>NC_091311.1:26530988-26875988 GCF_038502225.1 Cherax quadricarinatus
AACCAACATCACAGCCCTCAAAACGATTTCGCATTCCCTCAACTCCATTCCTCGATACCACACACCCAGCCTGTCGTGTATCCTTCCCAACTGCCCCGCGTTCACACCCTCACGCAACACTTCCCATTTAATAAACACGCATTTAGCCCTCCGTCTCAAATCCATCAACCCCAACCCACCCTGACTTACAGGTAACATTACAACTTCCCTCCGTAACCAATCACAACGTGAACCCCACAAAAATTTGTACACCCGTCTTAGAATTCCCGCAATCGCTGTCCCTGTAATTGGGAACACAGCTGCAAAATGCCAAATCTTACTATACAATAAAATGTTTACGACTATCACTCGCTGTATAAGAGTTAGGTGCTGGGGTCTCAGAACACCTAGACGCCCCACGATCCTTTCCAATAACCTATCCGAGTTTTCCTCCCGCGCCGCAACCATGTCATCCTTATAAATAATACCACAAATCTTTAAAGACATCGCCCATTATTTAACAACATTACATCTCCCCCCCACACCCCCCACCCAAGAACCCAACCCCATGCACCTTGACTTCGCACTATTTACCTGCATACCCGTGGCACTTCCATATAATTGCACAACCTCGTCCAACACTCCCATTGGCATCCCTTCACGAATAAGCTCAGTGGTGTCGTCAACGTATCCAATTAAACCCGGCCAGGCCCTCCCACCCCCCACACTTCCCTCACATGGCGTACATAAGCTGCGGTCTACCATTCTATAAAAGGGGTCCTGGAAACACGCAAACAATATTTGGGACATGGAGCATCCCTGTCTAAGGCCTCTACCCATTGCAATATCCCTCCCCATACACCCATTAATCTGTATCCTCATTTTCGCCCCCTTACCTGGAGGTTACCTGGAGGTTATTCCGGGGATTAACGCCCCCGCGGCCCGGTCCATGACCAGGCCTCCCGATGGATCAGGGCCTGATCAACTAGGCTGTTACTGCTGGCCGCACGCAGTCCGACGTACGAGCCACAGCCCGGCTGATCCGGCACTGACTTTAGGTATCTGTCCAGCTCTCTCTTGAAGGCAGCCAGGGGTTTATTGGCAATTCCCCTAATGCTTGATGGGAGGCTGTTGAACAGTTTTGGGCCCCGGACACTTATGGTGTTTTCTCTTAGTGTACCAATGGCGCCCCTACTTTTTATTGGCGGCATTTTGCATCGCCTGCCCAGTCTTTTACTTTCGTAGGGAGTGATTTCTGTGTGCAGATTTGGGACCATTCCTTCCAAGATTTTCCAAGTGTAGATTATGATATATCTCTCCCTCCTGCGTTCCAACGAGTACAAGTCAAGTGCTTCCAAGCGTTCCCAGTAGTTAAGGTGCTTGACAGAACTTATACGTGCAGTAAAGGATCTCTGTACACTCTCTAGATCTGCGATTTCACCTGCTTTGTATGGAGATGTTAATGTACAGCAGTATTCCAGCCTAGAGAGAACAAGTGATTTGAAAAGGATCATCATGGGCTTGGCATCTCTCGTTTTGAAAGTTCTCATTATCCATCCTATCATTTTCTTTGCACGTGCGATCGTGGCACTGTTGTGATCCTTGAAAGTGAGATCCTCAGACATTACTACTCCCAGGTCCCTTACATTATTTTTCCGCTCTATTGTATGGCCGGAGTCAGTAGTATACTCTGTTCTAGTTATTATCTCCTCCAGTTTTCCATAACGGAGTAGTTGGAATTTGTCCTCATTGAACATCATATTGTTTACCGTTGCCCACTGGAAAACTTTGTTTATATCTTCTTGGAGGTTAACCGCGTCCTCAGCAGATGACAGCCTCATGCAGATCCTAGTATCATCCGCAAAGGATGATACGGTGCTGTGGTGTATATCTCTGTTTATGTCTGATATGAGGATAAGGAATAAGATGGGGGCGAGTACTGTGCCTTGTGGAACAGAGCTCTTCACTATGGCAGCCTCCGATTTAACTCTGTTGACCACTACTCTTTGTGTTCGATTTGTTAGGAAGTTGAAAATCCATCTCCCCACTTTCCCAGTTATTCCTTTAGCACGTATTTTATGGGCTATTACGCCATGATCGCATTTGTCAAATGCTTTTGCAAAGTCTGTGTATATTACATCTGCATTCTGATTTTCATCCAGTGCATCCAAGGCCATGTCGTAGTGATCCAGTAGTTGTGAGAGGCAGGAGCGACCTGCCCTGAACCCATTGTATAGCGTATTTACCCACTCGACTATTTCCTCCCCAAAACCCTGTCTCCTAAGTATATCCTGCAAAGCTCCCCTTTCCACTCTATCATATGCTCCCTGCCAATCTAGAGCCAACAAAGCCGCCCCTTCACCCCCACCCTTAGCTTCCACAAAACTTCTCAGTATCCCATGTCCTTCAATCATCGACCTTCCCGGCAACCCAAACTGAGATTTTGACACGACCCTTCCCACAACACATTTGAACCTATTACCTAAAATTTTTGCGAACACCTTATAGTCTGCACACAGCAGTGATATGGCTCGGTACTCCCGAAGGGTGGGCTGCCCCTTGACCTTCGGGACCAACACTACAACTGCTGTTACCTGCTTCTCCCCCAACGTACCCTTCTCCTTCATACGATTAAATAACCTAACTATAAATCCCCTTATTAACGTCCAATGTTGTAAATAAAATTCTACTGGGAGACCGTCAATACCCGGCGCTTTCCCCTTCCTCATTTCCCTTAACGCATTCTCTATTTCCTCTGCCGTAATAGTCCCACCTAAAGCCTTTCTATCACTATTTCCTAAATTACACGTCACATACGTACACACCTTGTCCAACGCCACGTCACCCCCCCCCCCCCCCACTGTTCCAGTACTTCTCGTACCAAGCCTCCACATACGCACACATCCCCTTCGTGGTTCGTATCTCCTGCCCTGCTCTATAATTCCCAACCCTCTCCGTTACCTCTAAACATGGGATAGCTGTCACCGCCTGCCTTTGCTTTTGATGCCGCAAAACACACGCTGACGGCTTGTCGCCCCAAAGCACCTCTTCCACCCCTGCCTGCACCCTTACAGCTTGAAACCTTTCATTTTGCAACACCTTCAACCTCCCCTTTATTTCAGCTATTTCATCCATAGGAAAATTATTCCCACCTACCCCCCGCCCATAGCAACCTCTTAACCTATCCTCTAAATAGTTAACCAGTCCATATTTTAAATTATTAATACGTTTTCCTTCTCTCACATAAAACTTTCTAATCCTTTCCTTTGCAACACTATCCCACCATGTCACAATGTCATCCACTCCCTGTTCTTCCACACTAAGCTCCCTCCATAGGACTGAAAACCCCTCCACCCCCTCCTCATCACCTAATACACTTATATTTAATTTCCAATAACTTCTATATATGTCCGCGAGCGTCCCCCACCCAACCTCCACCACCACTGCCCTATGATCTGACATTGTAGCCTCCACAGTACTGAAAGATTTCACATCCACTCCCTGAGAAAGGTACACTCTATCTAGTCTCGCAGCATATCCACTCCTAACAAACGTATATTCAGTCTCCCACACCGCCCCCCCGAAGGCATCACGTAACCTAACATCCCTTAATAAATCCCTAAGAGCCACAGACATATATCCAGCCCCTTTTGGGTCCACATCAGCCACCCTGATTACACTATTCCAATCCCCACCAACAATTGCTACCTCTGGCAGTGCACTTAAGAAAAACACAAGATCCTCACACACAAAATCATTCTTTACCTTGATGTTATTTTCTGCCGGCGCAGACACACTCACAAAAGACACACGCTTACCCATCCACCACCCATCCACAAGCAACACCCTCCCTCCCCCTCCTCCCTCGCTTCTCTGCAAAACAAACGGGCTCGTCTCCCTTATTAAAATTCCCACACCACCTTTTAGACGGGGAGATGGCAGGGTAACTACTCGAAATCCTGCCACCTCCAATACCCTACCCTCTTTAAAATTGTGCTCCTGCAGGAACACAACATCCACTCTAGATTTATTCAGGAAAATACGAAACCAATCTCTCTTCATACCGCTACATAACCCATTAACATTTACAGACATACACCTAAGGCCTATTAAAGTTTCCACCCCTGCTTCCTCTCATCACTCTTTACAACTCCAGAGCTTGAATTTAAGTTTGACACCTTCAGAGTGCTCTCTTTCCCTCCCCCCTTCTTCCGGTGCCTCCTATCATGGCTACCACCACCTACACCACTACCTTCACACTTCACCTCAGTCTGTTTCCCAGGCCTTTGTGCAGGCGTAAGGACGTCATCAGAATCTGACTTAGCCGCCCTCTTTCTCGTGACCGTCATGTTACACATATCTTGATCAGATGTTGCCTCTCGATGAACCTCCACCTCTACCTGAGAATGGTTTAATGATTCAACGGACGACTCCAAACCACCATCACGTCCCAAATTATCATGTCTCCGACTTTCTGGAAGCGACGGCTCTCCGATGACACCACGCCCAGATGTAACGTCCCTCTCTGGTGGTGACAAAGTCTTCAACACCTCCACCAATTTTTCCTCAATCTCGAGAACCTTCTCCTGTAATTGCTGCTCCTCCTTATCCACAGGAGACGATACCTGATCAGGCAGCTGGGGGAGGGACTCCAACTCACCACCAGTCCTGTGTGCCCGATCCACTATCTCGCTCCACAAAACACCACGCCCTCCATCCGATGTTTGTTTTTCACCTGCCACCTTTGAAGCAGGGGCTGCGACATCCACCACAGGTCCAGGCACACGTCTTCGCTTGTCACAGGTCGCCGCTATGTGATCATACTCACCACATAGGCGGCATGTACGTCGTTGTCCTGGGTACATTACCATTACCTGCGTCCTGAAATCTTGTAGATACACATATGACGGTATTGGGTGCCTCAACGTCATTTTGAGGTTGAAAGAACCCTCTGGATAACCAGCATAGGCACCTGCCGCCCACGTACCATGTTGAGCATAATGCACCGTCCCATATGTCTCAAAAACTTTCCTTATATCCGCCTCGTCCACCTCAAAGGGAACGTTGCGTAACTTGATCCACGTATAATGCCGTGAAACATCTATCAATCTTACACTGACAGCTGGTGTGACGCTAAGACTTACGTCCTGAAACCTGGTGACTAACGATTCATAAACCGTAGCTGATAGCAGTTTGACGAATATTCTTTGGCTTCCGTTTAATGCTACACCATACAAGTCACTATCTTGTACGCCATATGTCTCCTGGATGATCTTTGGCAATAAGACTTGCGCAGAACTAGGCGTTATCGTTCCTTGAAGTAGCTCAATGCCTACAGTATTTATCCTGCGTCTCACTGCCATCTTGACACTCACAGTGCACCTATGTTGTTAACAGAGGAGTGACAGCACCACTTCACACCGCTGCAGCCAGGTAACTGACAAGGGAGCTCGCCTACAAACAGCAGAGGGGTGCAGAGCACAACCGCACTCTACCGTGGTCAGGCAGCGAAATCAGAAATATTTAATGGAGCGGCAGGTTTAGGTGTTAATGGTGTAAAGTCGAAATTCCTGGAGGTGAGTACGTGGGTGAAGGGGGAAATGGGAACTAGGTATGGTTGGAAGGTGGTAGAACAGGTGAAAATTTGTGGAGTGTTATGTAGGAGGAATGCATAGGGGGCTAGGGAGGCTAATTCTGCAAGGGTAGTGCAAGGGGCGTTGCGTAGGTTGAGAGGAATAAGATCGAGTAGTTTGACGTTACATCAGAGGGTCAGTGTGGTAAACACACTCATATATACTAAACTGTGGCATGTGGAGGTGATGTATCCTTTGCTGCCGGAAGATGTAAGGAGATTGCGTAGGAAAGTCCTGAGGTTTGTCTGGGGATATGGTTGTCAGTGACTGCGACAGTCTGTTGTGGTAAATTCGATAGTGAAAGGAGGTTTGGGGTTAATTCATTTGGAGAGTAGGTTGAAGGGTATGTATGTGAAGCATTGTTATCTTAGATTGGGTGGGGAACGAGGCGTTAGGGTGAGGGCCGTGATGGATGATGTGCGGCGGTGGTGGGGGGTAGGGATTTACAGGAGTGCATGGGTATGTTGAGGTAGTATTACAGGTAAGGGTTCCGGGTAATGTGTCTGCGCGTGTGTCGGGGAGGTTGGGAAGGAGTAATGAGGTGGTGGAAGGGAAAAGTGTGTTTCCGAAGTATGATTGGAAATCTATATGGGGGGGCATTCCGTAAATTAAGGTTGCAGTCGAAGGTGAAGGAAACGTTATTTCTGTTTCTACATGAGATTTTGCCAACTAAAGATAGATTGTTTAAGATGCGAATATTGCAGTCCCCAAGTTGTGTATTGTGTGGGGGAGGGAGGAAACAGCTTACCATGTGGTGTATTTTGTGCGAATATAGAGGAGGTACTACGTATCTGGTTTCGCAGTCTTGGGTATGGTTGGTGGGAGTAGGATAGTGGGGATTGTCTGAGGAGAGCTGTCTCGTATTTAGTGGCGGATTATGTGTATGTATCGTGGGCGATGAGGGAGGTCGGGGGGGGGGGTGGAAAGGATAAGGGCGTTAGCGGGACGCTTCTATAGAACGAGGTGTAGTAATGAGGTAGTGAATGGGAATAGGTGGACGTTAGATTTTCCTGTAACGTATAGGGGAGTGACTGTGAGTGGGCTACGAAATTTAGTGTAGCAAGAGTTGGGTGACTGGTCTCTAACGAGGGGGTGGGGGGTGGGGGGAAGAGGGTTCGCAAGAAATAGTACTGTGGAATGCTGGTATCTCATGTTTATCGAAATTTGGCCTTAATGTAGCAGTAGATTAGGGTGTCGTCACTAAGGTGCGAGAGGGGGTGTACCACGCCTATTAAGGTGGTATAAAATTGTCAGTAATTTTGTGTATGACATAGCGCGACAGTGTTCTAAGAATTGTAAATATAGATTAGCATAATGTGGTAGGGTACATGAAAGTATTTTGTGCATTATTGTTTGTTATAAGGCATCGTCATAACAGGAAAAATATAAGTCATGGGAAAAATGTATCATGTGCAGTGATTAATAATATAGAGGATGGTATGTAGGAGAATACTATATGAGTGGATATGAGATGATAGGTTTTTTAGTACAAGTCTGAATATATCTATGCGGTATGATATATAGAAATATGGAAAGTTATTGAATATGTATTCTTAAGCATTATATGATAGCGGATTATGTTTTGATATCTGTGTAAGAGGTTTGTTCAATATATATATATATATATATATATATATATATATATATATATATATATATATATATATACACAAACACTGATCTCTGGCTGAAGGAGACTCGAACCTACGAACCTTGGAACAAGGTACGCAGTGCTTTACCAATCTACCCACACTGGACCAATACCTTGGAGTCCAGCTTGCGCTAGACTTTGATCCAAGGCAGCCAGCTTTCAGGGAGAAGGCTTACAGCTTTTCATCTCATGTGTATATTTCGCCTGCTCTTGCGAATTCCTTGCATTGTTAATATCTCTAGTGAGGCTGATACATGCAGGGGATGAGATGAAAAGCTGTAAGCCTTCTCCCTGAAAGCTGGCTGCCTTGGATCAAAGTCTAGCGCAAGCTGGACTCCAAGGTATTGGTCCAGTGTGGGTAGATTGGTAAAGCACTGCGTACCTTGTTCCAAGGTTCGTAGGTTCGAGTCTCCTTCAGCCAGAGATCAGTGTTTGTGTATATTTCGCCTGCTCTTGCGAATTCCTTGCAATGTATATTACCTGTGTCCTTGTATTTCACGTAGTTTGTGTGCATAGGTATTACATGCCTTGGGTATGTGTATTTGAAGGTGTGTTATGCGATTCTGTGGGTGAAATTTATATGTTTTGAAGTCACAGACGCACAACATTGTTATGTACATATGTGGTGGGTTGGGGGAATTTTTTGTTTTTGTTTTATGGAGAAGTGCAGGCTTTGTGTTTTTTGCAAGATATGGGAATGACATGATAAAACTGTATTAGTGGTATATGTGAATTTGTAACGAGCCTAGAGGCGGAACGGGAATGTTTAAGGAAGCTTGGATTAGATGATGGAAGTCTATACAACAGGTTTAAAATACACTAGGGAACATGTATATCTAATATAGTATTGGCCTGAGGGTCTGGATAACGATGGTATGGTGTGGACGCCTTTTTATAGTGTGTAAAAAGGTGTGTAATTCGTAACTTGTTTAAATTGAGTTTTGTAAAGGATTATTAATGATGAATTTTCCACATAGTCTGCATGGACGAGTAGCGTAGTGTTCTGTGAAAATATAAATATTGTGTATAAACTAGGTGGTGGTGGGGGGGGGGAGGGTGAGAAACAGTTGACGGGTGAAAGTGTGTGTAGGATATGAAAACCTAAGTAAGTGCAAGATATTAGGTTAATTTATGTTAGTTATGGGAAAATTGCGGAAAATTGAGGGAACATTGTCAATCATTAACTGTCTACATATTTTAAAAGCATAGGGGATATGTGTAATGGATGGGTTAAATGCTGTATTAAACCGTGATTAATTACGTAGCATTGTATGTGTAACTTATGTATGTAATGCATATGATTTTAAATAAAATATAAAAAAATATTTTTTGGTATAATAAAAGCTAGAATAAATTTGTTCCAACAAAGATATATATATCGTGAGGTATATGTCTCAGTGTATATATGCTGAGACTTTAATCAAAGTTTTAAGGAATAAAGTATTCTTTTCTGGCAGTTGAAATGTGACATTCAGTCTTGTTGACCCTCGAGTAGACATGCTTTACAACCCTTTCAACCAACTTACTACTGTTGTTGCTCTTGTTGTAGCTGTTGTTGTTGTTGTTGTTGTGGAACTGTTGTTGCCGCTGCTGATGCAGTTGTTGTTATTGTTGTTGGTGGTGATAGTGGCTATGGTACTGTTATTGATTCTGCTGCTATTGCAAATATTGCTTCTGTTTCTGCTGCTAGTGGGTGCTTTTGTTAATGATTCCGGTGATTTTGTTGCCGATGATACGTTGTTGTTACTGCTGGTGTTGTTGTCGTTGCTGCTGGTGCTGTTTTTCTGATAATGTTGTGTTTGTTACTGTTGTTGATAATGTTGGTACTATTGTTTATACTGCTGGTATTACTACAACTGCTGACCCTGCTGTTATTGCTGCTTCTATTATCAATGTTGTTACCGTTTGTTGCTGGTGCTGTTGTTGACGCTGTAGGTGCTTCTGTTTCTGTTGTCGGTGCTGTTGTTGATGTTCCTACGGCTATTGCTGCTGGTGCTGTTGTTGATGCTTTCGGTGATGATAATACTGCTAGTGCTACTACAGATGTTGCTGTCGTTGATGCTGTTGTGCTGTTGCTTCTCCTATTTTTGTTGTTACTTCAGTTGAACATTAAAATAGTATAAAATACCGACAGGTTGTTAGGTAAGACACATATGCAACAGTTAGGTATCTTTATTTCGAAACATTTTGCCTACACAGTAGGCTTCTTCAGTCTAGTACAGGAAAGTTGATAGAAGCAGAAGATACTTGAAGACGATGTAATCAGTCCATCACCCTTAAAGTTTTGAGGTGGTCAGTTCCTCAGTCTGGAGAAGAGCATTGTTCCATAGTCTGAAACGATATGGAGCTGAAGTGACAGGATGGAGCCTTATATACCGCCAAGAGGTGAGATGTAGGTCACTAGTAGAGGTAAGAATGTAGTCGTTGGGAGGTCAGGTCCCTCTCAAATCCAGCCATTCTCACTAGTAGAAGTTGTCCAAGTTGATTTCAGGTCTGTACCAAGATACCCTTGTGTTAATGTTCACTCTGTCAGACACTGCAACACAAGGGTATCTTGGTACAGACCTGAAATCAACTTGGACTACTTCTACTAGTGAGAATGGCTGGATTTGAGAGGGACCTGACCTCCCAACGACTTCATTCTTACCTCTACTAGTGACCTACGTCTCACCTCCTGGCGGTATATAAGGCTCCATCCTGTCACTTCAACTCCATATTGTTTCAGACTATGGAACAATACTCTTCTCCAGACTGAGGGACTGACCACCTCAAAACTTTAAGGGTGATGGACTGATTACATCGTCTTCAAGTATCTTCTGCTTCTATCAACTTTTCTGTACTAGACTGAAGAAGCCTACTGTGTAGGCGAAACGTTTCGAAATAAAGATACCTAACTGTTGCATATGTGTCTTACTGTTACTTCAGTTGTTGACGCTGCTGCTGTAGTAACCTCTGTTGTTATTGCTGCTGTTGCTACTGCTGCTATTGATACTGTTGTTGCTCCTGTTGTTACTCTTGCTGTTGCAGTGGTAGACACTACCGCTGTTGTTGTTTCTGTTGTTAGTGATGCTCCTGTTGCCGCTGCAGACGTCGTACAGCAATGCGATAGCTCTCTCTTACTTGGGAAGGCAACGTATGGCGCAGTATGGCAACGCATCCAGATGCGCTTTTCTTGATATCAGTCAGTGGCAGACGTGGAGGGACAGAATTGAACCCTTCTATGTTCTACCTTCCTCTGTTTCACGATCCTGTTTGATCGTATTGACTGATTGTTAGTTTCGAAAGATTATCGACTACTCTAAATCCATGTTTCTTCTGAGGGCCACCTGTAAAGAATACTTTAATACATGATGAAGGGATTAAGGTATGTTTTCAGTGTACATATTCTAAGACATACACACACGCACACACACACACACACACACACACACACACACACACACACACACACACACACACACACACACACACACACACACACACACACACACACACACACACACACACACACACACACACACACACACACACACACACACACACGCACACCTCAAAGGCAATGGGGCCGGACATCTCCCCGTGGGTCCTTAGAGAAGGAGCAGAGACTGCGTGTCGATAACCACAATCTTCAATACATCCCTTAAAGCTGGGCAACTACCTGAGGTATGGAAGACGGCAAATGTAGTCCCCATTTTTAAGAAAGGAGACAGACACGAGGCACTAAACTACAGACCTGTGTCTCTGACATGTATAGTATGCAAAGTCATGGAGAAGATTATCAGGAGGAGAGTGGTGGAACACCTGGAACGGAACAAGATTATAAACGACAACCAGCGTGGATTCATGGAAGGCAAATCCTGTGTCACAAACCTTCTGGAGTTTTATGAGAAGGTAACAAAAGTAAGACACGAGAGAGAGGGGTGGGTTGATTGCATTTTCCTGGACTGCAGGAAGTCTTCGACACAGTTCCTCACAAAAGATTAGTGCAGAAGCTGGAGGATCAGGCGCATATAACAGGAAGTGCACTGCAATGGAACAGGTAATGCCTGACAGGGAGGCAACAACAAGTCATGGTACGTGAAGAGATATCATAGTGGGCGCCTGAGATGAGCGGGGTCCCAAAGGGGTCAGTTCTAGGACCGGTGCTATTTTTGATATATGTGAATGATATGATGGAAGGGATAGACTCCGAAGTGTCCATGTTCGCAGATGATGTGAAGTTAATGAGAAGAATGAAATCAGATGAGGATCAGGCAGGACTACAAAGAGACCTGGACAGGCTGGACACGTAGTCCAGCAACTGGCTCCTTGAATTCAATCCTGCCAAATGCAAAGTCATGAATATTGCGGAAGGGCAAAGAAGACCGTAGACAGAGTATAGGCTAGGTGGACAAAGACTGCAAACCTCACTCAAGGAGAAAGATCCTGGGGTGACCATAATACCGAGCACGTCTCCGGAGGCACACATCACCCAGATAACTGCTGCAGCATATGGGCGCCGAGCAAACCTGAGAATAGCGTTCCGATACCTTAGTAAGGAATCGTTCAAGACACTGTATACTGTGTACGTCAGGCCCATATTGGAGAATGCAGCACCAGTTTGGAATCCACACCTGGTCAAGCACGTCAAGAAGTTAGAGAAACTACAAAGGTTTGCAACAAGGCTAGTTCCGGAGCTCGGGGTAATATCCTACTATGAAAGGTTGAGGAAAATCGGACTGACGACACTGGATGACATGAGGGTTAGGGGAGACATGATAACGGCATACAAAATACTGAGTGGAATAGATAAGGTGGACAGAGACAGGATGTTCCAGAGAGGTGACACAGAAACATCCCTGTGACTCAGACAAGTCACAGGGATGTTAGGAAGTATTTCTTCAGTCCCAGAGTCGTCAGTGATGTAGTGGAGGCAGGAACCATACATAGCTTTAAGACGAGGTATGACAAAGCTCAGGAAGCAGAGAGAGAGAGAGAGAGAGAGGGCCTAGTAGCGATCAGTGAAGAGGCGGGGCCAGGAGCTGAGTCTCGACCCCTGCAACCCCAATTAGGTGAGTACAAGTAGGTGAGTACACACACACACACACACACACACACACACACACACACACACACGGAGAGGTGGGGCACACCACCAAGTGCTGGACACAGTACACACAACCGAGGAAGAAGTGAAGAGGCTTCTGAGTGAGCTAGATACCTCAAAGACAATGGGGCCGGATAACATCTCTCCATGGGTCCTGAGAGAGGAAGCAGAGGCGCTATGTGTACCCCTAACAACAATATTCAATACATCTATCGAAACAGGGAGATTGCATGAGGCATGGAAGACAGCAAATGTAGTCCCAGTCTTTAAAAAAGGAGACAGACATGAAGCACTAAACTACAGACCAGTGTCACTGACATACCTGGAGGTTAGCTGGAGGTTATTCCGGGGATCAACGCCCCCGCGACCCGGTCCATGACCAGGCCTCCAGATGGATCAGGGACTGATCAACTAGGCTGTTACTGCTGGCCGCACGCAGTCCAACGTACGAGCCACAGCCCGGCTGATCCGGCACTGACTTTAGGTATCTGTCCAGCTCTCTCTTGAAGGCAGCCAGGGGTTTATTGGCAATTCCCCTAATGCTTGATGGGAGGCTGTTGAACAGTTTTGGGCCCCGGACACTTATGGTGTTTTCCCTTAGTGTACCAATGGCGCCCCTACTTTTTATTGGGGGCATTTTGCATCGCCTGCCCAGTCTTTTACTTTCGTAGGGAGTGATTTCTGTGTGCAGATTTGGGACCATTCCTTCCAAGATTTTCCAAGTGTAGATTATGATATATCTCTCCCTCCTGCGTTCCAACGAGTACAAGTCAAGTGCTTCCAAGCGTTCCCAGTAGTTAAGGTCCTTGACAGAACTTATACGTGCAGTAAAGGATCTCTGTACACTCTCTAGATCTGTGATTTCCCCTGCTTTGAATGGAGATGTTAATGTACAGCAGTATTCCAGCCTAGAGAGAACAAGTGATTTGAAAAGGATCATAATGGGCTTGGCATCTCTTGTTTTGAAAGTTCTCATTATCCATCCTATCATTTTCTTTGCACGTGCGATCGTGGCACTGTTGTGATCCTTGAAAGTGAGATCCTTAGGCATTACTACTCCCAGGTCCCTTACATTATTTTTCCGCTCTATTGTATGGCCGGAGTCAGTAGTATACTCTGTTCTAGTTATTATCTCCTCCAGTTTTCCATAACGGAGTAGTTGGAATTTGTCCTCATTGAACATCATATTGTTTACCGTTGCCCACTGGAAAACTTTGTTTATATCTTCTTGGAGGTTAACCGCGTCCTCAGCAGATGACAGCCTCATACAGATCCTAGTATCATCCGCAAAGGATGATACGGTGCTGTGGTGTATATCTCTGTCTATGTCTGATATGAGGATAAGGAATAAGATGGGGGCGAGTACTGTGCCTTGTGGAACAGAGCTCTTCACTATGGCAGCCTCCGATTTAACTCTGTTGACCACTACTCTTTGTGTTCGATTTGTTAGGAAGTTGAAGATCCATCTCCCCACTTTCCCAGTTATTCCTTTAGCACGTATTTTATGGGCTATTACGCCATGATCGCATTTGTCAAATGCTTTTGCAAAGTCTGTGTATATTACATCTGCCCTGAACCCATGTTGCCCTGGATTGTGCAGATTTTGGGAATCCAGGTGATTTGCAATCCTGCTTCTTAGCACTCTTTCAAAGATTTTTATGATGTGGGACGTCAGAGCTATTGGTCTATAGTTCTTAGCTAATGCTTTGCTGCCACCTTTATAGTATGTAAAATCATGGAGAAGATTATCAGGAGAAGAGTGGTGGAACACCTAGAAAGGAATGATCTCATCAACAGCAGCCAACATGGTTTCAGGGACGGGAAATCCTGTGTCACAAATCTGCTGGAGTTCTATGACATGGTGACAGCAGTAAAACAAGAGAGAGAGGGGTGGGTGGATTGCATATTCTTGGACTGCAAGGCGTTTGACACAGTTCCACACAAGAGATTAGTGCAAAAACTGGAGGACCAAGCAGGGATAACAGGGAAGGCGCTACAATGGATCAGGGAATACTTGTCAGGAAGACAGCAGCGAGTCATGGTACGTGGGGAGGTGTCAGAGTGGGCACCTGCGACCAGCGGGGTCCCACAGGGGTCAGTCCTAGGACCAGTGCTGTTTCTGGCATTTGTGAACGACATGACGGAAGGAATAGACTCTGAGGTGTCCCTGTTTGCAGATGACGTGAAGTTGATGAGAAGAGTTCACTCGATCGAAGACCAGGCAGAACTACAAAGGGATCTGGACAGGCTGCAGACCTGGTCCAGCAATTGGCTCCTGGAGTTCAATCCCACCAAGTGCAAAGTCATGAAGATTGGGGAAGGGCAAAGAAGACCGCAGACGGAGTACAGTCTAGGGGGGCCAGAGACTACAAACCTCACTCAAGGAAAAAGATCTTGGGGTGTGTATAACACCAGGCACATCTCCTGAAGCGCACATCAACCAAATAACGGCTGCAGCATATGGGCGCCTAGCAAACCTCAGAACAGCATTCCGACACCTTAATAAGGAATCGTTCAGGACCCTGTACACCGTGTACGTTAGGCCCATATTGGAGTATGCGGCACCAGTTTGAAACCCACACCTAGCCAAGCACGTAAAGAAACTAGAGAAAGTGCAAAGGTTTGCAACAAGACTAGTCCCAGAGCTAAGAGGTATGTCCTACGAGGAGAGGTTTAGGGAAATCAACCTGATGACATTGGAGGACAGGAGAGATAAGGGGGACATGATAACGACATACAAAATACTGAGAGGAATTGACAAGGTGGACAAAGACAGGATGTTACAGAGATTGGACACAGTAACAAGGGGACACAGTTGGAAGTTGAAGACACAGATGAATCACAAGAATGTTAGGAAGTATTTCTTCAGCCACAGAGTAGTCAGTAAGTGGAATAGTTTGGGAAGCGATGTAGTGGAGGCAGGATCCATACATAGCTTTAAGCAGAGGTATGATAAAGCTCACGGTTCAGGGAGAGTGACCTAGTAGCGACCAGTGAAGAGGCGGGGCCAGGAGCCCGGACTCGACCCCTGCAACCTCAACTAGGTGAGTATAACTGGGTGAGTACACACACACACACACACACACACACACACACACACACACACACACACACACACACACACACACACACACACACACACACACACACACACACACGAAGAAAGGTTGAGGGAAATCGGCCTGACGACACTGGACGCCAGGAGGGTCAGGGGAGACATGATAACGACATATAAAATACTGCGCAGAATAGACGAGGTGGACAAAGACGGGATGTTCCAGAGATGGGACACAGACACAAGAGGTCACAATTGGAAGTTGAAGACTCAGATGAATCAAAGGGATGTTAGGAAGTATTTCTTCAGTCATAGAGTAGTCAAGCCGTGGATTAGCCTAGAAAGTGAAGTAGTGGAGGCGGGAACCATACATAGTTTTAAGGCGAGGTATGATAAAGCTCATGGAGCAGGGAGAGAGAGGACCTAGTAGCAATCAGTGAAGAGGCGGGGCCAGGAGCTATGACTCGACCCCTGCAACCACAAATAGGCGAGTACAAATAGGTGAGTACACACACACACACACACACACACACACACACACACACACACACACACACACACACACATACACTCACACACACCTTTGGTATACATTCCCTTCCTTATGACTGGTTTGTTAATGGGTTCAAAGCTAATCAACTGCACACGGGTAAACAAGACTGCGTGTAAACTTAAAGCAGCAACCAAGAATATTTTTAACCCTTAAAACTGAGACTAAAGCAAACTCCAAGCAACTGCAGCATACACTGTGCGATATACACATATCCGTGTATGTAGCCTTGATTATCGTTAATTATTATGGTCAAAGCCTGTCAACTACACGAGGGTCATAAAGCCTGCATGTATGCCACCAGTCAAGGATACTTCTACTATTAAGAGAGGAAATAAAATAATCTCTCAGATGCACTAAGAGATACTCTCTCTTATGCATTTGTCTTGAGCGCTGAGAGAACCAAGTATGTTATGATGGCTTGATAAATGTGATAGCGCATTACACAGCATTGTATACCATTGACATACACTTGACAAACACCGTGTTAGTAAAACTGTATTCCCAAACACCGTGTTAGTAAGATAGTAGTCTTAAACACCGTGTTAGTAAGATAGTACTCTTAAACACCGTGTTAGAAAGATAGTACTCTCATCTCTAACAATGTTCCAATGTTTATCTATTCCAACTAATTTATTCCTTTAGCACCCTCTTCTCTGCTCCTTTCAAAAAAATATGAAAATCGAGGACAAACATTTACACACCTGGTCCGTGGGCGAGCAAGGCCAGTGTTGCTGTACGTGATATCCCTCCTCACCGGTTGCGTCATAAGAGCGTTGGTGCTGCGACACGAACCTGTGACTATTGACTCTCTCACAATTTCACAACTGATCCACCCCGCAAGCAAACCTTACAACCTGCGCAGCGTTCAGGCACGGCTGCTGGTCTGATCACGGACATGTCAGCCGTCCGTGGATTATTTTAAAAGAGATGTGTCTCTGAGGGAGAGACGCTTCTTAAACGCCAGTGTGGTGATTATTATCAACGTGTGAGCTTTTGTTTACCTCAGTTAATCTTGATGAAGACATCTGAATGTCGATGAGGTTGATGGGTCAGGTATTATGGATTTATTCATCTATGGTTGCTTGCTGTTGAGTTGATCAGTGTTATTGTTAAGCTTTTTCTAGCTGTCCACTTAAGAATAATGGCTGTCAGTGGGAAGTGCTTTCTAGTGGATACTCAAGTGGGGTCAGATGGTAACACTGTAGCAGATGGTGGGGGTGGTGGGGGTGATGGTGATAGTGGTGGTGGTGGTGGTGGTAGTAGTGGTAGTGCAGGTGGTGGTGATGGTGAGAGTGGTGGTGGTGGTGGTGGTGGTGGTGGTGGTGGTGGTGGTGGTGGTGGTGGTGGTGGTGGTGGTGGTAGTGGTAGTGGTAGTGGAGATGGTGTTGATGGTAGTGGTGGTAGTGGTGGTGATAGTAGCAGTAACAGTGGTGGTGGTGGGAGCAACAGCAAGGAAGAACTGGGTCACACACAATATTTCTGCACCATCACTACACCATATTCCATGAACTCGTCAAGACGAGCGAGGACACAGGTCAAGGCGCACACTCACTGATAAGCAAGTGACAGTAACCTCGCTGTGGTGGAAGACACTCTGTACAAAATTATACCTGGCACATTATGTCTCTCGGTGAGCGATACCAGGAACACTGTATCTGAGTGATACCAGGAACACTGTATCTTACTGAGTGATACCAGGAACACTGTATCTTACTGAGTAATACCAGGAACACTGTATCTTACTGAGTGATACCAGGAACACTGTATCTTACTGAGTGATACCAGGAACACTGTATCTTACTGAGTGATACCAGGAACACTGTATCTTACTGAGTGATACCAGGAACACTGTATCTTACTGAGTGATACCAGGAACACTGTATCTTACTGAGTGATACCAGGAACACTGTATCTTACTGAGTGATACCAGGAACACTGTATCTTACTGAGTGATACCAATAACACAGTATCTTTCTGAGTGATACCAGGAACACTGTATCTTACTGAGTGATACCAGGAACACTGTATCTTACTGAGTGATACCAGGGACACAGTATCTTCCTGAGTGACACCAGGAACACAGTATCTTACTGAGTGATACCAGGAACACAGTATCTTACTGAGTGATACCAGGAACACTGTATCTTACTGAATGATACCAGGAACACAGTATCTTCCTGAGTGATACCAGGAACACTGTATCTTACTGAGTGATACCAGGGACACAGTATCTTACTGAGTGACACCAGGAACACTGTATCTTACTGAGTGATACCAGGAACACTGTATCTTACTGAGTGATACCAGGAACACAGTATCTTCCTGAGTGATACCAGGAACACTGTATCTTACTGAGTGATACCAGGAACACTGTATCTTACTGAGTGATACCAGGAACACAGTATCTTCCTGAGTGATACCAGGAACACTGTATCTTACTGAGTGATACCAGGAACACTGTATCTTACCAGGAACAACATGTATCTCAGTGAGGGATACCAGGAACACTATATCTTAATGAGTATACCTGGAGAAAGTTTCGGGAGTCAACGCCTCCGCCGCTCGGTCTGAGACCAGGCCTGGTGGTGGATCAGGGTCTGATTAAGCAGGCTGTTACTGCTGGCTGCACGCGAACGTACGAACCACAGCCCGGTTGGTCAGGTACTGACAGCTAGGGGTCTATTGGTAATCCCCCTTATGTATGCTGAGAGGCAGTTGAACAGTCTTGGGCCCCGGACATTTATTGTGTTTTCTCTCAGTGTACTCGTGGCGCCCCTGCTTTTCATTGAGGGGATGCTGCATCTCCTGCCGAGTCTTTTGCTTTCATAGGGAGTGATTTTCGGGTGCAAGTTTGGTACTAATCCCTCTAGGATTTTCCAAGTGTATATTATCATGTATCTCTCTCGCCTGCATCCCAGGAAATACAAATCAAGGGCCTTCAATCGTTCCCAGTAATTTAGGTGCCTTATCGTACTTATGTGTGCCGTGAAAGTTCGTTGTACACTCTTAAAGTCATCAATTTCGCCAACCTTAAAGGGGCCAGTTAGTGTACAGCAGTATTCTAGCCCAGAGAGAACAAACTATTTGAAGAGAATCATCATGGGCTTGGCATCCCTAGTTTTGAAGGTACTCATTATCCATCCTATTATTTTCCTAGCAGATGCGGTAGACACATTGTTGTGGTCTTTGAAGACGAGATCCTCTGACATTATCACTCCCAGATCCTTCACATTACTTTCTCGCTCTATTGTATGGTTAGAATTTGTCGTATACCCTGATGCAGTTTTAATTTCCTCTAGTTTTCCATATCTGAGTAGTTGAAATTTCTCTTCGTTGAACTTCATATTCTTTTGAGTGGCCCATTTGAAGATTTGGTTGATGTCCTCTTGGAGTCTCGCAGTGTCTTCGATGGAGGTCACTGTCATGGTAATCCGGGTGTCATCCGCAAAGGAAGACACGGAGCTATGGCTTACATCTCTGTCTATGTCAGATATGAGGATGAGGAATAGAATGGGAGCGAGTACTGTGCCTTGTGGAACAGAGCTTTTCACCGTAGCTGCCTCAGACTTTACTCCGTCTACTATTACTCTTTGTGTTCTATTTATCATGAAGTTATAGGTCCGTCTACCAAATTTTCCTGTTATTTCTTTATCACATATTTTGTGTGCTATTAAACCATGGGCACACTTTTCGAAAACTTTTGCAAAGTTTGTGTATACTACATCTGTATTTTGTTTATCCTATACAGAATCCAGGACATTGTCATAGTGGTCCAGTAGTTGGGACAGGCAGGAGCGACCTGCTCTAAACCCGTGTTGCCCTGGGTTGTGTAACTGATTGGTATCTAGGTGGTTGGCGATCTTGCTTCTTAGAACCCTTTCAAAGATTTTTATGATATTGGATGTTAATGCTATTGGCCTGTAGTTCTTTGCAATTGCTTTACTGCGACCTTTGTAAAGTGGGACTATGTCTGTTGTTTTTAGTGAGTGTGGGATGACCCCTGTGTCCATGCTCACTCTCCATAGAATGCTGAAGGCAAATGACAGGGGCTTCTTGCAGGTCTTAATTAATAATCAGAGTTCCATGAGTCTGGGCATGTCATTTATTGCCTTTTGAAAGTCTTGTGTTGTTAGGATAATATCCGAGATTTTTGAGATGGCCAAATTTTGGGTCTCGTTCACAAAGAATTCATTTAGATTGTCGACCCTTAGTCTGGGCAGTGGTTTACTGAACACTGAGTCGTATTGGGACTTCAGTATCTCACTCATTTCTTGACTGTCATTTGTGTATGTCCCATTTCACCTAAGCAGGGACCTAATACTGGATGTTGTTTTCCCCTTAGATTTGGCATAAGAGAAGAAATATTTTGATTTTTTTTCAATTTCCTTTATGGCTTTCAGTTTTTTCTACGATTCTTGTCTCCTCTAAGATTCCTTCAGCTTAAGTTTGATATTTGCAATTTCATTAACCAATGCATCCCTTCGTATTTCAGATATATTGGCCCCACTCAGCAATTCTGTGACTCTTCGCCTTCATCTGTATAGGTAGCATCTCTCTCTTTCCAGTTTACATCTTCTCTTTACTTTTCTTAATGGAATATGCCTTGAGCAGAGTTTATTTTTTCTAGGCAAAGGTTCGGATCTGTGTTGTTTAGGATGTCTTCCCAGCTTGTTTCATTTAGGACATGGCTGGCTTCTTCCCACTGTATGTTTTTGTTACTGAAATGAATTTTGTGAAGACACTCTCATGACTGGTGACATTTTGCTGGTCAGGCGTCCTGTGCATACATGTCTATATCTCTATTATGTTGTGATTTAAGTGTATGTCTTTGATATGGTTATATTACGTATCAGATCGTCGTTGATAGTGAAGATGAGCGTATTTTCTAGTCTTGTAGGCGCTAATATTTGCTGGTTAAAGGTGAATTTGGTGCAGAGATTTAATAGCTCGTGTATGTATTTTCATCTGAGCTGCCTCCTGGAGTGATCTCTGCTAAAATATTATTTGCTACACCCCTCCATTTTAGGTGTCTCAAGTTGAAATCTCCTAATAGCAAGATGTTTGGGGGCAGGAGTTCAGAGATTTTCCAGACAGTGATCAATTTTCAAAAGCTGCTCCCAGAATTGCTGGGAAGTTGCTGGGAAGTATACACCCACAATGACAAGGTTTTGGTTTTCAATCTTTACTGCCAAAACTTCAACTACATCATTTGAGGTGTTTAGTAGTTATGAGGAAATGAGTGACTCTGTGACGTATAGGCCAACTACCTCCTCCCCCTTGTTGCCTGTTTAGTCTGTCGCATCTGGGATCCATATTTCGTCGTCAAAATTATCCTTTATGTAGGTCTCTGTGAATGCTGCAAACATTGCATTGACTCAGTGAGCTGTCCCTTGATGTAAGGAATTTTGTTTGTTGACAGCTTCAGACCCTGTATGTTTGCAAAGACAAATGTTTTATTGATGGAATTTATGGGGGAAGTAATTTGCTGGCTCTAATATCTGTTGCTTTGAAGTGGAGACCAATGACTGTGCCTCTGCTCAAGAAGTGTTTTCAGTTGGTGTAAGATTACTGTCATTTCTAGCCAGTCTTTTTTTCTTCCTGGTACAGTGTTCCTGGTATCACCATGTACCTCAGTGATACCAGGAACACTGTATCTTACTGAGTGATACCAGGAACACTGTATCTTACTGAGTAATACCAGAAAAGCCATGTATCTCAGTGTGTGACACCACAGACACCATGTAACTCAGTGATACCAGGAATACTATCTCAGTGAGTGATACCAGGAACACTGTGCATCTGAGTGATACCAGGAACACTGCGTATCTCAGTAAGTGGTACCAGGAACACTATGTATCTCAGTTAGTGATACTAGGAACACTATGCATCTCAGTGAGTGATACCAGGAACACTGTGTATGTCAGTGAGTGATACAAGAAACACCATGTATCTCACTGATACAAGAAACACCATGTATCTCACTGAGTGATACAAGAAACACCATGTATCTCACTGATACAAGAAACACCATGTATCTCACTGAGTGATGCAAGAAACACCATGTATCTCACTGATACAAGAAACACCATGTATCTCACTGATACAAGAAACACCATGTATCTCACTGAGTGATACAAGAAACACCATGTATCTCACTGATACAAGAAACACCATGTATCTCACTGAGTGATACAAGAAACACCATGTATCTCACTGAGTGATACAAGAAACACCATGTATCTCACTGAGTGATACAAGAAACACCATGTATCTCACTGAGTGATACAAGAAACACCATGTATCTCACTGAGTGATACAAGAAACACCATGTATCTCACTGAGTGATACAAGAAACACCATGTATCTCACTGAGTGATACAAGAAACACCATGTATCTCTAAGTGATACAAGAAACACCATGTATCTCTAAGTGATACAAGAAACACCATGTATCTCACTGAGTGATACAAGAAACACCATGTATCTCACTGAGTGATACAAGAAACACCATGTATCTCTAAGTGATACAAGAAACACCATGTATCTCACTGAGTGATACAAGAAACACCATGTATCTCACTGAGTGATACAAGAAACACCATGTATCTCACTAAGTGATACAAGAAAGACCAGGTATATCACTGAGTGATACAAGAAACACCATGTATCTCACTAAGTGATACAAGAAACACCATGTATCTCACTGAGTGATACAAGAAACACCATGTATCTCTAAGTGATACAAGAAACACCATGTATCTCACTGATACTGAGTGATACAAGAAACACCATGTATCTCACTAAGTGATACAAGAAAGACCAGGTATATCACTGAGTGATACAAGAAACACCATGTATCTCACTAAGTGATACAAGAAAAACCATGTATCTCACTAAGTGATACAAGAAACACCATGTATCTCACTGAGTGATACAAGAAACACCATGTATCTCACTAAGTGATACAAGAAAAACCATGTATCTCACTGAGTGATACAAGTGTGATACTGAGTGATACAAGAAAAACCATGTATCTCACTAAGTGATACAAGAAACACCATGTATCTCACTAAGTGATACAAGAAACACCATGTATCTCACTGAGTGATACAAGAAACACCATGTATCTCACTAAGTGATACAAGAAACACCATGTATCTCACTGAGTGATACAAGAAACACCATGTATCTCACTGAGTGATACAAGAAACACCATGTATCTCACTAAGTGATACTGAGTGATACAAGAAACACCATGTATCAAGAAAGACCAGGTATATCACTGAGTGATACACACCATGTATCTCACTAAGAGTGATACTAAGTGATACAAGAAACACCATGTATCTCACTAAGTGATACAAGAAAAACCATGTATCTCACTGAGTGATACAAGAAACACCATGTATCTCACTACACATGTATCTCACTGAGTGATACAAGAAACACCATGTATCTCACTAAGTGATACAAGAAACACCATGTATCTCACTAAGTGATACAAGAAACACCATGTATCTCACTAAGTGATACAAGAAACACCATGTATCTCACTGAGTGATACAAGAAACACCATGTATCTCACTAAGTGATACAAGAAACACCATGTATCTCACTAAGTGATACAAGAAACACCATGTATCTCACTAAGTGATACAAGAAACACCATGTATCTCACTGAGTGATACAAGAAACACCATGTATCTCACTAAGTGATACAAGAAACACCATGTATCTCACTAAGTGATACAAGAAACACCATGTATCTCACTGAGTGATACAAGAAACACCATGTATCTCACTAAGTGATACAAGAAACACCATGTATCTCACTGAGTGATACAAGAAACACCATGTATCTCACTCAGTGATACAAGAAACACCATGTATCTCACTAAGTGATACAAGAAACACCATGTATCTCACTGAGTGATACAAGAAACACCATGTATCTCACTAAGTGATACAAGAAACACCATGTACCTCACTGAGTGATACAAGAAACACCATGTATCTCACTCAGTGATACAAGAAACACCATGTATCTCACTAAGTGATACAAGAAACACCATGTATCTCACTGAGTGATACAAGAAACACCATGTATCTCACTAAGTGATACAAGAAACACCATGTATCTCACTGAGTGATACAAGAAACACCATGTATCTCACTGAGTGATACAAGAAACACCATGTATCTCACTGAGTGATACAAGAAACACCATGTACCTCACTAAGTGATACAAGAAACACCATGTATCTCACTAAGTGATACAAGAAACACCATGTACCTCACTAAGTGATACAAGAAACACCATGTATCTCACTAAGTGATACAAGAAACACCATGTACCTCACTAAGTGATACAAGAAACACCATGTATCTCACTAAGTGATACAAGAAACACCATGTACCTCACTAAGTGATACAAGAAACACCATGTATCTCACTAAGTGATACAAGAAACACCATGTATCTCACTAAGTGATACAAGAAACACCATGTACCTCACTAAGTGATACAAGAAACACCATGTATCTCACTCAGTGATACAAGAAACACCATGTATCTCACTCAGTGATACAAGAAACACCATGTACCTCACTAAGTGATACAAGAAACACCATGTATCTCACTCAGTGATACAAGAAACACCATGTATCTCACTCAGTGATACAAGAAACACCATGTATCTCACTCAGTGATACAAGAAACACCATGTATCTCACTAAGTGATACAAGAAACACCATGTACCTCACTAAGTGATACAAGAAACACCATGTATCTCACTAAGTGATACAAGAAACACCATGTATCTCACTAAGTGATACAAGAAACACCATGTACCTCACTCACTAAGCGATACAAGAAACTCCATGTATCTCACTAAGTGATACAAGAAACACCATGTATCTCACTAAGTGATACAAGAAACATCATGTATCTCACTAAGTGATACAAGAAACACCATGTATCTCACTAAGTGATACAAGAAACACCATGTATCTCACTAAGTGATACAAGTGTATACAAGAAACACCATGTATCTCACTAAGTGATACAAGAAACACCATGTATCTCACTGAGTGATACAAGAAACACCATGTATCTCACTGAGTGATACAAGAAACACCATGTATCTCACTAAGTGATACAAGAAACACCATGTATCTCACTGAGTGATACAAGAAACACCATGTATCTCACTAAGTGATACAAGAAACACCATGTATCTCACTAATACAAGTGATACAAGAAACACCATGTATCTCACTAAGTGATACTAGAAACACCATGTATCTCACTGAGTGATACAAGAAACACCATGTATCTCACTAAGTGATACAAGAAACACCATGTATCTCACTAAGTGATACAAGAAACACCATGTATCTCACTAAGTGATACAAGAAACACCATGTATCTCACTAAGTGATACAAGAAACACCATGTATCTCACTAAGTGATACAAGAAACACCATGTATCTCACTAAGTGATACAAGAAACACCATGTATCTCACTGAGTGATACAAGAAACACCATGTATCTCACTGAGTGATACAAGAAACACCATGTATCTCACTAAGTGATACAAGAAACACCATGTATCTCACTAAGTGATACAAGAAACACCATGTATCTCACTGAGTGATACAAGAAACACCATGTATCTCACTAAGTGATACAAGAAACACCATGTATCTCACTGAGTGATACAAGAAACACCATGTATCTCACTAAGTGATACAAGAAACACCATGTATCTCACTGAGTGATACAAGAAACACCATGTATCTCACTAAGTGATACAAGAAACACCATGTATCTCACTAAGTGATACAAGAAACACCATGTATCTCACTAAGTGATACAAGAAACACCATGTACCTCACTAAGTGATACAAGAAACACCATGTATCTCACTAAGTGATACAAGAAACACCATGTATCTCACTAAGTGATACAAGAAACACCATGTATCTCACTAAGTGATACAAGAAACACCATGTACCTCACTAAGTGATACAAGAAACACCATGTACCTCACTGAGTGATACAAGAAACACCATGTATCTCACTAAGTGATACAAGAAACACCATGTATCTCACTAAGTGATACAAGAAACACCATGTATCTCACTAAGTGATACAAGAAACACCATGTATCTCACTGAGTGATACAAGAAACACCATGTATCTCACTAAGTGATACAAGAAACACCATGTATCTCACTAAGTGATACAAGAAACACCATGTATCTCACTAAGTGATACAAGAAACACCATGTATCTCACTAAGTGATAATGACAGTCTGTATATATTTAGTAATTTATCATTACTTGTTACCTCGTATTATATTACTCTACTGTTCCTTCAGTTTGTGTTCCACAGAGTGTAGTGTACGCTGTAGTGTACGCTGTAGTGGTATAAACCTTGGTAATAAATACCGACAAGTTGGTTTAGAAAGACACGTAAGCAAACACTGGGACCTTGATCACCTTGATCAAGGTCCCAGGACCGAAACGTTTTCTAATAAATATGTTATAGTGTTTGCTTACGTGTCTTTCTAAACCAACACGCTGTAGTGCACGCTGTAGTGCACGCTGTAGTGCACGCTGTAGTGCACGCTGTAATACACGCTGTAGTGCACGCTGTAGTGCACGCTGTAGTGCACGCTGTAGTACACGCTGTAGTGCACGCTATAGTGCACGCTTTAGTGCACGCTGTAGTGCACGCTGTAGTGCACGCTGTAGTGCACGCTGTAGTGCACGCTGTAGTATACGCCGTAGTGCACGCTGTAGTGCATGCTGTAGTGCACGTTGTAGTGCACGCTGTAGTACATGCTGTAGTGTACGCTGTAGTGCACGCTGTAGTGCACGCTGTAGTACACGCTGCAGTACACGCTGTAGAATACGCTGTAGTACACGCTGTAGTACACGCTGTAGTGCACGCTGTAGTACACGCTGTAATGCACGCTGTAGTACACGCTATAGTGCACGCTGTAGTGCACGCTGTAGTACACGCTGTAGTACACACTGTAGTACACGCTGTAGTGCACGCTGTAGTACACGCTGCAGTACACGCTGTAGTACACGCTGTAGTACACTCTGTAGTACGCGCTGTAGTGCACGATGTAGTGCACGCTGTAGTACACGCTGTAGTACACGCTGTAGTGCACGCTGTAGTACACGCTGCAGTACACGCTGTAGTGCACGCTGTAGTACACGCTGTAGTACACGCTTTAGTACACGCTGCAGTACACGCTGTAGTACACGCTGTAGTGCACGCTGTAGTACACGCTGTAGTGCACGCTGTAGTACACGCTGTAGTGCACGCTGTAGTACACGCTATAGTGCACGCTGTAGTACACGCTGTAGTGCACGCTGTAGTGCACGCAGTAGTACACGCTGTAGTACACGCTGTAGTGCACGCTGTAGTACACGCTGTAGTACACGCTGTAGTACACGCTGTAGTACACGCTGTAGTGCACGCTGTAGTACACGCTGTAGTACACGCTGTAGTACACGCTGTAATGCACGCTGTAATACACGCTGTAGTGCACGCTGTAGTACACGCTGCAGTACACGCTGTAGTACACGCTGTAGTACACGCTGTAGTACGCGCTGTAGTGCACGCTGTAGTGCACGCTGTAGTACACGCTGTAGTACACGCTGTAGTGCACGCTGTAGTACACGCTGCAGTACACGCTGTAGTACACGCTGTAGAACACGCTGTAGTACACGCTGTAGTACACGCTGCAGTACACGCTGTAGTACACGCTGTAGTGCACGCTGTAGTACACGCTGTAGTGCACGCTGTAGTACACGCTGTAGTGCACGCTGTAGTACACGCTATAGTGCACGCTGTAGTGCACGCTGTAGTGCACGCAGTAGTACACGCTGTAGTACACGCTGTAGTGCACGCTGTAGTACACGCTGTAGTACATGCTGTAGTACACGCTGTAGTACACGCTGTAGTGCACGCTGTAGTACACGCTGTAGTACACGCTGTAGTACACGCTGTAATGCACGCTGTAATACACGCTGTAGTGCACGCTGTAGTACACGCTGTAGTGCACGCTGTAGTACACGCTGAAGTGCACGCTGTAGTACACGCTGTAGTGCACGCTGTAGTGCACGCTGTAGTGCACACTGTATTGAACGCTGTAGTACACGCTGTAGTGCACGCTGTAGTACACGCTGTAGTGCACGCTGTAGTACACGCTGTAGTGCACGCTGTAGTACACGCTGCAGTGCACGCTGTAGTACACGCTGTAGTGCACGCTGTAGTACACGCTATAGTGCACGCTGTAGTACACGCTGTAGTGCACGCTGTAGTGCACGCAGTAGTACACGCTGTAGTACACGCTGTAGTGCACGCTGTAGTACACGCTGTAGAACATGCTGTAGTACACGCTGTAGTACACGCTGTAGTGCACGCTGTAGTACACGCTGTAGTGCACGCTGTAGTACACGCTGTAGTGCACGCTGTAGTACACGCTGTAGTGCACGCTGTAGTACATGCTGCATTGCACGCTATAGTGCACGCTGTAGTACACGCTGTAGTGCACGCTGTAGTGCACGCTGTAGTACACGCTGTAGTGCACGCTGTACTGCACGCTGTATTGCACGCTGTAGTGCACGCTGTATTGCACGCTATAGTGCACGCTGTTGTGCACGCTGTAGTGCACTCTGTAGTGCACGCTGTAGTACATGCTGTATTGCACGCTGTAGTACACGCTGTAGTGCACGCTGTAGTGCACGCTGTAGTACACGCTGTAGTGCACGCTGTATTGCACGCTGTATTGCACGCTGTAGTGCACGCTGCAGAGCACTGTAGTGCACGCTGCAGTGCACGCTGTAGTACACGCTGTAGTACACGCTGTAGTGCACGCTGTAGTACACGCTGTAGTACACGCTGTAGTACACGCTGTAGTACACGCTGTAGTGCACGCTGTAGTGCACGCTGTAGTGCACGCTGTAGTACATGCTGTATTGCACGCTGTAGTACACGCTGTATTGCACACTGTAGTACACGCTGTATTGCACGCTGTAGTACACGCTGTAGTGCACGCTGTAGTACACTCTGTAGTGCACGCTGCAGTACACGCTGTAGTACACGCTGTAGTGCACGCTGTAGTACACGCTGTAGTACATGCTGTAGTACACGCTGCAGTACACGCTGTAGTACACGCTGTAGTACACGCTGCAGTACACGCTGTAGTACACGCTGTAGTACACGCTGCAGTACACGCTGTAGTACACGCTGTAGTACATGCTGTATTGCACGCTGTAGTGCACGCTGTAGTGCACGCTGTAGTACACGCTGTAGTGCACGCTGTATTGCACGCTGTATTGCACGCTGTAGTGCACGCTGCAGAGCACTGTAGTGCACGCTGCAGTGCACGCTGTAGTACACGCTGTAGTATACGCTGTAGTGCACGCTGTAGTACACGCTGTAGTACACGCTGTAGTACACGCTGTAGTGCACGCTGTAGTGCACGCTGTAGTGCACGCTGTAGTACATGCTGTATTGCACGCTGTAGTACACGCTGTATTGCACACTGTAGTACACGCTGTATTGCACGCTGTAGTACACGCTGTAGTGCACGCTGTAGTACACGCTGTAGTACACGCTGCAGTACACGCTGTAGTACACGCTGTAGTGCACGCTGTAGTACACGCTGTAGTACATGCTGTAGTACACGCTGCAGTACACGCTGTAGTACACGCTGTAGTACACGCTGCAGTTCACGCTGTAGTACACGCTGTAGTACACGCTGCAGTACACGCTGTAGTACACGCTGTAGTACACGCTGTAGTACACGCTGTAGTACACGCTGTAGTACACGCTGCAGTACACGCTGTAGTACACGCTGCAGTACACACTGTAGTACACGCTGTAGTACACGCTGTAGTACACGCTGTAGTACACGCTGTAGTACACGCTGTAGTACACGCTGCAGTACACGCTGCAGTACACGCTGTAGTACACGCTGTATTGAACATTATAACATACATAAGTAGAACATTGGAATGGAAGCTTACGTAACTGAAACTGTAATGCAATACAAGATATAATATAACGCAACTCATCGAATGAAACTCATCGAATGAAATTACACAATAGAAGAGATAAAAAAAAATTGATCGATCGATCTGTATTCATGTGATCTACGGATTCTGAGGAAGGAATATATACAAAGAAAGAGTATTTAACAGAAAGGCAGATTCGGTGCAAGGGTGCAAACAACCACAGGTAGATGAGGTGGGTGGCTGGTGGTGGGTGAGTGAAGGGAGAATGTGGGGCGGTGGGTGAGGTGGTGACTCGCTGGTGCTCACTGGCGCGCACTCCACTCACTACCCACGAAGGTGGCTGATAAGCCACTATGCCACAGGGATGGTGAAGACCACTCTTAGCATCCAACTGGCATCCAACTGGGAGCACAAAGCGATATATGAAACAATACTTCAGAGGAACTTCCAGAGGAACTTGCGTGGCTTACTTCTCTCTCTCAGCTGGGTTAGAAGCTGGGTTGGCTGACTGGCTTAACCCACGAGAATGGCTGACTGGAAGACGTGTAACGATGCACACAGCACGGAGGAGCAGGTGGATGACAGGAGACAGGCTGGATGACAGGTTGAGGCAGGCTGACTAGCGTTCACTTCCACAGTCTGGCTTACTGACTGGCTTAATTGCAAAATCCAGGTCAACCCCTCGGAGATTGAAGCAATTAGCACACGAACTAAGCCAGGAAGCTTGAAAAACAGCTGCAACAGGCTTGCAGGGTGGAGGTTGTGAGGGGAGCGAGTAGCTGGAGTGGGTGAGACGGTTCACCTTTTGACCCGCCAGCTACTCACAAACAGTCTTCTAACGTCTTGAAATACCCTTAAAAAAGCTTAAATCCACGATCGCACACCGTTGCCACCATTTATCATGTGGGGTTCGAACACGTGGATTGGGTAAAAATACTCACGTAGGCTGGAAGTACGTATATTGTAACTGAAGTATGTGGAAGGGCGCCACAGCCGAACCTGCCTCTCTCTGCCCCTTGGCTAGACTGACTGAGGAGTGCCCATGGGCGAGGGGGCGCTTGAAATCCTGCAAGGTCAGCAACAATATGAATACAGCCAGTGATTCACGCAGAGACGGTTGGTAGTGAGTCATCTACTGGTACACTGGTTACTGGTAACTGGTTACTACTACTGAGACACGCTGTAGTACACGCTGTAGTGCACGCTGTAGCACACGCTGTAGTGCACGCTGTAGTACATGCTGTAGTGCACGCTGTAGTGCACGCTGTAGTACACGCTGTAGTACACGCTGTAGTGCACGCTGTAGTGCACGCTGTAGTACACGCTGTAGTACACGCTGTAGTGCACGCTGTAGTGCACGCTGTAGTACACGCTGTAGTGCACACAGTAGTACACGCTGTACTACACGCTGTAGTGCACGCTGTAGTACACGCTGTAGTACACGCTGTAGTACACGCTGTAGTGCACGCTGTAGTGCACGCTGTAGTACACGCTGTAGTGCACGCTGTAGTGCACGCTGTAGTGCACGCTGTAGTGCACGCTGTAGTACACGCTGTAGTGCACGCTGTAGTACACGCTGTAGTGCACGCTGTAGTACAAGCTGTAGTGCACGCTGTAGTACACGCTGTAGTGCACGCTGTAGTACATGCTGTATTGCACGCTGTAGTGCACGCTGTAGTACACGCTGTAGTGCACGCTGTAGTGCACGCTGTAGTACACGCTGTAGTGCACGCTGTACTGCACACTGTATTGCACGCTGTAGTGCACACTGTATTGTACGCTGTATTGCACGCTGTAGTGCACGCTGTAGAGCACTGTAGTGCACGCTGTAGTGCACGCTGTAGTACACGCTGTAGTACACGCTGTAGTGCACGCTGTATTGCACGCTGTAGTGCACGCTGTAGTGCACGCTGTAGTACATGCTGTATTGCACGCTGTACTACACGCTGTAGTGCACGCTTTAGTGCACCCTGTAGTACACGCTGTAGTGCACGCTGTATTGCACGCTGTATTGCACGCTGTAGTGCAAGCTGTAGAGCACTGTAGTGCACGCTGTAGTGCACGCTGTAGTACACGCTGTAGTACACGCTGTAGTGCACGCTGTAGTACACGCTGTAGTACACGCTGTAGTACACGCTGTAGTGCACGCTGTAGTACACGCTGTAGTACACGCTGTAGTACACGCTGTAGTACACGCTGTAGTGCACGCTGTAGTGCACGCTGTAGTACACGCTGTAGTACACGCTGTAGTGCACGCTGTAGTACACGCTGTAGTACACGCTGTAGTACACGCTGTAGTACACGCTGTAGTACACGCTGTAGTGCACGCTGTAGTCCACGCTGTCGTACACGCTGTAGTACACGCTGTAATGCACGCTGTAGTGCACGCTGTAGTACACGCTGTAGTGCACGCAGTAGTACACGCTGTACTACACGCTGTAGTGCACGCTGTAGTACACGCTGTAGTACATGCTGTAGTACACGCTGTAGTACACGCTGTAGTGCACGCTGTAGTGCACGCTGTAGTACACGCTGTAATACACGCTGTAATGCACGCTGTAATACACGCTGTAGTGCACGCTGTGGTACACGCTGTAGTGCACGCTGTAGTACACGCTGTAGTGCAGGCTGTAGTACACGCGGTAGTGCACGGTGTAGTGCACGCTGTAGTACACGCTGTAGTACACGCTGTAGTGCACGCTGTAGTGCACGCAGTAGTACACGCTGTAGTACACGCTGTAGTGCACGCTGTAGTACACGCTGTAGTACATGCTGTAGTACACGCTGTAGTACACGCTGTAGTGCACGCTGTAGTACACGCTGTAGTACACGCTGTAGTACACGCTGTAATGCACGCTGTAATACACGCTGTAGTGCACGCTGTAGTACACGCTGTAGTGCACGCTGTAGTACACGCTGTAGTGCACGCTGTAGTGCACGCTGTAGTGCACGCTGTAGTGCACGCTGTAGTACACGCTGTAGTGCACGCTGTAGTACACGCTGTAGTGCACGCTGTAGTACACGCTGTAGTGCACGCTGTAGTACACGCTGTAGTGCACGCTGTAGTACATGCTGTATTGCACGCTGTAGTGCACGCTGTAGTACACGCTGTAGTGCACGCTGTAGTGGACTCTGTACTGCACGCTGTATTGCACGCTGTAGTGCACACTGTATTGTACGCTGTATTGCACGCTGTAGTGCACGCTGTAGAGCACTGTAGTGCACGCTGTAGTGCACGCTGTAGTACACGCTGTAGTACACGCTGTAGTGCACGCTGTATTGCACGCTGTAGTGCACGCTGTTGTGCACGCTGTAGTGCACGCTGTAGTGCACGCTGTAGTACATGCTGTATTGCACGCTGTACTACACGCTGTAGTGCACGCTGTAGTGCACGCTGTAGTACACGCTGTAGTGCACGCTGTATTGCACGCTGTATTGCACGCTGTAGTGCACGCTGTAGAGCACTGTAGTGCACGCTGTAGTGCACGCTGTAGTACACGCTGTACTACACGCTGTAGTGCACGCTGTAGTACACGCTGTAGTACACGCTTTAGTACACGCTGTAGTACACGCTGTAGTGCACGTTGTAGTACACGTTGTAGTGCACGCTGTAGTACATGCTGTATTGCACGCTGTAGTACACGCTGTATTGCACGCTGTAGTACACGCTGTATTGCACGCTGTAGTACACGCTGTAGTGCACGCTGTAGTACACGCTGTAGTGCACGCTGTATTGCACGCTGTAGTGCACGCTGCAGTACACGCTGTAGTACACGCTGTAGTGCACGCTGTAGTACACGCTGTAGTGCACGCTGTAGTACACGCTGTAGTGCACGCTGTAGTACACGCTGTAGTGCACGCTGTAGTACACGCTGTAGTACACGCTGTAGAACACGCTGTAGTACACGCTGTAGTGCACGCTGTAGTACACGCTGTAGTGCACGCTGTAGTACATGCTGTATTGCACGCTGTAGTACACGCTGTATTGCACGCTGTAGTACACGCTGTATTGCACGCTGTACTACACGCTGTAGTGCACGCTGTATTGCACGCTGTAGTGCACGCTGTAGTACACGCTGTGGTACACGCTGTATTGCACGCTGTTGTGCACGCTGTAGTACATGCTGTAGTGCACGCTGTAGTGCACGCTGTAGTGCACGCTGTAGAACACGCTGTATTGCACGCTGTAGTGCACGCTGTATTACACGCTGTAGTACACGCTGTAGTGCACGCTGTAGTGCACGCTGTAGAGCACGCTGTAGTGCACGCTGTAATACACGCTGTAGTGCACGCTATATTGCACGCTGTAGTGCACGCTGTAGTACACGCTGTAGTGCACGCTGTAGTACACGCTGTAGTGCACGCTGTAGTACACGCTGTAATACACGCTGTAGTACACGCTGTATTGCACGCTGTAGTGCACGCTGTAGTACACGCTATGTTGCACGCTGTAGTGCACGCTGTAGTACACGCTGTAGTGCACGCTGTAGTACACGCTGTAATACACGCTGTAGTGCACGCTGTAGTACACGCTGTAGTACACGCTGTAGTACACGCTGTATTGCACGCTGTAGTGCACGCTGTAGTGCACGCTGTAGTGCACGCTGTAGTACACGCTGTAGTACACGCTGTAGTGTACGCTGTAGTACACGCTGTAGTGCACGCTGTAGTACACGCTGCAGCACACGCTAAAGCACACGCTGTAGTACACGCTGTATTACACGCTGTAGTACACGCTGTAGTACACGCTGCAGTACACGCTGTAGTACACGCTGTAGTACACGCTTTAGTACACTCTGTAGTACACGCTGTAGTACACGCTGTAGTACACGCTGTAGTGCACGCTGTAGTACACGCTGTAGTGCACGCTGTAGTACACGCTGTAGTACACGCTTTAGTACACGCTGTAGTACACGCTGTAGTGCACGCTGTAGTGCTCGCTGTAGTGCACGCTGTAGTGCACGCTGTAGTACACGCTGTAGTACACGCTTTAGTACACGCTGTAGTGTACGCTGTAGTACACGCTGTAGTGCACGCTGTAGTACACGCTGCAGTACACGCTAAAGCACACGCTTTAGTACACGCTGTATTACACGCTGTAGTACACGCTGTAGTACACGCTTTAGTACACGCTGTAGTACACGCTGTAGTGCACGCTGTAGTGCACGCTGTAGTACACGCCGTAGTACACGCTGTATTACACGCTGTAGTACACGCTGTAGTACACGCTGCAGTACACGCTGTAGTACACGCTGTAGTACACGCTTTAGTACACGCTGTAGTACACGCTGTAGTACACGCTGTAGTACACGCTGTAGTGCACGCTGTAGTACACGCTGTAGTGCACGCTGTAGTACACGCTGTAGTGCACGCTGTAGTACACACTGTAGCACACGTTGTAGTGCACGCTGTAGTACACGCTGTAGTACACGCTGTAGTGCACGCTGTAGTACGCGCTGTAGTACACGCCGTAGTACACGCTGCAGTACACGCTGCAGTGCACGCTGCAGTACACGCTGTAGTACACGCTGCAGTGCCCTCTGCAGTACACGCTGTAGTACACGTTGTAGTGCACGCTGTAGTGCACGCTGTAGTACACGCTGTAGTGCACGCTGTAGTACACGCTGTAGTGCACGCTGTAGTACGCGCTGTAGTACACGCCGTAGTACACGCTGCAGTACACGCTGCAGTACACGCTGTAGTGCACGCTGTAGTGCACGCTGTAGTGCACGCTGCAGTGCACGCTGCAGTACACGCTGTAGTGCACGCTGTAGTACACGCTGTAGTGCACGCTGCAGTGCACGCTGCTGTGCACGCTGCAGTGCACGCTGCAGTACACTGTTCATCACGTCGCTGAGACAGATCCTCTTCCAACTGAAGTCAACTTGAGATATTGACTACTAAAACTATCCAGTTCATCACTGAGTATCAAGACTTCGCTACTTATCACTAAGTAACAGGACTCCCCCCATTCATCACGAGTACCAAATGTGCCCCCATTCATCACTGAACACCAATAGTAAGCCCATTCATCACTACCAACACTACCCCATTCATCACTGAGTACAAAGACTACCCCCATTCATCATATACTATGTGACACCAGTCACTGTATGATCCTCTCCATTATGTGACAACAGACATTGGATGACCCTCTCCAAAACACTATTTACACCAGTCACTGGATAAACCTCTCCAGTATGTGACACCAATCACTGAATGAACCTCTCCACTGTGTGACACCAGTCACTGGATAAAGCCATGACCGCCCTTCCTACATTATTATGACGTCTTGTACCGACAATATGATGAACACACATGCGCAATGTATCAGTACTTGGCGAGACGTTTCGCCCGCTCGCATAAGATTTTTTTTAACAATCTGAATACAGAGGAGACCTTTGTAGCGGAGGAGTGCAGTGGCAGCTGTTAAGAGAAAAGTAAGAGCAGGTAACATTGATTTGTGAGATCACATGGATGATGAAGAGTATCCGCCTGCATAACGTAGATGATGTACTGATGAATGGGGGTAGTCTTGGTACTCAGTGATGAGTGGTGGTAGTCTTGGTACTCAGTGATGAATGGGGGTAGTCTTGGTACTCAGTGATGAGTGGTGGTAGTCTTGGTACTCAGTGATGAATGGTGGTAGTCTTGGTACTCAGTGATGAATGGTGGTAGTCTTGGTACTCAGTGATGAATGGTGGTAGTCTTGGTACTCAGTGATGAATGGTGGTAGTCTTGGTACTCAGTGATAAATGAGGGTAGTCTTGGTACTCAGTGATGAATGGTGGTAGTCTTGGTACTCAGTGATGAATGGTGGTAGTCTTGGTACTCAGTGATGAATGGTGGTAGTCTTGGTACTCAGTGATAAATGAGGGTAGTCTTGGTACTCAGTGATGAATGGTGGTAGTCTTGGTACTCAGTGATGAATGGTGGTAGTCTTGGTACTCAGTGATGAATGGTGGTAGTCTTGGTACTCAGTGATGAATGGTGGTAGTCTTGGTACTCAGTGATAAATGAGGGTAGTCTTGGTACTCAGTGATAAATGAGGGTAGTCTTGGTACTCAGTGATAAATGAGGGTAGTCTTGGTACTCAGTGATGAATGGTGGTAGTCTTGGTACTCAGTGATGAGTGGTGGTAGTCTTGGTACTCAGTGATGAATGGGGGTAGTCTTGGTACTCAGTGATGAGTGGTGGTAGTCTTGGTACTCAGTGATGAGTGGTGGTAGTCTTGGTACTCAGTGATGAATGGTGGTAGTCTTGGTACTCAGTGATGAGTGGTGGTAGTCTTGGTACTCAGTGATGAATGGTGGTAGTCTTGGTACTCAGTGATAAATGAGGGTAGTCTTGATACTCAGTGATGAGTGGTGGTAGTCTTGGTACTCAGTGATGAATGGTGGTAGTCTTGGTACTCAGTGATGAGTGGTGGTAGTCTTGGTACTCAGTGATAAATGAGGGTAGTCTTGGTACTCAGTGATGAATGGTGGTAGTCTTGGTACTCAGTGATAAATGAGGGTAGTCTTGGTACTCAGTGATAAATGAGGGTAGTCTTGGTACTCAGTGATGAATGGTGGTAGTCTTGGTACTCAGTGATAAATGAGGGTAGTCTTGGTACTCAGTGATAAATGAGGGTAGTCTTGGTACTCAGTGATAAATGAGGGTAGTCTTGGTACTCAGTGATAAATGAGGGTAGTCTTGATACTCAGTGATGAATGATGGTAGTCTTGGTACTCAGTGATGAATAGAGGTAGTTTTGGTACTCTGTGATAAATGGTGGTTGTCTTGGTACTCAGTGATGAATGAGGGCAGTCTTGGTACTCAGTGATGAATGATGGTAGCCTTGGTACTCAGTGATGAATAGAGGTAGTTTTGGTACTCAGTGATGAATAGAGGTAGTTTTGTTACTCAGTGATGAATGGTGGTTGTCTTGGTACTCAGTGATGAGTGAGGGTAGTCTTGGTACTCAGTGATGAATAGAGGCAGTTTTGGTACTCAGTGATAAATGGTGGTTGTCTTGGTGCTCAGTGATGAATGAGGGTAGTCTTGGTACTCAGTGATGAATAGAGGTAGTTTTGGCACTCAGTGATGAATGGTGGTTGTCTTGGTACTCAGTGATGAGTGAGGGTAGTCTTGGTACTCAGTGATGAATAGAGGCAGTTTTGGTACTCAGTGATGAATGGTGGTTGTCTTGGTACTCAGTGATGAACGAGGGTAGTGTTGGTACTCAGTGATGAATGGGGGTAGTCTTGGTACTCAGTGATGAATGGTGGTAGCCTTGGTTCTCAGTGATGTAAGGTTGTAGTGTTGGTACTCAGTGACGAATAGAGGTAATTTTGGTACTCAGTGATGAATGGTGGTTGTCTTGGTACTCAGTGATGAATGAGGGTAGTCTTGGTACTCAGTGATGAATAGAGGTAGTTTTGGTACTCAGTGATGAATGGTGGTTGTCTTGGTACTCAGTGACGAATGAGGGTAGTGTTGGTACTAAGTGAAGAATAGGGGTAGTCTTGGTACTCAGTGATAAATGGTGGTAGCCTTGGTTCTCAGTGATGTAAGGTTGTAGTGTTGGTACTCAGTGATGAATGGGGGTATTCTTGGTACTCAGTGATGAATGGGGAAGTCGTCGTACGCCAGTGATGAATATGGGTAGTCTTAGTATTCAGTGATGAATGGGGGTATATTTGGTACTCAGTGATGAATGGTGATATTCTTGGTTCTCAGTGAAATATGGGGGTAGTGATGGTACTCAGTGATGAATGGGGGTAGTTTTGGTACTCAGTGATGAATGGGGTATTCTTGGTACTCAGTGATGAATGGGGAAGCCTTCGTACACCAGTGATGAATATGGGTAGTCTTAGTATTCAGTGATGAATGGGGGTAGTCTTAGTTTCATTGTATTTCGGAAAGCAAATTATTTCTTATATCACTGTATTGTAGAATTTGAAACCCTACAAAATGGAGACAAAAAAAGTCAAACAGCAAAATCTTGTAACCTTTAAAAGCAAGAACAACAGTCAGGAGAAAAGTAGTGACAACAGCGAAAGTTAGACAAGCACGAGTGTTGCAATTTTAGAAGAGACAAAAAAAATGTGTTGATACATCAGAATGTGCGACAGCAACTGAAACAAAAGAAAAGGAAACTTTGTTAGACATTACGATAAGGATTACTTAAAGCTTGATTTCACTGTAGCTGCTAGCGGTTAACTATCGCCACGGCCATTGTGTGTATAGTTGTTCCGAAATTCTATGAAATGACGCTGTGAAACCTTCCAAACTTGCTGTCATTTGGGTTCACAGTATAGCGATCTTACTGATAAGCCACTGAATTTTTTTTTTTGAAAGATTACACAACCAAATGAAAAGTCAGGAAATTCAAATGAAGATGATGACTAGTGACAAGTCGCTGCTTCAAGCGTCTTATTTTCTTGCTCCTCGAATATTTACAGCGAAAAAAATCGTTCACTACTGAAGAGTTAGTAAAGCCTTGCATAGATGTCGCTCGGGAAATTTTGGGTTATCAAGCCGTTCAAAAACTAGAGGCTCTAGCGCTCTTGGACAACACCATTCAGAGGAGGACTGTTTGACATGGCCACATATAGAGGGTATAAAGAAATCGAGATGTTTTGCGATTCAACCTGATGAATCAACTGGCGTGAGTAGCAATGCTATTCTACTTTGCTTCGTAAGCTATAGCGAAGATAAACTATAGGGAAGAACTTCTTTGTTGCTTTGACTTACCTGGATAGACTACAAGTTTAGAGATATTTAGTGATCTTGATGAGTATTTTCAAACGCAGGTCTTAGACTGGAGCAAATGCGTCGGGGTGCCTACTGACGGTGCTGCCAGCATGACTGGACATCGCTCAGGTGTAGTTGCGAATATAAAGGACGTTGCTCATTCAGAAATTCTTGTCCACTCATTGTATGATCCACCGGGAGCACTTAGCTGATAAAAAGCTTTCTACTAAACTAAATACTGTGATGAATGACGTAGTGAAGATCATAAATGAAATCCGTAGTCGAGCTATGAATTCCAGGCTGTTCACAACACTGTGTGAGAGTATAACTCGCCACACCAACATCTCCACGCAGAAGTCAAGTGGCTATCGAGAGGAAAGATTCTTTCACGCCTTGTTGAACTGAGTGAGGAAGTAAAACAGTTTCAGCGAGAGCGATACTTTGCCTTAGTAGAACATGTGTTGTATGAGGAATGGATGGCTAAGCTTGCGTATATGGCGGGCATATTTAGCCTCCTAATATTTCTCTTCGGGGGTTTTCCACAAATATTTTTACACTGAGAAATAAGACTGATACGTTCAAAAAGAAGTTGATGTTTTGGGATAACCGCAAACAAGAGGAAGATATAGAAATTTTTAAACTTCTCTAAGAATTTTTGGTTACTGCTCACGTCCATCGAAAAGTCATATTCAATATAATAAGTCAACATTTAAGGGCGTTAGCTCAAAGCTTTAATCATTATTACCCTGTGAATGAGGATCCTGGATTAATAATTCCTTCATGGAAGATATCAACTCATGTTCACTCATGAAAAAGAAAGCCTGATCGAGTTGTCTTCTGACGTCACTCTGGTGTCCAACCATAAAACACAATCATTGTCTCAATTTTGGATATCACTGGAACAAGAATACCCATCTCTCAGTTATAAAGCTATTAAATTTTTGTCGCATTTTCGACTACTTATTTGTATGAGAAGACTTTTTCAGCCATGTCAGTGATAAAAACCAAACAGAAAACCCGAATGGATGTCAATGCAGCGCTTCGTCTGTCAGAAACAACGCTGGAGCCACGGCTGGATCCACGGCTGGAGCCACGGCTGGAACCAAGGCTGAATTAAATATTGCTTTCTCAAAAGTTCAAGACGTTTTATTATTAAATATTAGTAGTATTTTTGTTTACTGTTCAGTTTCTGGTTATTTTAAGTTAATATAGATTTTTTTTATTTTATTAGATTTAAAATCTAATTCACAAAATAAAAAAATAATACTATACTATTATATATAATAATGATTTTTATTTCTTAGCGGTCCGTGAAATATTTCTCCTATTTTTACTGGTCCGCAAGTGTCAAGAGGTTGAAAACCAGTGGTTTATACTATACGGTAACATATTATTATTACGCAATGCTGTGAGGTTCTGTGGGAGAGCAGTGTCACTAGTCTATTGCTGTGATGTTCTGTGGGAGAGCAGTGTCACTAGTCTGTTTCTGTAATGTTTTGTGGGAGAGCAGTGTCACCAGTCTGTTGCTGTGGGTTCGTGGGGGAACAATGTCACTAGTCTGTTCCTGGTACCACGTGAAATGAAAAGTAGGTAGTAGTAGTAGTAGCGGCAGAAGCAGCAGCAGCAGTAATAGTCGTAGTAGTAGCACTAATAGTAGTAGTAGTATTAGTAGTAGTAGTAGTATGAGTGGTGGTAATTCTAGGTTGCTGCGGCGCATGTACACACCCTCATTTACAGGCTATCTCCCCCAACCAGCGAACCAGGTGACTAAGAGTTGACGATGGGGCCCCGTCGTTCAACTAGTAACCAGGTTCCAGCCAATAAGAAGATGGTTTTGGCAATCGCAGAGGTTATGTGGGTACCACTCTCCTGTCTGCCCTTGTCATTCCCATTCTAGAGCTGGTTGAAGCACGGTCTGCTCTCTTGTGGCTTCTATTCTGCCTTGCTTACCGTGGAGTGCACTAATACCTATCACTGTACATAGTGTATATAGTGTACATATTGCTGTTCTAAACTGGTGAAGGATAATATAAGTCAAAACTTTTCTGCCGTGTTTATTTTGCTCCCTTTACACCCAGGATAACAGGCCATTTGGAATCTTGCATTGTAATATGGGGCCCTGTGCGGGAGCTGGAGCTGGACTTAGAGAAAGGGTTGAGCCTAGGGTGAAGCTGGTAGCAGGAATATTGTGCAGCTTGCTGTCTGGCATTGCATTAGCTTTGCCAACGCTTTACAAACTTTGCGTGTCAGTTACTTTGCTATGGTCAGCCTTGCTATTGTGTGATCGTTCAACAGCTAGCTACTAGCTTGTTCGGTGTGCTCGCTTCGCTACGGTCAATCTTGTAGAACAGTGTGTAGCTTGCTGTCTGACATTGCTTTACAAAGTTTGCGTGTCAGTTGCTACTAGCCTGTTCGGTGTGAAGAATTTTGCAGTCAGCTTTGCTATTGCGTATCCACCTTGTATGCGTATTCTGCAATCGCACTGTGCATAGCTAAGCGTGTTCTGCAAATTAACGTGTTACGTTGGGGTATTTTGTAATCGTACTGTGCATAGCGAATAACTTGTACATTGTGGTATGCCACCTAGACGAGTCAGACGTCTGGTGTCGGCATATACTTTGTATAACCTACCTAAATTATCCCTACAGCGTTGTTGGCAAATTGCTCATTCCATTGGCATTAATTACGAACGTACTCTCACAGCTGCGCAACTGCGTTCACTGATTACTGACAAACTTCGAGAAGAAGAGATGGCACATCAGACTTTTACCTTTACGGGAGCTAGGGCAAAAACTACTATGTTCTCGCAGGAGGAAGATGATATATCAACGGAGCAAAACAGTCAGTCTAGTGCAGCAGGGTTGTCTCAAAGTGAATCAGCGGCGTTGGCACTTGAGCTGGCAAAAATCAATCTTGAGCAGACTAGGGAACAGAGAGCATTTGCAAAAGAAGAATTTGATAGGGAAAGAGAAAGGAGGCAGTTTTCGCATTCTGTAAATTATTTTAGTTTACAGAAAGCAGTACAGCTTCTTCCCCGCTGCAATGAGGCCGAACCAGAACAATTTTTCGAAAGCTTCGAAAATCAGGCTCGAGCCTTGAGGTGGCCGGAACAGCATTGGGCATCGTTGGTTCGCACAGCATTGTTTGGTAAGGCACAGGAATTTACGTCAGTGTTAAATGACGCTGAATTTTCTGATTATCAAGTAGTGAAAACCACAGTTTTGGGAGCATATACATGTATCCCAGCTAAGTACAAGAAATTATTTAAATTAGGCAGGCGACAGCTTGGTCAATCCCTGGTTGATTTTGTGCGACAGCAGACCAAAGCTTTTACCAGCTGGTATAAAGCAAGTGGTGTCGCCACTTTTGAGGAGCTGGTGCAGCTTATTCTGATTGACAACCTGCTGGAGTCTGTGGAACCAGAGGTTCGAGTCTTTCTGCAGGATCGTGACTTAATCACTGCATTGGAGGCAGCCAGGTTGGCTGATACCTTCGAAACTAACCGCTCCTTGTCCGAGCGGTCCCGTCTCTCTTTTCAACAGCCTGGCATGAGCAGAGATCGTCAGCCTTGGAGAATGAAGTGCCAGCCGGAGGGAGAACGTCTACGTCAGCCAACTAAGTCACCTGGTGAGCCACGCTTCTCAACTTATGGTCCACCTGCTGAGAGACAAACTACTCAACATGGTGCACCTCGACAACAGTATTCAGAGAGACGCCAGCCAGAACGACACAAGTTGCAACGTCAGCAGGGAGTAAAGGGCAAGCCTGTCGTCTGCTTCCTCTGTAACAAAGTAGGTCACCTTGTATAGAATCACAAAAGAATTTTATTGGCCAAAATTAAAGCAGGATGTGAAGAATCATATCAGGTGTTGCCGAGAATGTCAGAAAGTAGGGAAACCTGGACATTCCATTAAATCTGCACCTCTCCAACCTATACCTGCTGATGGAGAACCTTTTGCAGATTTAATTATAGATTGTGTAGGTCCACTACCTAGGTCAAAGTCGGGAAACCAGTATTTATTTACAATTATGGATAGAGTAACCAGATATCCTGAAGCAATTCTCATGCGCAGTATTAATACTAAAGCTATTCTCAAAGCTTTAACAAAATTTATTTCTTGTTTTGGCATTCCTAAAACTATTCAAAGTGATCAAGGTACTAACTTCACTGCCAAAGCATTTAGGGAAGCATTAACTAGGTTAGGGATAATCCACAACTTATCCACTGCCTATCATCCTCAGTCCCAAGGCGCCTTGGAAAGATTCCATCAGACGTTAAAAACCATGATGAGAACTTTTTGCATGCATTATCCTACAGACTGGGATGAATCACTACCTTTGTTGCTGTTCTCAGTACGAGAAACGGTGCAAGAGTCTGCCGGGTATAGTCCGTTTGAGCTGATCTTTGGGCACAATGTACGAGGTCCTCTTCGGGTGCTCAAAGAAGGATGGATGGGAGAAGACGTTAGCTCAACACTCTACAACCCGTCTTCAAGGTTGCAGGTGGCACGTCAGTTAGCCAAGACTAACCTAAGGACAGCTCAAAATAAGATGAAACAGAGGTATGACAGAAGTGCACAATTCCACTCCTTCCATCCAGGAGACAAGGTGTTGGTGCAGGAACCTATACCTGGCCACACCTTGAAAGCTAGATTTATGGGACCTATGCATATTGTAAGTAAATTATCTGATGTAAATTATGTGGTAGCTTCTCTTGATAATTATTATTATTATAATCAAAAAGAAGCGCTAAGCCACAAGGACTATACAGCTTCTCTTGATAAGACCTCAAAAACTAAAACCTACCACATTAATCAGTTAAAATCTTTTCATACACCAGAAAAAGTCCCAGTAATGACTCTGCCCTCTACCTCTGAGGACGACTCTGATTCTTTGCACTCTACTTCTGAAATTAATGTTAAACTTTCAAACTCTGTCCTCCTCAAGGACCCTAGCTCTTTAATGGAGGGACTATCTGAAACGCAAGCAACAAGTTTAACTGAGCTTCTACAGTCATACCCCAATATTTTTTCGGATTTGCCGAAAAAGTGTACGTTAGGTTATCATGATGTAGATGTAGGAAACTCTAAACCTATTAAACTCTCCCCCTACAGAGCTAATCCTGAAAAGCAGAGGCTACTTCAGCAGGAAGTAGAATTTCTGTTAAAGCATGGTTTAGTGGAGGAGTCATCTAGTCCATGGGCTTCACCGTGCATCCTTGTTAAAAAAGCTGATGGAGGGTTTCGTATGTGTACAGACTACCGTAAGGTGAATGAGGTCACAATCACAGATGCTTACCCTCTTCCTCGTCTGGATGACGTAATTGACTTTGTGGGTAAGGCTACTTTTGTGTCCAAGTTAGATCTCCTTAAAGGTTACTATCAGGTACCTTTGACGGATAAGGCGAAGGAAATCTCTGCCTTCGTAATTCCAGGAGGTCATCATCAATACACAGTTACCCCATTCGGAATGAAAAACTCCCCTCTTCATTCCAAAAACTTATCCATCAGGCTATTAAAGGACTTGAAGGCACAGCAGCGTACCTGGATGATATTGTTGTGGTGTCTGATACTTGGGATCAACACCTACTTAGACTTAAGGCTCTTTTTGAGACCTTTCAGAGTTCCCATTTAACTGTTAATTTATCTAAATCTTCCTTTGGCCAGGCCACTGTCACTTTTCTAGGCCATGAAGTAGGTAGTGGTAAAGTTGCTCCTAAACTTGCTAAAGTTCTTGCTATTAATTAAAGATTATCCAGTTCCTCATGATAGGAAATCTCTTCAACGTTTCCTAGGCATGATAGGATTTTACAGAAGATTCTGTAAGAATTTCTCAGATATTGTAGCCCCTCTTACCTCTCTTACCAGTCACAAAGTTCCCTTTAATTGGACCCCAGAATGTCAAAATGCTTTTGACAAAGCAAAAAGATTATTGTGTACTGCACCCATTCTTTTGTCTCCAGACTTCTCCAAACCTTTTTCATTACAGGTCGATGCTTGTGAGTCTGGGGTTGGGGCAGTACTATTGCAAAACGGGAACGAGGAGTTGCAGCCTTCTTCTCGGCAAAGTTCCAGCCGCGTCAGAGGGCTTACTCTACCATTGAAAAAGAAGCCCTCGTGCTGGTTCTGGCTTTGGAGCATTTCGATGTTTATGTAGGCCAGACATCGCAGGTGGTCACCATCTAGAGTGATCACAATCCTCTAGTATATCTCCAAGCCATGAAGAACCACAACACAAGGCTCATGCGTTGGGCTTTAAGACTGCAACCATACTCGTTCAGAATTAAACATATTGCCGGCAAAGAAAATATGTTGGCAGACTCTTTATCTAGAGTCTAACTATATATATATATATATATTTTTTTTTTTATCACACAGGCGCTGTATAATCCTCCGGGTTTAGCGCTTCCCCCTTGATTATAATAATAATTTATTATCACACTGGCCGATTCCCACCAAGGCAGGGTGGCCCGAAAAAGAAAAACTTTCACCATCATTCACTCCATCACTGTCTTGCCATAAGGGTGCTTTACACTACAGTTTTTAAACTGCAACATTAACACCCCTCCTTCAGAGTGCAGGCACTGTACTTCCCATCTCCAGGACTCAAGTCCGGCCTGCCGGTTTCCCTGAACCCCTTCATAAATGTTACTTTGCTCACACTCCAACAGCATGTCAAGTATTAAAAACCATTTGTCTCCATTCACTCCTATCAAACACGCTCACGCATGCCTGCTGGAAGTCCAAGCCCCTCGCACACAAAACCTCCTTTACCCCCTCCCTCCAACCTTTCCTAGGCCGACCCCTACCCCGCCTTCCTTCCACTACAGACTGATACACTCTTGAAGTTATTCTGTTTCGCTCCATTCTCTCCACATGTCCGAACCACCTCAACAACCCTTCCTCAGTCCTCTGGACAACAGTTTTGGTAATCCCGCACCTCCTCCTAACTTCCAAACTACGAATTCTATATTATATTACATTATATTTAATTATATATATTAGGTTAGGATGTTAGGTTACTTGTGGTAACCCCTTTCATGCTCTTTTTTTTATCCCCTGGTGTGGGTTTTTTTTTTTTTAGTGAGGGGATGCGGGCTACCGTCCGCCTGTATCTTGGACCTAAGCTAGCCCGACTGTCTGCTGTCTCACTCTGAGTTTAGGATTTGGCTTTTTGCCACGAGAAAAGCTGAGCTCTATCTAAGAGTTGGATGGTTGAGAGGAAAGGCAGTCCCATTATTTTGTGCCATGGCGGCACGGTTACCACTGGGAGGTGGCAGCCTAATCCTGAGCCTTCTCGGGGTGGGGGTGTGGCATGCAAAGAGTACGTAACCTTTATTCGGCGCATGTACACACCCTCATTTACAGGCTATCTCCCCAACCAGCGAACCAGGTGACTAAGAGTTGACGATGGGGCCCCGTCGTTCAACTAGTAACCAGGTTCCAGCCAATAAGAAGATGGTTTTGGCAATCGCAGAGGTTATGTGGGTACCACTCTCCTGTCTGCCCTTGTCATTCCCATTCTAGAGCTGGTTGAAGCACGGTCTCCCCTCAAGGAAGGTTCCTTGATGTTGGTGAGGGACTCTTGATTTAGGGAATTGGACCTGTGCTCCAGTTCCCCGAATTAAGCCTGAATGCCTTCCACATCCCTCCCCCAGGCGCTGTATAATCCTCCGGGTTTAGCGCTTCCCCCTTGATTATAATAATGAAGTACGGTCTGCTCTCTTGTGGTTTCTATTCTGCCTTGCTTACCGTGGAGTGCACTAATACCTATCACTGTACAGGCCATTTGGAATCTTGGGTTGAAATAGTTGCCATGTGATGGCAAGGTTTATTGTTTTGAGTAGAATTCTGGCTAATACCTCTGTAATGACGAAGCTACCTTGCTTGTGTTTAAAGGTGTCTCAAATGGCGATTAAAGAAGACTCAAGGCATTAATGCCTGCGGAAGTTTGCTTCTTTGATCACCACACGGCGTCACTGAATCTCATAAGATGGTTGGAGGAGCTTCTGTGCTGCACACATGCGTTGTTCAAGTTGGCGTTTCTGCATGCATTGATATGTTCATAGAGAAGTGTTTGAAGGGTATGTGCTGTTTTACCGACGTATACTGTGTCAGCCTCTGCAAGGGATTGTGTAAATACCTGCATTGACTGGTGCAAGGTTTTTCACTTTCGTCCTGTTTGCGATGGTGATTCTAGTGTTGGCTCGTACAAATACGGTGGAGACGTTCAAGACAACTTGGCTGTTAGAAATATTGTGACCTTTTAAAGTGGTGATAGTGCATGGTGAATTGATGAATATTGAGTAATATTGGTTAACTGATGGATATTGTAGCTCAGTGAAGATTTTGGGCATGTATGCAAACTCATCGTCAAGAAACTCTGGACTGCAAATTCGGTGTGCTCTTAAGAAAAATGCGATGATGATGCCTCTTTCGATCTTAATATCTTGGCTGGAGAAGAAGTGTGTGAGATCGTTTTTGTTTATAAGCTTCCTGTAAACTTGGAATTTAAGGGTGTTATCCACTTTATGAATGACGATGTCGAGAAATGGCAACCTGAACTCTTCTTCAAGTGTGAACTGGATGGCCAGTTCAACTGTGTTGAGTCTTCTCTGTAGGTCCTGTACATTGAAATGTTTGGGAGTTATTATGAGGGCGTCGTCCATATAACGTAACCGTGTGACGTTAGTGGGAATGATGTTGGCGAACCTTCAGCTTCTAGGTGCTCCATGTATAACTTAGCTAAGACGACGCTGATGGGGACGCCCATTCCCTTTCCATATTTTTATAGAGCCTATTGTTGAAAGGGAAACAGTTAAAAAGTTAATGCAGAGCTCAATAAAGTCAACAAAATCTCCAGGAGGTAGTGGAAGATTTAGTGCCTGATAGACTTTAGGTCAGAGTTAATTGCTTGCGTGGTGGGTTCCTTAGTGAAGAGGGAAGTGACGTTCAGATTGCTTAGTTTCTTGTTCCGGATGGAGATGTTTCTGATGCTGTTAAGGTCACCTGAGTGATTTAGATGAGTCAGGCTACACATGTAAACGTATCAGTGCAGAACAACGAGTGTGTGCAGCACAGAAACTCCTCCAACCATTTTATGTGATTCGGTGGTGCCCACCCAGTGATCATTGAAGGAAACTTCTGTCTTTAATCTCCATTTGAGACACCATTAAAGAAAATAAAGGTAGCTTCGACCTTTCAGAGGTACTAGCCAGAATTCTACTCAAACCAATAAACACTGCCATCACAAAGCAACCTAGAATTACCTCTACTCATACAACTACTACTACTGCCTCTGCCGCCGCTGCTGCCGCCGCTGCTGCCGCCGCTGCTGTTGCGGCCGCTGCTCCCGCCGCTGCTCCCGCCGCTGCTCCCGCCGCTGCTCCCACCGCTGCTCCCGCCGCTGCTCCCGCCGCTGCTCCCGCCGCTACTACCGCCGCTGCTCCAGCTGCCGCCGTAGTCTCTTCCGCCACCGGATACCCATCTTCCTACTTTTTACTTAACGTGATAACTATATATATATATATATATATATATATATATATATATATATATATATATATATATATATATATATATATATATATATATATATATATATATAGGTAGTAGGTTGGTTGACAGCAACCACCCAGGGAAGTACTACTGTCCTGCCAGATGAATGTGAAACAGAAACCTGGATATCTTGCTACTCCTACTTACACTTTGGTCACACTTCACAAACACGCACATGAATATATATATACATACATCTAGGTTTTTTCTCCTTTTTCTAAATAGCTCTTGTTCTTCTTTATTTCTTCTATTGTCCATTAGGAAGTGGAAAAGAATCTTTCCTCCGTAAGCCATGCGTGTCGTATGAGGCGACTAAAATGCCGGGAGCAATGGGCTAGTAACCCCTTCTCCTGTAGACATTTACTAAAAAAGAGAAGAAGAAAAACTTTATAAAACTGGGATGCTTGAATGTGCGTGGATGTAGTGCGGATGACAAGAAACAGATGATTGCTGATGTTATGAATGAAAAGAAGTTGGATGTCCTGGCCCTAAGCGAAACAAAGCTGAAGGGGGTAGGGGAGTTTCAGTGGGGGGAAATAAATGGGATTAAATTTGGAGTATCTGAGAGAGTTAGAGCAAAGGAAGGGGTAGCAGTAATGTTGAAGGATCAGTTATGGAAGGAGAAAAGAGAATATGAATGCGTAAATTCAAGAATTATGTGGATTAAAGTAAAGGTTGGATGCGAAAAGTGGGTCATAATAAGCGTGTATGCACCTGGAGAAGAGAGGAATGTAGAGGAGAGAGAGAGATTTTGGGAGATGTTAAGTGAATGCATAGGAGCCTTTGAACCAAGTGAGAGAGTAATTGTGGTAGGGGACCTGAATGCTAAAGTAGGAGAAACTTTTAGAGAGGGTGTGGTAGGTAAGTTTGGAGTGCCAGGTGTAAATGATAATGGGAGCCCTTTGATTGAACTTTGTACAGAAAGGGGTTTAGTTATAGGTAATACATATTTTAAGAAAAAGAGGATAAATAAGTATAGAAGACATGATGTAGGGCGAAATGACAGTAGTTTGTTGGACTATGTATTGGTAGATAAAAGACTGTTGAGTAGACTTCAGGATGTACATGTTTACAGAGGGGACACAGATATATCAGATCACTTTCTAGTTGTAGCTACACTGAGAGTAAAAGGTAGATGGGATACAAGGAAAAATACAAGCATCATGGAAGAGAGAGGTGAAGGTTTATAAACTAAAAGAGGAGGCAGTTAGGGTAAGATATAAACAGCTATTGGAGGATAGATGGGCTAATGAGAGCATAGGCAATAGGGTCGAAGAGGTATGGGGTAGGTTTAAAAATGTAGTGTTAGAGTGCTCAGCAGAAGTTTGTGGTTACAGGAAAGTGGGTGCGGGAGGGAAGAGGAGCGATTGGTGGAATGATGTAAAGAGAGTAGTAAGGGAGAAAAAGTTAGCATATGAGAAGTTTTTACAAAGTAGAAGTGATGCAAGGAGGGAAGAGTATATGGAGAAAAAGAGAGAGGTTAAGAGAGTGGTGAAGCAATGTAAAAAGAGAGCAAATGAGAGAGTGGGTGAGATGTTATCAACAAATTTTGTTGAAAATAAGAAAAAGTTTTGGAGTGAGATTAACAAGTTAAGGAAGCCTAGAGAACAAATGGATTTGTCAGTTAAAAATAGGAGAGGAGAGTTATTAAATGGAGAGTTAGAGGTATTGGGAAGATGGAGGGAATATTTTGAGGAATTGTTAAATGTTGATGAAGATAGTGAAGCTGTGATTTCGTGTATAGGACAAGGAGGAACAACATCTTGTAGGAGCGAGGAAGAGCCAGTTGTGAGTGTGGGGAAAGTTCGTGAGGCAGTAGGTAAAATGAAAGGGGGTAAGGCAGCCGGGATTGATGGGATAAAGATAGAAATGTTAAAAGCAGGTGGGGATATAGTTTTGGAGTGGTTGGTGCAATTATTTAATAAATGTATGGAAGAGGGTAAGGTACCTAGGGATTGGCAGAGAGCATGCATAGTTCCTTTGTATAAAGGCAAAGGGGACAAAAGAGAGTGCAAAAATTATAGGGGGATAAGTCTGTTGAGTATACCTGGTAAAGTGTATGGTAGAGTTATTATTGAAAGAATTAAGAGTAAGACGGAGAATAGGATAACAGATGAACAAGGAGGCTTTAGGAAAGGTAGGGGGTGTGTGGACCAGGTGTTTACAGTGAAACATATAAGTGAACAGTATTTAGATAAGGCTAAAGAGGTCTTTGTGGCATTTATGGATTTGGAAAAGGCGTATGACAGGGTGGATAGGGGGGCAATGTGGCAGATGTTGCAGGTGTATGGTGTAGGAGGTAGGTTACTGAAAGCAGTGAAGAGTTTTTACGAGGATAGTGAGGCTCAAGTTAGAGTATGTAGAAAAGAGGGAAATTATTTCCCAGTAAAAGTAGGCCTTAGACAAGGATGTGTGATGTCACCGTGGTTGTTTAATATATTTATAGATGGGGTTGTAAGAGAAGTAAATGCGAGGGTCTTGGCAAGAGGCGTGGAGTTAAAAGGTAAAGAATCACACATAAAGTGGGTGTTGTGACAGTTGCTCTTTGCTGATGACACTGTGCTCTTGGGAGATTCTGAAGAGAAGTTGCAGAGATTGGTGGATGAATTTGGTAGGGTGTGCAAAAGAAGAAAATTAAAAGTGAATACAGGAAAGAGTAAGGTTATGAGGATAACAAAAAGATTAGGTGATGATAGATTGGATATCAGATTGGAGGGAGAGAGTATGGAGGAGGTGAACGTATTCAGATATTTGGGAGTGGACGTGTCAGCGGATGGGTCTATGAAAGATGAGGTGAATCATAGAATTGATGAGGGAAAAAGAGTGAGTGGTGCACTTAGGAGTCTGCGGAGACAAAGAACTTTGTCCCTGGAGGCAAAGAGGGGAATGTATGAGAGTATAGTTTTACCAACGCTCTTATATGGGTGTGAAGCGTGGGTGATGAATGTTGCAGCGAGGAGAAGGCTGGAGGCAGTGGAGATGTCATGTCTGAGGGCAATGTGTGGTGTGAATATAATGCAGAGAATTCGTAGTTTGGAAGTTAGGAGGAGGTGCGGAATTACCAAAACTGTTGAACATTGAGGGCTGAGGAAGGGTTGTTGAGGTGGTTCGGACATGTAGAGAGAATGGAGCGAAACAGAATGACTTCAAGAGTGTATCAGTCTGTAGTGGAAGGAAGGCGGGGTAGGGGTCGGCCTAGGAAAGGTTGGAGGGAGGGGGAAAAGGAGGTTTTGTATGCGAGGGGCTTGGACTTCCAGCAGGCATGCGTGAGCGTGTTTGATAGGAGTGAATGGAGACAAATGGTTTTTAATACTTAACGTGCTGTTGGAGTGAGAGCAAACTAACATTTATGAAGGGATTCAGGGAAACCGACAGGCCGGACTTGAGTCCTGGAGATGGGAAGTACAGTGTCTGCACTCTGAAGGAGGGGTGTTAATGTTGCAGTTTAAAAACTGTAGTGTAAAGCACCCTTCTGGCAAGACAGTGATGGAGTGAATGATGGTGAAAGTTTTTCTTTTTCGGGCCACCCTGCCTTGGTGGGAATCGGCCAGTGTGATAATAAAATAAATATATATATATATATATATATATATATATATATATATATATATATATATATATATATATATATATATATATATATATATATATATATATATATATATATATATATATATATATATACCATCTGTGTTCTAGTAATGTTTGTAACGACTTTTCAAAGTTCCTGGAGAGCGAAACGTTACCAAAATAAAATGTCGCATTAGTTGCTTCTGTGTATATTTACATAACATAATGAACAATGGTTGTTCTCATGGTGCTGTACAACTGGTGATAATGATCTATGGTTGTTCTCATGGTGCTGTACAACTGGTGATAATGATCTATGGTTGTTCTCATGGTGCTGTACAACTGGTGATAATGATATATGGTTGTTATCATGGTGCTGTACAACTAGTGATAATGATCTATGGTTGTTATCATGGTGCTGTACAACTGGTGATAATGATATATGGTTGTTCTCATGGTGCTGTACAACTGGTGATAATGATATATGGTTGTTCTCATGGTGCTGTACAACTGGTGATAATGATATATGGTTGTTATCATGGTGCTGTACAACTGGTGATAATTATCTATGGTTATCATGGTGCTGTACAACTGGTGATAATGATATATGGCTGTTCTCATGGTGCTGTACAACTGGTGATAATGATCTATGGTTGTTATCATGGTGCTGTACAACTGGTGATAATGATCTATGGTTGTTATCATGGTGCTGTACAACTGGTGATAATGATCTATGGTTGTTATCATGGTGCTGTACAACTGGTGATAATGATATATGGTTGTAATCATGGTGCTGTACAACTGGTGATAATGATCTATGGCTGTTATCATGGTGCTGTACAACTGGTGATAATGATCTATGGTTGTTATCATGGTGCTGTACAACTGGTGATAATGCTCTATGGTTGTTATCATGGTGCTGTACAACTGGTGATAATGATCTATGGTTGTTATTATGGTGCTGTACAACTGGTGATAATGATCTATGGTTGTTATCATGGTGCTGTACAACAGGTGATAATGATCTATGGTTGTTCTCATGGTGCTGTACAACTGGTGATAATGATCTATGGATGTTATCATGGTGCTGTGCAACTGGTGATAATGATCTATGGCTGTTATCATGGTGCTGTACAACAGGTGATAATGATCTATGGTTGCTATCATGGTGCTGTACAACTGGTGATAATGATCTATGGTTGTTATCATGGAGCTGTACAACTGGTGATAATCATCTATGGTTATCATGGTGCTGTACAACTGGTGATAATGATCTATGGTTATCATGGTGCTGTACAACTGGTGATAATGATCTATGGTTGTTATCATGGTGCTGTACAACTGGTGATAATGATCTATGGTTGTTATCATGGTGCTGTACAACTGGTGATAAAGATCTATGGTTGTTATCGTGGTGCTGTACAACTGGTGATAATGATCTATGGTTGTTATCGTGGTGCTGTACAACTGGTGATAATGATCTATGGTTGTTATAATGGTGCTGTACAACTGTTGATAATGATCTATGGCTGTTATCATGGTGCTGTACAACGGGCCATAATGATCTATGGTTATCATGGTGCAGTACAACTGGTGATAATGATCTATGGTAGTTATCATGGTGCTGCACAACTGGTGATAATGATCTATGTTTGTTATCATGGTGCTGTACAACTGGTGATAATGATCTATGGTTGTTCTCATGGTGTTGTACAACTGGTGATAATGATCTTCGGTTGTTCTCAAGGTGCTGTACAACTGGTGATAATGATCTATGGTGGTTATCATGGTGCTGTACAAATGGTGATAATGATCTATGGTTGTTATCATGGTGCTGCACAACTGGTGATAATGATCTATGTTTGTTACCATGGTGCTGTACAACTGGTGATAATGATCTATGGTTGTTCTCATGGTGCTGTACAACGGGTGATAATGATCTTCGGTTGTTCTAATGGTGCTGTACAACTGGTGATAATGATCTATGGTGGTTATCATGGTGCTGTACAACTGGTGATAATGATCTATGGTTCTTATCATGGTGCTGTACAACTGGTGATAATGATTGTATGGTTGTTCTCATGGTGCTGTACAACTGGTGATAATGATCTATGGTTATCATGGTGCTGTACAACTGGTGATAATGATCTATGGTTGTTATCATGGTGCTGTACAACTGGTCATAATGATCTATGGTTATCGTGGTGCAGTACAACTGGTGATAATGATCTATGGTTGTTCTCATGGTGCTGTACAACTGGTGATAATGATTTATGGTTGTTATCATGGTGCTGCACAACTGGTGATAATGATCTATGTTTGTTATCATGGTGCTGTACAACTGGTGATAATGATCTATGGTTGTTCTCATGGTGCTGTACAACTGGTGATAATGATCTTCGGTTGTTCTCATGGTGCTCTACAACTGGTGATAATGATCTATGGTGGTTATCATGGTGCTGTACAACTGGTGATAATGATCTATGGTTCTTATCATGGTGCTGTACAACTGGTGATAATGATCTATGGTTGTTCTCATGGTGCTGTACAACTGGTGATAATGATCTATGGTTATCATGGTGCTGTACAACTGGTGATAATGATCTATGGTTGTTATCATGGTGCTGTACAACTGGTGATAATGATCAATGGTTGTTATCATGGTGTTGTACAACTGGTGATAATGATCTATGGTTGTTCTCATGGTGCTGTACAACTGGTGATAATGATCTATGGTTGTTATCATGGTGCTGTACAACTGGTGATAATGATCTATGGTTGTTATCATGGTGCTGTACAACTGGTGATAATGATCTATGGTTATCATGGTGCTGTACAACTGGTGATAATGATCTATGGTTGTTATCATGGTGCTGTACAACTGGTGATAATGATCTATGGTTGTTGTCATGGTGCTGTACAACTGGTGATAAAGATCTATGGTTGTTATCGTGATGCTGTACAACTGGTGATAATGATCTATGGTTGTTATCGTGGTGCTGTACAACTGGTGGTAATGATCTATGGTTGTTATCATGGTGCTGTACAACTGTTGATAATGATCTATGGCCGTTATCATGGTGCTGTACAACGGGCCATAATGATCTATGGTTATCATGGTGCAGTACAACTGGTGATAATGATCTATGGTTGTTATCATGGTGCTGCACAACTGGTGATAATGATCTATGTTTGTTATCATGGTGCTGTACAACTGGTGATAATGATCTATGGTTGTTCTCATGGTGCTGTACAACTGGTGATAATGATCTTCGGTTGTTCTCATGGTGCTGTACAACTGGTGATAATGATCTATGGTGGTTATCATGGTGCTGTACAAATGGTGATAATGATCTATGGTTATCATGGTGCTGCACAACTGGTGATAATGATCTATGTTTGTTACCATTGTGCTGTACAACTGGTGATAATGATCTATGGTTATCATGGTGCTGTACAACTGGTGATAATGATCTATGGTGGTTATCATGGTGCTGTACAACTGGTGATAATGATCTATGGTGGTTATCATGGTGCTGTACAACTGGTGATAATGATCTATGGTCGTTATCATGGTGCTGTACAACTGGTGATAATGATCTATGGTGGTTATCATGGTGCTGTACAACTGGTGATAATGATCTATGGTGGTTATCATGGTGCTGTACAACTGGTGATAATGATCTATGGTGGTTATCATGGTGCTGTACAACTGGTGATAATGATCTATGGTTGTTATCATGGTGCTATACAACTGGTGATAATGATCTATGGTTGTTATTATGGTGCTGTACAACTGGTGATAAAGATCTATGGTTGTTATCGTGGTGCTGTACAACTGGTGATAATGATCTATGGTTGTTATCGTGGTGCTGTACAACTGGTGATAATGATCTATGGTTGTTATCATGGTGCTGTACAACTGTTGATAATGATCTATGGCTGTTATCATGGTGCTGTACAACGAGCCATAATGATCTATGGTTATCATGGTGCAGTACAACTGGTGATAATGATCTATGGTTGTTATCATGGTGCTGCACAACTGGTGATAATGATCTATGTTTGTTATCATGGTGCTGTACAACTGGTGATAATGATCTATGGTTGTTCTCATGGTGCTGTACAACTGGTGATAATGATCTTCGGTTGTTCTCATGGTGCTGTACAACTGGCGATAATGATCTATGGTGGTTATCATGGTGCTGTACAAATGGTGATAATGATCTATGGTTGTTATCATGGTGCTGCACAACTGGTGATAATGATCTATGTTTGTTACCATTGTGCTGTACAACTGGTGATAATGATCTATGGTTATCATGGTGCTGTACAACTGGTGATAATGATCTATGGTGGTTATCATGGTGCTGTACAACTGGTGATAATGATCTATGGTGGTTATCATGGTGCTGTACAACTGGTGATAATGATCTATGGTGGTTATCATGGTGCTGTACAACTGGTGATAATGATCTATGGTGGTTATCATGGTGCTGTACAACTGGTGATAATGATCTATGGTGGTTATCATGGTGCTGTACAACTGGTGATAATGATCTATGGTGGTTATCATGGTGCTGTACAACTGGTGATAATGATCTATGGTTGTTATCATGGTGCTGTACAACTGGTGATAATGATCTATGGTGGTTATCATGGTGCTGTACAACTGGTGATAATGATCTATGGTGGTTATCATGGTGCTGTACAACTGGTGATAATGATCTATGGTGGTTATCATGGTGCTGTACTACTGGTGATAATGATCTATGGTGGTTATCATGGTGCTGTACAACTGGTGATAATGATCTATGGTTCTTATCATGATGCTGTACAACTGGTGATAATGATCTATGGTTGTTCTCATGGTGATGTACAACTGGTGATAATGATCTATGGTTATCATGGTGCTGTACAACTGGTCCTAATGATCAATGGTTATCGTTGTGCAGTACAACTGGTGATAATGATCTATGGTTGTTCTCATGCTGCTGTACAACTGGTGATAATGATCTATGGTTGTTATCATGGTGCTGCACAACTGGTGATAATGATCTATGTTTGTTATCATGGTGCTGTACAACTGGTGATAATGATCTATGGTTGTTCTCATGGTGCTGTACAACTGGTGATAATGATCTTCGGTTGTTCTCATGGTGCTGTACAACTGGTGATAATGATCTATGGTGGTTATCATGGTGCTGTACAACTGGTGATAATGATCTATGGTTCTTATCATGGTGCTGTACAACTGGTGATAATGATCTATAGTTGTTCTCATGGTGCTGTACAACTGGTGATAATGATCTATGGTTATCATGGTGCTGTACAACTGGTGATAATGATCTATGGTTGTTATCATGGTGCTGTACAACTGGTGATAATGATCTATGGTTGTTATCATGGTGCTGTACAACTGGTGATAATGATCTATGGTTGTTCTCATGGTGCTGTACAACTGGTGATAATGATCTATGGTTGTTATCATGGTGCTGTACAACTGGTGATAATGATCTATGGTTGTTATCATGGTGCTGTACAACTGGTGATAATGATCTATGGTTGTTATCATGGTGCTGTACAACTGGTGATAATGATCTATGGTTATCATGGTGCTGTACAACTGCTGATAATGATCTATGGTTGTTATCATGGTGCTGTACAACTGGTGATAATGATCTATGGTTATCATGGTGCTGTACAACTGGTGATAATGATCTATGGTTGTTATCATGGTGCTGTACAACTGGCGATAATGATCTATGGTTGTTATCATGGTGCTGCACAACTGGTGATAATGATCTATGGTTGTTATCATGGTGCTGTACAACAGGTGATAATGATCTATGGTTGTTATCATGGTGCTGTACAACTGGCGATAATGATCTATGGTTGTTATCATGGTGCTGTACAACTGGTGATAATGATCTATGGTTGTTAACATGGTGCTGTACAACTGGTGACAATGATCTATCGTTGTTATCATGGTGCTGTACAACTGGTGATAATGATCTATGGCTGTTATCATGGTGCTGTACAACTGGTGATAATGATCTATTGTTGTTATCATGGTGCTGTACAACTGGTGATAATGATCTATGGTTATCATGGTGCTGTACAACTGTTGATAATGATCTATGGTTGTTATCATGGTGCTGTACAACTGGTGATAATGATATATGGTTGTTGTCATGGTGCTGTACAACTGGTGATAATGATCTATGGTTGTTATCATGGTGCTGTACAACTGGTGATAATGATCTATGGTTGTTTTCATGTTGCTGTACAACTGGTGATAATGATCTATGATTGTTATCATGGTGCTGTACAACTGGTGATAATGATCTATGGTTGTTATGGTGCTGTACAACTGGTGACAATGATCTATGGTTGTTATCATGGTGCTGTACAACTGGTGATAATGATCTATGGTTGTTATCATGGTGCTGTACATCTGGTGACAATGATCTATGGTTGTTATCATGGTGCTGTACAACTGGTGATAATGATCTATGGTTGTTATCATGGTGCTGTACAACTCGTGATAATGATGTATGGTTGTTATCTAGATGCTGTACAACTGGTGATAATGATCCATGGTTGTTATCATGGTGCTGTACAACTGGTGATTATGATCTATGGTTGTTATCATGGTGCTGTACAACTGGTGATAATGATCTATGGTTGTTATCATGGTACTGTACAACTGGTGATAATGATCTATGGTTGTTAACATGGTGCTGTACAACAGGCGATAATGATCTATGGTTGTTCTCATGGTGCTGTACAACTGGTCATAATGATCTATGGTTGTTCTCATGGTGCTGTACAACTGGTGATAATGATCTACGGTTGTTCTCATGGTGCTGTACAACTGGTGATAATGATCTATCGTTGTTATCATGGTGCTGTACAACTGGTGATAATGATCTATGGTTGTTATCATGGTGCTGTACAACTGGTGATAATGATCTATGGTTGTTCTCATGGTGCTGTACAACTGGTGATAATGATCTATGGTTATCATGGTGCTGTACAACTGGTGATAATGATCTATGGTTGTTATCATGGTGCTGTACAACTGGTGATAATGATCTATGGTTGTTCTCATAGTGCTGTACAACAGGTGATAATGATCTATGGTTGTTATCATGGTGCTGTACAACTGGTGATAATGATTTATGGTTGTTATCATGGTGCTGTACAACTGTTGATAATGATCTATGGCTGTTATCATGGTGCTGTACAACGGGCCATAATGATCTATGGTTATCATGGTGCAGTACAACTGGTGATAATGATCTATGGTTGTTCTCATGGTGCTGTACAACTGGAGATAATGATCTATGTTTGTTATCATGGTGCTGTACAACTGGTGATAATGATCTATGGTTGTTCTCATGGTGCTGTACAACTGGTGATAATGATCTTCGGTTGTTCTCATGGTGCTGTACAACTGGTGATAATGATCTATGGTGGTTATCATGGTGCTGTACAAATGGTGATAATGATCTATGGTTGTTATCATGGTGCTGCACAACTGGTGATAATGATCTATGTTTGTTACCATTGTGCTGTACAACTGGTGATAATGATCTATGGTTATCATGGTGCTGTACAACTGGTGATAATGATCTATGGTGGTTATCATGGTGCTGTACAACTGGTGATAATGATCTATGGTTGTTATCATGGTGCTGTACAACTGGTGATAATGATCTATGGTTGTTATCATGGTGCTGTACAACTGGTGATAATGATCTATGGTTGTTATCATGGTGCTGTACAACTGGTGATAATGATCTATGGTTGTAATCATGGTGCTGTACAACTGGTGATAATGATCTATTTTTGTTATCATGGTGCTGTACAACTGGTGATAATGATCTATGGTTGTTATCATGGTGCTGTACAACTGGTGATAATGATCTATGGTTGTTATCATGGTGCTGTACAACTGGTGATAATGATCTATGGTTGTTATCATGGTGCTGTACAACTGGTGATAATGATCTATGGTTGTTATCATGGTGCTGTACAACTGGTGATAATGATCTATGGTTGTTCTCATGGTGCTGTACAACTGGTGATAATGATCTATGGTTGTTATCATGGTGCTGTACAACTGGTGATAATGATCTATGGTGTTATCATGGTGCTGTACAACAGGTGATAATGATCTATGGTTGCTATCATGGTGCTGTACAACTGGTGATAATGATCTATGGTTGTTATCATGGTGCTGTACAACTGGTGATAATGATCTGGTGCTGTATGGTGATGATTATGGTTATCATGGTGCTGTACAACTGGTGATAATGATCTATGGTTGTTATCATGGTGCTGTACAACTGGTGATAATGATCTATGGTTGTTATCATGGTGCTGTACAACTGGTGATAATGATCTATGGTTGTTATCATGGTGCTGTACAACTGGTGATAATGATCTATGGTTGTTATCATGGTGCTGTACAACTGGTGATAATGATCTATGGTTGTTATCATGGTGCTGTACAACTGTTGATAATGATCTATGGCTGTTATCATGGTGCTGTACAACGGGCCATAATGATCTATGGTTATCATGGTGCAGTACAACTGGTGATAATGATCTATGGTTGTTATCATGGTGCTGCACAACTGGTGATAATGATCTATGTTTGTTATCATGGTGCTGTACAACTGGTGATAATGATCTATGGTTGTTCTCATGGTGCTGTACAACTGGTGATAATGATCTTCGGTTGTTCTCATGGTGCTGTACAACTGGTGATAATGATCTATGGTGGTTATCATGGTGCTGTACAAATGGTGATAATGATCTATGGTTGTTATCATGGTGCTGCACAACTGGTGATAATGATCTATGTTTGTTACCATGGTGCTGTACAACTGGTGATAATGATCTATGGTTGTTCTCATGGTGCTGTACAACGGGTGATAATGATCTTCGGTTGTTCTAATGGTGCTGTACAACTGGTGATAATGATCTATGGTGGTTATCATGGTGCTGTACAACTGGTGATAATGATCTATGGTTGTTATCATGGTGCTGTACAACTGGTGATAATGATCTATGGTTGTTCTCATGGTGCTGTACAACTGGTGATAATGATCTATGGTTATCATGGTGCTGTACAACTGGTGATAATGATCTATGGTTGTTATCATGGTGCTGTACAACTGGTCATAATGATCTATGGTTATCGTGGTGCAGTACAACTGGTGATAATGATCTATGGTTGTTCTCATGGTGCTGTACAACTGGTGATAATGATCTATGGTTGTTATCATGGTGCTGCACAACTGGTGATAATGATCTATGTTTGTTATCATGGTGCTGTACAACTGGTGATAATGATCTATGGTTGTTCTCATGGTGCTGTACAACTGGTGATAATGATCTATGGTTGTTCTCATGGTGCTGTACAACTGGTGATAATGATCTATGGTTATCATGGTGCTGTACAACTGGTGATAATGATCTATGGTTGTTATCATGGTGCTGTACAACTGGTGATAATGATCTATGGTTGTTATCATGGTGCTGTACAACTGGTGATAATGATCTATGGTTGTTATCATGGTGCTGTACAACTGGTGATAATGATCTATGGTTGTTATCATGGTGCTGTACAACTGGTGATAATGATCTATGGTTGTTATCATGGTGCTGTACAACTGGTGATAATGATCTATGGTTGTTATCATGGTGCTGTACAACTGGTGATAATGATCTATGGTTGTTCTCATGGTGCTGTACAACTGGTGATAATGATCTATGGTTGTTATCATGGTGCTGTACAACTGGTGATAATGATCTATGGTTGTTATCATGGTGCTGTACAACTGGTGATAATGATCTATGGTTGTTATCATGGTGCTGTACAACTGGTGATAATGATCTATGGTTGTTATCATGGTGCTGTACAACTGGTGATAATGATCTATGGTTGTTATCATGGTGCTGTACAACTGGTGATAATGATCTATGGTTGTTATCATGGTGCTGTACAACTGGTGATAATGATCTATGGTTGTTATCATGGTGCTGTACAACTGGTGATAATGATCTATGGTTGTTATCATGGTGCTGTACAACTGGTGATAATGATCTATGGTTGTTATCATGGTGCTGTACAACTGGTGATAATGATCTATGGTTGTTCTCATGGTGCTGTACAACTGGTGATAATGATCTATAATGATCTATGGTTGTACAACAGGTGATAATGATCTATGGTTGTTATCATTGCTGTACAACTGGTGATAATGATCTATGGTTGTTATCATGGTGCTGTACAACTGGTGATAATGATCTATGGTTGTTATCATGGTGCTGTACAACTGGTGATAATGATCTATGGTTGTTCTCATGGTGCTGTACAACGGGTGATAATGATCTTCGGTTGTTCTAATGGTGCTGTACAACTGGTGATAATGATCTATGGCTGTTATCATGGTGCTGTACAACTGGTGATAATGATCTATGGTTGTTATCATGGTGCTGTACAACTGGTGATAATGATCTATGGTTGTTATCATTGAGCTGTACAACTGGTGATAATCATCTATGGTTATCATGGTGCTGTACAACTGGTGATAATGATCTATGGTTATCATGGTGCTGTACAACTGGTGATAATGATCTATGGTTGTTATCATGGTGCTGTACAACTGGTGATAATGATCTATGGTTGTTATCATGGTGCTGTACAACTGGTGATAATGATCTATGGTTGTTATCATGGTGCTGTACAACTGGTGATAATGATCTATGGTTGTTATCATGGTGCTGTACAACTGGTGATAATGATCTATGGTTGTTATCATGGTGCTGTACAACTGGTGATAATGATCTATGGTTGTTATCATGGTGCTGTACAACTGGTGATAATGATCTATGGTTGTTCTCATGGTGCTGTACAACTGGTGATAATGATCTATGGTTATCATGGTGCTGTACAACTGGTGATAATGATCTATGGTTGTTCTCATGGTGCTGTATAACTGGTGATAAGGATCTATGGCTGTTATCATGGTGCTGTACAACTGGTGATAATGATCTATGGTTATCATGGTGCTGTACAACTGGTGATAATGATCTATGGTTGTTATCATGGTGCTGTACAACTGGTCATAATGATCTATGGTTATCGTGGTGCAGTACAACTGGTGATAATGATCTATGGTTGTTCTCATGGTGCTGTACAACTGGTGATAATGATCTATGGTTGTTATCATGGTGCTGCACAACTGGTGATAATGATCTATGTTTGTTATCATGGTGCTGTACAACTGGTGATAATGATCTATGGTTGTTCTCATGGTGCTGTACAACTGGTGATAATGATCTTCGGTTGTTCTCATGGTGCTGTACAACTGGTGATAATGATCTATGGTGGTTATCATGGTGCTGTACAACTGGTGATAATGATCTATGGTTCTTATCATGGTGCTGTACAACTGGTGATAATGATCTATGGTTGTTCTCATTGTGCTGTACAACTGGTGATAATGATCTATGGTTATCATGGTGCTGTACAACTGGTGATAATGATCTATGGTTGTTATCATGGTGCTGTACAACTGGTGATAATGATCTATGGTTGTTATCATGGTGCTGTACAACTGGTGATAATGATCTATGGTTGTTCTCATGGTGCTGTACAACTGGTGATAATGATCTATGGTTGTTATCATGGTGCTGTACAACTGGTGATAATGATCTATGGTTGTTATCATGGTGCTGTACAACTGGTGATAATGATCTATGGTTGTTATCATGGTGCTGTACAACTGGTGATAATGATCTATGGTTATCATGGTGCTGTACAACTGCTGATAATGATCTATGGTTGTTATCATGGTGCTGTACAACTGGTGATAATGATCTATGGTTATCATGGTGCTGTACAACTGGTGATAATGATCTATGGTTGTTATCATGGTGCTGTACAACTGGTGATAATGATCTATGGTTATCATGGTGCCGTACAACTGGTGATAATGATCTATGGTTGTTATCATGGTGCTTTACAACTGGCGATAATGATCTATGGTTGTTATCATGGTGCTGCACAACTGGTGATAATGATCTATGGTTGTTATCATGGTGCTGTACAACTGGTGATAATGATCTATGGTTGTTATCATGGTGCTGTACAACTGGCGATAATGATCTATGGTTGTTATCATGGTGCTGTACAACTGGTGATAATGATCTATGGTTGTTAACATGGTGCTGTACAACTGGTGACAATGATCTATCGTTGTTATCATGGTGCTGTACAACTGGTGATAATGATCTATGGCTGTTATCATGGTGCTGTACAACTGGTGATAATGATCTATGGTTGTTATCATGGTGCTGTACAACTGGTGATAATGATCTATGGTTATCATGGTGCTGTACAACTGGTGATAATGATCTATGGTTGTTATCATGGTGCTGTACAACTGGTGATAATGATATATGGTTGTTGTCATGGTGCTGTTCAACTGGTGATAATGATCTATGGTTGTTATCATGGTGCTGTACAACTGGTGATAATGATCTATGGTTGTTATCATGTTGCTGTACAACTGGTGATAATGATCTATGATTGTTATCATGGTGCTGTACAACTGGTGATAATGATCTATGGTTGTTATTATGGTGCTGTACAACTGGTGACAATGATCTATGGTTGTTATCATGGTGCTGTACAACTGGTGATAATGATCTATGGTTGTTATCATGGTGCTGTACATCTGGTGACAATGATCTATGGTTGTTATCATGGTGCTGTACAACTGGTGATAATGATCTATGGTTGTTATCATGGTGCTGTACAACTCGTGATAATGATCTATGGTTGCTATCCTGGTGCTGTACAACTGATGATAATGATCCATGGTTGTTATCATGGTGCTGTACAACTGGTGATTATGATCTATGGTTGTTATCATGGTGCTGTACAACTGGTGATAATGATCTATGGTTGTTATCATGGTACTGTACAACTGGTGATAATGATCTATGGTTGTTAACATGGTGCTGTACAACTGGCGATAATGATCTACGGTTGTTCTCATGGTGCTGTACAACTGGTGATAATGATCTATGGTTGTTCTCATGGTGCTGTACAACTGGTGATAATGATCTACGGTTGTTCTCATGGTGCTGTACAACTGGTGATAATGATCTATGGTTGTTATCATGGTGCTGTACAACTGGTGATAATGATCTATGGTTGTTATCATGGTGCTGTACAACTGGTGATAATGATCTATGGTTGTTCTCATGGTGCTGTACAACTGGTGATAATGATCTATGGTTGTTATCATGGTGCTGTACAGCTGGTGATAAAGATCTATGGTTGTTATCATGGTGCTGTACAACTGGTGATAATGATCTATGGTTGTTATCATGGTGCTTTACAACTGGTGATAATGATCTATGGTTATCATGGCGCTGTACAACTGGTGATAATTATCTATGGTTGTTCTCATGGTGCTGTACAACTGGTGATAATGATCCATGGTTATCATTGTGCTGTACAACTGGTGATAATGATCTATGGTTGTTATCATGGTGCTGTACAACTGGTGATAATGATCTATGGTTGTTCTCATGGTGCTGTTCAACGGGTGATAATCATCTATGGTTGTTCTCATGGTGCTGTACAATTGGTGATAATGATCTATGGTTGTTATCATGGTGCTGTACAACTGGTGATAATGAGCTATGGTTTTTATCATGGTGCTGTACAACTGGTGATAATGATCTATGGTTGTTATCATGGTGCTGTACAACTGGTGATAATGATCTATGGTTGTTCTCATGGTGCTGTTCAACTTGTGATAATGATCTATGGTTATCATGGTGCTGTACAACTGGTGGTAATGATCTATGGTTGTACTCATGGTGCTGTACAACTGGTGATAATGATCTATGGTTGTTCTCATGGTGCTGTACAACTGGTGATAATGATCTATGGTTGTTATCATGGTGCTGTACAACTGGTGATAATGATCTATGGTTGTTATCATGGTGCTGTACAACTGGTGATAATGATCTATGGTTGTTATCATGGTGCTGTACAACTGGTGATAATGATCTATGGTTGTTATCATGGTGCTGTACAACTGGTGATAATGATCTATGGTTGTTATCATGGTGCTGTACAACTGGTGATAATGATCTATGGTTGTTATCATGGTGATGTACAACTGATGATAATGATCTATGGTTGTTATCATGGTGCTGTACAACTGGTGATAATGATCTATGGTTGTTATCATGGTGCTGTACAACTGGTGATAATGATCTATGGTTGTTATCATGGTGCTGTAATACTGGTGATAATGATCTATGGTTGTTATCATGGTGCTGTTCAACTGGTGATAATGATCTATGGTTGTTATCATGGTGCTGTACAACTGGTGATAATGATCTATGGTTGTTATCATGGTGCTGTACAACTGGTGATAATGATCTATGGTTGTTATCATGGTGCTGTACAACTGGTGATAATGATCTATGGTTGTTATCATAGTGCTGAACAACTGGTGATAATGATCTATGGTTGTTCTCATGGTGCTGTAGAACTGGTGATAATGATCTATGGTTGTTCTCATGGTGCTGTACAACTGGTGATAATGATCTATGGTTATCATGGTGCTGTACAACTGGTGATAATGATCTATGGTTGTTATCATGGTGCTGTACAACTGGTGATAATGATCTATGGTTGTTCTCATGGTGCTGTACAACTGGTGGTAATGATCTATGGTTATCATGATGCTGTACAACTGGTGATAATGATCTTTGGTTGTTATCATGGTGCTGTACAACTAGTGATAATGATCTATGGCTGTTATCATGGTGCTGTACAACTGGTGATAATGATCTATGGTTGTTTTCATGGTGCTGTACAACTGGTGATAATGATCTATGGTTGTTATCATGGTACTGTACAACTGGTGATAATGATCTTTGGTTATCATGGTGCTGTACAACTGGTGATAATGATCTATGGTTGTTATCATGGTGCTGTACAACTGGTGATAATGATCTATGGTTGTTCTCATGGTGCTGTACAACTGGTGATAGTGATCTATGGTTATCATGGTGCTGTACAACTGGTGATAATGATCTATGGTTGTTATCATGGTGCTGTACAACTGGTGATAATGATCTATGGTTGTTATCATGGTGCTGTACAACTGGTGATAATGACCTATGGTTGTTATCATTGTGCTGTACAACTGGTGATAATGATCTATGGTTGTTATCATGGTGCTGTACAACTGGTGATAATGATCTATGGTTGTTATCATGGTGCTGTACAACTGGCGATAATGATCTATGGTTGTTCTCATGGTGCTGTACAACTGGTGATGATGATCTATGGCTGTTATCATGGTGCTGTACAACTGGTGATAATGATCTATGGTTGTTATCATGGTGCTGTACAACTAGTGATAATGATCTATGGTTGTTATCATGGTGCTGTACTACTGGTGATAATGATCTATGGTTGTTATCATTGGGCTGTACATCTGGTGATAATGATCTATGTTTGTTATTATAGTGCTGTACAACTGGTGATAATGATCTATGGTTGTTATCATGGTGCTGTACAACTGGTGATAATGATCTATGGTTGCTTTCATGGTGCTGTACAACTGGTGACAATGATCTATGGTTGTTATCATGGTGCTGTACAACTGGTGATAATGATCTATGGTTGTTCTCATGGTGCTGTACAACTGGTAATAATGATCTATGGTTGTTATCATGGTGCTGTTCAACTGGTGATAATGATCTATGGTTGTTATCATTGTGCTGTACAACTGGTGATAATGATCTATGGTTGTTATCATTGTGCTGTACAACTGGTGATAATGATCTATGGTTGTTCTCATGGTGCTGTACAACTGGTGATAATGATCTATGGTTATCATGGTGCTGTACAACTGGTGATAATGATCTATGGTTGTTCTCATGGTGCTGTACAACTGGTGATAAGGATCTATGGCTGTTATCATGGTGCTGTACAACTGGTGATAATGATCTATGGTTGTTCTCATGGTGCTGTACAACTGGTGATTATGATCTATGGTTGTTATCATGGTGCTGTACAACTGGTGATAATGATCTATGGTTATCATGGTGCTGTACAACTGGTGATAATGATCTATGGTTGTTATCATGGTGCTGTACAACTGGTGATAATGATCTATGGTTGTTATCATGGTGCTGTACAACTGGTGATAATGATCTATGGTTGTTATCATGGTGCTGTACAACTGGTGATAATGATCTATGGTTGTTATCATGGTGCTGTACAACTTGTGATAATGATCTATGGTTGTTATCATGGTGCTGTACAACTGGTGATAATGATCTATTGTCGTGTTGGGGTTCGGTAGGAGATTGATGGATAAGGTAAACTCACTTGTTGGATGGTAACACTATTGTCAGACTGTGGTAATGGGAGACGGAGCCCAGCCTGCCATGTCCTGCCTTCTATGATGCCTATGCATCATCTGAGGCCGAGGTAGCTCGTCTCACTCGCTCGCTGCATCCCATGACGTCATACAGTCACAGGCCTAAGTGATCTTCTATATAAACACATAGATGGTACTATAATGCTCATCTAATCTATGCATACAACACATGTAAAGGAGGATCAGCAACTATGCTGACACTATGGTTGTTATCATGGTGCTGTATAACTGGTTAAAATGATCTATGGTTATCATGGTGCCGTACAACTGCTGATAATGATCTATGGTTATCATGGTGCTGTACAACTGGTGATAATGATCTATGGTTGTTATCATGGTGCTGTACAACTGGTGATAATGATCTATGGATTTTATCATGGTGCTGTACAACTGGTGATAATGATCTATGGTTGTTATCATGGTGCTGTTCAACTGGTGATAATGATCTATGGTTGTTATCATGGTGCTGTACAACTGGTGATAATGATCTATGGTTGTTATCATGGTGCTGTACAACTGGTGATAAAGATCAATGGTTATCATGGTGCTGTACAACTGGTGATAATGATCTATGGTTGTTCTCATGGTACTGTACAACTGGTGATAATGATCTATGGTTGTTACCATTGTGCTGTACAACTGGTGATAAAGATCAATGGTTATCATGGTGCTGTACAACTGGTGATAATGATTGTATGGTTGCTCTCATGGTGCTGTACAAATGGTGATAATGATCTATGGTTGTTATCATGGTGCTGTACAACTGGTGATAATGAGCTATGGTAGTTATCATGGAGCTGTACAACTGGTGATAATGATCTATGGTTGTTATCATGGTGCTGTACAACTGGTGATAATGATCTATGGTTGTTATCATTGTGCTGTATAACTGGTGATAATGATCTATAGTTGTTATCATGGTGCTGTACAACTGGTGATAATGATCTATGGTTGTTCTCATGGTGCTGTACAACTGGTGATAATGATCTATGGTTGTTATCATGGTGCTGTACAACAGGTGATAATGATCTATAGTTGTTATCATGGTGCTGTACAACTGTTGATAATGATCTATGGTTGTTATCATGGTGCTGTACAACTGGTGATAATGATCTATGGTTGTTATCATGGTGCTGTACAGCTGGAGATAATGATCTATGGTTGTTTTCATGGTGCTGTACAACTGGTGATAATGATCTATGGTTATCATGGTGCTGTACAACTGGTGATAATGATCTATGGTTGTTATCATGGTGCTGTACAACTGTTGATAATGATCTATGATTGTTCTCATGGTGCTGTACAACTGGTGATAATGATCTATGGTTGTTATCATGGTGCTCTACAACTGGTGATAAAGATCTATGGTTGTTATCATGGTGCTGTACAACTGGTGGTAATGATCTATTGTTGTTATCATGGTGCTGTACAACTGGTGGTAATGATCTATGGTTCTTATCATGGTGCTGTACAACTGGTGATAATGATCTATGGTTGTTATCATGGTGCTGTACAACTGGTGATAATGATCTAAGGTTGTTATCATGGTGCTGTACAACTGGTGGTAATGATCTATGGTTGTTATCATTGTGCTGTACAACTGGTGATAATGATCTATAGTTATCATGGTGCTGTACAACTGGTGATAATGATCTATGGTTGTTATCATGGTGCTGTACAACTGGTGATAATTATCTATGTTTGTTATCATGGTGCTGTACAACTGGTGATAATGATCTATGGTTGTTATCATGGTGCTGTGAACTGGTGATAATGATCTATGGTTGTTATCATGGTGCTGTACAACTGGTGATAATGATCTATGGTTGTTATCATGGTGCTGTACAACTGGTGATAATGATCTATGGTTGTTCTCATGGTGCTGTACAACTGGTGATAATGATCTATGGTTGTTATCATGGTGCTGTACAACTGGTGATAATGATCTATGGTTGTTTTTATGGTGCTGTACAACTGGTGACAATGATCTATGGTTGTTATCATTGTGCTGTACAACTGGTGATAATGATCTATGGTTGTTATCATGGTGCTGTACAACTGGTGATAATGATCTATGGTTGTTATCATGGTGCTGTACAACTGGTGATAATGATCTATGGTTGTTATCATGGTGCTGTACAACTGGTGATAATGATCTATGGTTGTTATCATGGTGCTGTACAACTGGTGATAATGATCTATGGTTGTTAACATGGTGCTGTACAACTGGTGATAATGATCTATGGTTGTTCTCATGGTGCTGTACAACTGGTGATAATGATCTATGGTTGTTCTCATGGTGCTGTACAACTGGTGATAATGATCTATGGTTGTTATCATGGTGCTGTACAACTGGTGATAATGATCTATGGTTGTTCTCATGGTGCTGTACAACTGGTGATAATGATCTATGGTTGTTATCATGGTGCTGTACAACTGGTGATAATTATCTATGGTTGTTATCATGGTGCTGTACAACTGGTGATAATGATCTATGGTTGTTCTCATGGTGCTGTACAACTGGTGATAATGATCTATGGTTGTTATCATGGTGCTGTACAACTGGTGATAATTATCTATGGTTGTTATCATGGTGCTGTACAACTGGTGATAATGATCTATGGTTGTTCTCATGGTGCTGTACAACTGGTGATAATGATCTATGGTTGTTATCATGGTGCTGTACAACTGGTGATAATGATCTATGGTTGTTATCATGGTGCTGTACAACTGGTGATAATGATCTATGGTTGTTATCATGGTGCTGTAATACTGGTGATAATGATCTATGGTTGTTATCATGGTGCTGTAATACTGGTGATAATGATCTATGGTTGTTATCATGCTGCTTTACAACTGGTGATAATGATCTATGGTTGTTATCATGGTGCTGTAATACTGGTGATAATGATCTATGGTTGTTATCATGGTGCTGTACAACTGGTGATAATGATCTATGGTTGTTATCATGGTGCTGTACAACTGGTGATAATGATCTATGGTTGTTATCATGGTGCTGTACAACTGGTGATAATGATCTATGGTTGTTATCATGGTGCTGTACAACTGGTGGTAATGATCTATGGTTGTTATCATGGTGCTGTACAACTGGTGATAATGATCTATGGTTGTTATCATGGTGCTGTACAACTGGTGATAATGATCTATGGTTGTTCTCATGGTGCTGTACAACTGGTGATAATGATCTATGGTTGTTATCATGGTGCTGTACAACTGGTGATAATTATCTATGGTTGTTATCATGGTGCTGTACAACTGGTGATAATGATCTATGGTTGTTCTCATGGTGCTGTACAACTGGTGATAATGATCTATGGTTGTTATCATGGTGCTGTACAACTGGTGATAATGATCTATGGTTGTTATCATGGTGCTGTACAACTGGTGATAATGATCTATGGTTGTTATCATGGTGCTGTAATACTGGTGATAATGATCTATGGTTGTTATCATGGTGCTTTACAACTGGTGATAATGATCTATGGTTGTTATCATGGTGCTGTACAACTGGTGATAATGATCTATGGTTGTTCTCTGTTAGTTTCCTCATTTCACGACCAAACCTGACAATTTTATCTATCAATGATTCAAGTAGCTGAGGATGTTTGGTTTTGTGGCTGAGGATGATCAGTATCGTAGCTGAGGATGTTTGGTGTTGTGACTGAGGATGATCAGTATCGTAGCTGAGGATGTTTGGTGTTGTGGCTGAGGATGATCAGTATCGTAGCTGAGGATGTTTGGTGTTGTGGCTGAGGATGATCAGTATCGTAGCTGAGGATGTTTGGTGTTGTGGCTGAGGATGATCAGTATCGTAGCTGAGGATGTTTGGTGTTGTGACTGAGGATGTTCAGTGTTGTGGCTGAAGATGTTCAGTGTTGTAGCTGAGGATGTCCACTGTTGTGGCTGAGAATGTTCAGTGTTGTGGCTGACGATGTCCACTGTTGTGGCTGAGGATGTTCAGTGTTGTGGCTGAAGATGTTCAGTGTTGTAGCTGAGGATGTCCACTGTTGTGGCTGAGGATGTTCAGTGTTGTGGCTGACGATGTTCAGTGTTGTGGCTGAGGGTGTTCAGTGTCGTGGCTGAGGATGTTTAGTGTTGTGGTGGCTGAGGATGTTCAGTATCGTGGCTGAGGATGTTCAGTGTCGTACCTTAGGGTGTTCAGTGTCGTAGCTGAGGATGTTCAGTGTTGTGGCTGAGTATGTTTAGTGTCGTGGCTTAGGATGTTCAGTGTCGTAGCTGAGGATGTTCATTTTCGTAGCTGAGGATGTTCAGTGTCGTGGCTGAGGGTGTTCAGTGTCGTGGCTCTGGATGTTCAGTGTCGTAGCTGAGGATGTTCAGTGTCGTGGCTGAGGGTGTTCAGTGTCGTAGCTGAGGATGTTCAGTGTCGTAGCTGAGAATGTTCAGTGTCGTGGCTGAGAACGTTCGGTGTCGTAGCTGATGATGTTCAGTGTCGTAGCTGAGGATGTTCAGTGTCGTGGCTGAGGATGTTCAGTGTTGTAGCTGAGGATGTTCAGTGTCGTGGCTGAGGATGTTCAGTGTCGTAGCTGAGGATATTCAGTGTCGTGACTGAGGATGTTCAGTGTCGTAACTGAGGATGTTCAGTGTCGTGGCTGATGATGTTCAGTGTCGTAGCTGAGGATGTTCAGTGTCGGGGCTGATGGTGTTCAGTGTCGTAGCTGAGGATGTTCAGTGTCGTGGCTGATGATATATTAGACACATATGCAACTCTTGGGTATATTTATTGAGGAAACGTTTCGCCACACAGTGGCTTCATCAGTCCATATGTAGGAGAAACTTGAAGAACAGGAGGAGAATGAGGTAATCAGTCCCTCAACCTTGAGTCGATGTGTTCAGTCCATCAATTTTGAGTAGAATACGGCATATGAGCGGAGAAGCAGCTTATTAACCGTATGGCAGGAGAGGTGTAGCAGTCATAGGTGGTGTCACATTTGTTTTATGTGGAAGTAGGTCGTGCCCAAGAATTAGGCTACACCTCTCCTGCCATACGGTTTATAAGCTGCTTCTCCGCTCATATGCCGTTTTCTACTCAAGATTGATGGACTGAACACATCGACTCAAAGTTGAGGGACTGATTACCTCATTCTCCTTCTGTTCTTCAAGTTTCTCCTACGTATGGACTGATGAAGCCACTGTGTGGCGAAACGTTTCCTCAATAAAGATACCCAAGAGTTGCACATGTGTCTAATTTATCAACATGTCGGTTCTCTGAACCATTCATCTACAGTCGTGGCTGAGGAGTTCAGTGTCGTGACTGATGATGTTCAACGTCGTAGCTGAGGATGTTCAGTGTCGTGGATGAAGATGTTCAGTGTCGAAGCTGAGGATGTTCAGTGTCGTGGCTGAGGATGTTCAGTGTCGTAGCTGAGGATGTTCAGTGTCGTGGCTGAGGATGTTCAGTGTCGTAGCTGAGGATGTTCAGTGTCGTGGCTGAGGATGTTCAGTGTTGTAGCTGAGGATGTTCAGTGTCGTGGCTGATGATGTTCAGTGTCGTAGCTGAGGATGTTCAGTGTCGTGGCTGAGGATCTTTAGTGTCGTGGCTGAGGATGTTCAGTGTCGTGGCTGAGGATCTTCAGTGTCGTGGCTGAGGATCTTTAGTGTCGTGGCTGAGAATGTTCAGTGTCGTGGCTGAGGATGTTCAGTGTCGTAGCTGAGGATGTTCAGTGTCGTGGATGAGGATGTTCAGTGTTGTAGCTGAGGATGTTCAGTGTCGTGGCTGATGGTGTTCAGTGTCGTAGCTGAGGATGTTCAGTGTCGTGGCTGAGGATGTTCAGTGTCGTGGCTGAGGATCTTCATTGTCGTGGCTGAGGATCTTTAGTGTCGTGGCTGAGGATGTTCAGTGTTGTGGCTGAGGATGTTCAGTGTCGTAGCTGAGGATGTTCAACGTCGTAGCTGAGGATGTTCAGTGTCGTAGCTGAGAATGTTCAGTGTCGTAGCCGAGGATGTTCAGTGTCGTGGCTGAGGATGTTCAGTGTTGTAGCTGAGGATGTTCAGTGTCGTGGCTGAGGATGTTCAGTGTTGTAGCTGAGGATGTTCAGTGTCGTAGCTGATGATGTTCAGTCTCGTAGCTGAGGATGTTCAGTGTCGTGGCTAATGATGTTCAGTGTCGTAGCTGAGGATGTTCAGTGTCGTAGCTGAGGATGTTCAGTGTCGTAGCCGAGGATGTTCAGTGTCGTGGATGAGGATGTTCAGTGTTGTAGCTGAGGATGTTCAGTGTCGTGGCTGATGATGTTCAGTGTTGTAGCTGAGGATGTTCAGTGTCGTAGCTGAGGATGTTCAGTGTCGTGGATGAGGATGTTCAGTGTTGTAGCTGAGGATGTTCAGTGTCGTGGCTGAGGATGTTCAGTGTCGTAGTTGAGGATGTTCAGTGTCGTAGCTGAGGATGTTCAGTGTCGTAGCTGAGGATGTTCAGTGTCGTAGCTGAGGATGTTCAGTGTCGTAGCTGAGGATGCAGCAATAAAAGCAGCAGCAGCAGAAACAAAAAACATCAGCACCAATAACAACAAGAGCAGCAACAAAAGCAGCAGCTACAGCAGCACCAACATAAACATCAGCAGCAGCAGTAACGACAAACACAGCAGGAACAGACACAGCACTATCAGCAGAAGTAGTCGGAGGAACAGCAGCAGCAGCAAGTACAAGAATAGCAGCAGAAGAATAACATTAGTAACAGCAACAATAACAGCAGCAGCAGCAGCAGCAGTACCAACAACAGCAGCAGAAATAGAAGTAGCCGCAGCAGCAATAACAGTAGAAGCAGAAACATTACCAGTAGCAGCAGCAACAATAACAACAGCAGCAGCACTAGCGGCAACATCAACAACAGCAGAGGCAACATCAACAACAGAAGCAGAAGCATTAACAGCAACTTCAACAACAGCAACTTCAGCAACGACAAGCAGCAACAGCAGCGGAAGCTTCGTCAACAATCACTTCACAGGACAGGATGGACGCTACATTGTTCCCACCACTACCTCCTCCTGGGTCTCCGCGCCACTCCCACCGCGAATTTCAGCTGGTTTTTCCTTATTGCTTCCAAGAGGCAGCATTTTATACGCCTGCTCCCGCAAAAACCTGTTCCAGCACCTCCAGGACTGAGGATAAAGCGTGTTCGCATGCTTCCACACGTAATGCACCGACACCCGTGACCAAGGTTAATGCGTGAGCGGGTGCACGCCTGCGTCACACACGCACGCGCACGTCTAGCGGTTCAGTGACTGACTCACTCACGCACGACGCGGAGATGATAGAGGTAACTGAAACCTGGCTGTAGGTGGATCAGCGCCAGGTTTCAATCAGCCCTTCGGAAGGCAAGGAATGCAGAGTGAAGACTACTGGTGTGCCAGGCGGTGACGCAACAGTGCTGTAATTGCGCTACATTGTGATACAACTTGCAATTAGTTAATATTTTGTAAAGTGACTACTTGCGCATGACAAACTTCTTTTAAACAACCTAGCACGGAAGCGGCTATGCTTCTCGGTTCGTGGTTGTTCGTGTGTTTTAGTTTTGTTCGTATTCCAGCGCTGTGAGTGGTTACCTCCTGGGTAATTGGTTAATGGGGTTTAAAACCTATCGACTACACTAGGATTATCGATGCTACACGTAACCTTGTTCGGTAAAAGGACCCAGGTGCAACTGATGTGACATTTTATTGTGGGAACGTTTCGTTCTCCAGGAGCTTTGTCAAAACCGTTACGGCTTGACATAGCTCCTGGAGAGCGAAACGTTGCCACAATAAAATGTCACATTAGTTGCACTTGTGTCCTTTTACCTAATACATTGTCGGTAATTCTACCAACATTATTATACGTAACCTGATCACCACCAGACAAAATACTTTAATTAACAGGATTAAAGTAAACTCGCTGTATTAATACACTGAGAGACATACACCTGTGCGTGTATCCCGTGGTTCACTAACACTGGTTCACTAACACTGGTTCACTAACACTGGTTCACTAACACTGGTTCATTAACACTGGTTCACTAACACTGGTTCACTAACACTGGTTCACTAACACTGGTTCACTAACACTGGTTCACTAACACTGGTTCACTAACACTGGTTCACTAACACTGGTTCATTAACACTGGTTCACTAACACTGGTTCACTAACACTGGTTCACTAACACTGGTTCACTAACACTGGTTCATTAACACTGGTTCACTAACACTCCCAGACGCTTTCAGAATTTTTTGTACTAAAAAAATAAACTATTGATTGAGGACAAAAAATATTAATTTTGATTTAGTTACCGTACCTTCACCGCCATCACCCTATCTTGGTAATGTTTAAATTATATATTTTCTTTCGAGGGTTGGAAGTGGGAAGGTGAAGTCTTGAGACGGCGATCTGGACGACGAATCAAAACCTGGCATAAACAACACAATAATATCTCTCAGATCCGGCAGTAACAGGTTTCTGACTCCAAATAAAAGGATGCAGTTTCCTCCCTGAGGATTCCCGGTCCTGTCTTCCCAGAGAACAACCATGTTAAGCTCACATAAATCTACACTGGGTTACGTAAATGATATCGAGTATATCTGATTATTTTTTTAAAGGGGGATGTTTATGTTATGTTGCTGAATTAGCCTTAATTTAAAATTCTAAATTAACATATGCAAAGTCTACGTGCATAATTTTGGCTGTTTTCCTCTGCAGTCAGATCTTTGATGCGTTGTCAGATGCGCAGATCGAATATACACCGAAATTTATCTCTCAGTGCGTATACACCGAGAGATGTATATCCTCTCGGCGAGTATACACCGATACAGTATCTGTCAGAGTACGAAAATTGAGTATTAAAAGTATACCTAACTGGTGGTGCAGAGGGACGTACAGTCAGAGATACTCGTATAGCTGAACTTCTCAACACAATCCAAGTCAAATGTTGTCAGAATTTTTTATGTTCTTTTACACTGTAATATAAAGGTCAAGCAGATACAGATGTTAAGGTCAAGGCTCTGTGAATGCTTCAAAAGTTAGTTTCTTACGATATGAATGCTCGTACATACTTAATGTTGCAGTGGCAGAGTTTAGTGGTCGGCACTCTGTTGACGGCACATTCCCTGCATGTGTATTAGTATTCTTTACAGTCCTTTCTTGCCGTTGTTTGGACGGTCGTGAGTTGTGTGGGGGTAAGATGGGTTGTGTGGTTGGTTAGGTGGGTTGTGTGGTTGGATAGGTGGGTTGTGTGTGTGTGAGACTGAGTGTATAATATGGGTGGTTGAGTAGGTCATGTGGGTAACTGAGTGGGTAATGTTGGTGGGTTGTGTGGGTGACTGAGTGTGTTTTGTGCGTGGTTGAGTGGATTATGTGGGTGAGTTGTGTCGGTGCCTGAGTGGGTTGTGTAGGTGACTGGGTGGGTTGTGTGGGTGGCTGGGTGGGTTGTGTAGGTGACTGAGTGGGTTATGTGGGTGGCTGGTTCCCTCTTGAAGACAGCTAGGCGTTTGTTGGTAATTCCCCTTATACATGAAGGGAGGGTGTTGGTAAGTCGTGGTCCCTTTACACTTATTAAGTTGTCTTCCACTGTACTTATCGCCTCCCTACTTTTCACAGATGGCATCTTGCACCGTCTTCCAACCCTCTTGTTTTCATGTGTAATAATTTCAGCGTGCAGATTTGGGACCAGTCCCTCCAGAATCTTCGCGGTCTATATTATGATGTATCTTTCTCGTCTTCATTCTAAGGAATACATTTTAATGGACTTCAGTCGCTCCCAGGAATTTAGACACTTGACTGAGGTTCACATGAGCTGAAGAGTTTCTCTGTACTTTTTCCAGTTCTGCCATTTCCACTGCCTTGAAGTGGGCCATTAGTACACAGCAGTACTTTATCCAGCCTACAGAGAACGAGTGACCTGAGGAGAATCATCACAGACTTGGCAACTCTTGTTTTGAATGTTTTATTTATCCATCTTTTTATTTTCCTTCCGGTTGGGATAACAACATTGCTGTGTTTCTAGAACGTGATATCCTGTGATATTATTACTCCCAGGTTTCTCACATTAGACTTATGTTATATTGATTAATTTGAGTTTGTCTTGAACTCCGATCTCATTTTTATTTCTTTAGTCCTTCCTTAGCGTAATAAATGAAATTTGTCCTCATTGAACATTATAACGCTGTCAGGTGCCAACTGGAAGACTTGGTTTGTATCAGCTTGGTGGTGTGCTGTCTTCTGTGGATGCTTTTCTCATACAAATTTTAGTATTGCTTGCAAAGTATGATACAGGGCTATGGTTTATCTATGTCAGATATGAGAATGAGAAAGAGAAGGAGTACCGTGCCCTGGAGAGCAGAACTTTTCACAGTAGCAGCCCCTGATTTTACTTCTTTAGCTATTGTTCTTTGAGTTCTGTTTGTTTGGAAGGTAAATATCCCTCTGTCCACCTTTCCAGGTGTCCATCTGGCACGCATTTTGTTCGCAGTTACCCAATGGGAGCACTTGTCAAAGGATTTTTGCAAAGTCAGTGTACACTACCTCTGCACTTTGCTTGTCTTCTAGCATATCGAAGACCATGTCATAATGGTCTTGGATATGATAGAAGACAAGCAAAGGAATGACCTATTTTGAACCTATGTTGACCTGGGTTCTGCAGTTGTTGCAGTTCCACGTGATGGCAATCTTTCTTCTCAAATATCTTCCATAAATCTTGATAATGTGGGATGTCAGTGCTGTTGGTCAATAGTTTTTGCATAAGTTTTACTACCACTTTTGTGGGGTGGGGCAATACCAGTGTTTTTAATGACTAGAGACAACTCCAGTTTAAAATACGATACTGGTTTCTTGCATTTCATGAAGTATATGGAATTTCACGAGCCTGGGCATGGACCAGAGTGCATGAGAATGTTATCAGAGGTTTCTTCGGGGTCAAGCGGGGTTAAATTTATTTTAGAGATTGTGGAGATGTCTGTAGCATTTTGCGTCTCGTTCTTGAAGACCTTCCTCAATTAGGTCGTCAATCTTTTGGCTGATGAATGGCTCACTGAACAGAGTTGTATTGGGACTTAAATATACTTCGTCTCTTTTACTCAAAGGCCAGATACCTGGATTTTTACATTTTGGATATTTTTCAGTTTCATTAATGACTTTTTGTCTCAGTATCTCTTAGAGTCTGTATGTCGTATTAAGTCTGAGCTCGATGTTTTCCTTTTCTCTAACCTGTTACTTTTTGTTCTTCAGATAGTCTGCTGCCTTTGAGGACCTCTGTTATCCGTCGTCATCACCTATAAAAAGTTCGTTTCTCCCTTTCTAACTTCTACCTTCTCCTTCTCATTCTTAATGGTATGTGTCTTTAGCATACTCCTAGTGCCAGTGATCTAGTATTCTCGAAATACTGGATCAGATCCTCGTTTATCATACCATCTTCCCAGCATATTTCAGTAACTCACGATTCATTAGCTGCCAGTTGATGTTCTTGCTAATATTACATATGCTGAATATTCCCTCAAGACTGAGTGTCTTTTCCTAATTAGGAAAAGCCACTCATATATATATATACCTCTGTTAGATTATGGTTTGAGTTTACTGTCATATTTACTGTTATGTTCTGTACCAGGTCTTCTTAATTTGTGAATATACAGGTTCTAGTTTCGTCGGTTCTGCTGTTTGTTAGCGTACAGTGAATTCGTTGCAGAATTGTAGTCGTTCATTTGATTCTCTTTGCTATTGCATTCTTTGCTTGTCTTACCAGTTTAGGTGTCTTAAACTGAGGTCATCGAGGTCATTGCTGGGTTTTTAAGACAATACTCTATTTTCAACAGTTGGTTTTTGAACTGCTGGGAAGTTGGGTCTGGCGGGTTGTACTCAGGTACAATAACTAGATTTTTGTTTTCAGTTTTTAACCACCATAACTTCTACATTATTCGTGGTATTAAGTAACTCAGTGTATGTGAACGAGTATTAATTATATAAGCTAACTGTCCCTTATTGTCTGCTTTACCGGTTGCTTCTAAGATTGTATCCAGGTATTCAAATTTTGTTGTCAAAGTAGCCTTCTATGTGGGTCTTCGTAAAGGCCTCAAACATTATACTCGACACCGTGAGATCACTGATGAACGGTATTTTGTTGGTAATTGGTTATTCGTACTGACAAATGTTTACGAGACTTTGATGCTCCATCATGGCTAAATCTGATGACATAAAAGATAGAAGTACCATGGTAGAGAAGGTAACGACGTCATAGATATATGGTTGAGCAGATAGACCAACTGTTAGAAAGAGGATCAGAGGACTTGATAGAGCTGACAGAGGCAGACTGTTTGAAAGGCAGATATGAGGAACAAGGCAACAGAGGAACAGATTAAGGGATAAAGTATAAAGAACAGAGGAAGAGAATGTTTTAAAGGCAAGGATGAAAAACCAGGAAACAGAGGAACACACTGTTGGAAAGGCAGAGGTGAAGAACAAGAGAACAGAGGAACAAACTGAGAGGCAGGGGTTACCTGGAGTTACCTGGAGGTTATTCCGGGGATCAACGCCCCCGCGGCCCGGTCCACGACCAGGCCTCCCGATGGATCAGGGCCTGATCAACTAGGCTGTTACTGCTGGCCGCACGCAGTCCGACGTACGAGCCACAGCCCGGCTGATCCGGCACCGACTTTAGGTATCTGTCCAGCTCTCTCTTGAAGGCAGCCAGGGGTTTATTGGCAATTCCCCTAATGCTTGATGGGAGGCTGTTGAACAGTTTTGGGCCCCGGACACTTATGGTGTTTTCTCTTAGTGTACCAATGGCGCCCCTACTTTTTATTGGCGGCATTTTGCATCGCCTGCCCAGTCTTTTACTTTCGTAGGGAGTGATTTCTGTGTGCAGATTTGGGACCATTCCTTCCAAGATTTTCCAAGTGTAGATTATGATATATCTCTCCCTCCTGCGTTCCAACGAGTACAAGTCAAGTGCTTCCAAGCGTTCCCAGTAGTTAAGGTGCTTGACAGAACTTATACGTGCAGTAAAGGATCTCTGTACACTCTCTAGATCTGCGATTTCACCTGCTTTGTATGGAGATGTTAATGTACAGCAGTATTCCAGCCTAGAGAGAACAAGTGATTTGAAAAGGATCATCATGGGCTTGGCATCTCTCGTTTTGAAAGTTCTCATTATCCATCCTATCATTTTCTTTGCACGTGCGATCGTGGCACTGTTGTGATCCTTGAAAGTGAGATCCTCAGACATTACTACTCCCAGGTCCCTTACATTATTTTTCCGCTCTATTGTATGGCCGGAGTCAGTGAAGAACAAGAGGACAGAGGAACAAACTGAGAGGCAGGGGTGAAGAACAAGAGGACAGAGGAACAAACTGAGAGGCAGGGGTGAAGAACAAGAGGACAGAGGAACAAACTGAGAGGCAGGGGTGAAGAACAAGAGGACAGAGGAACAAACTGAGAGGCAGGGGTGAAGAACAAGAGGACAGAGGAACAAACTGAGAGGCAGGGGTGAAGAACAAGAGGACAGAGAGTAAAACTGAAGATGCGAACTGAATTACAGGAACATCAGGAAATATTTCTCCAGCCTTAACGGTCAGGCAGTGGAATGTCTAGAATGAAAAAAAATGATGAAGCTAGACGTCATACACAGCTTTAACAATAAGTATGACAGGACCCACGGTCACGATCAGTCAATAAGTAAACATGAACTAAGTATCGACCCATGCAGCAACAAATAGGCAAGTACAAACACAAATGTATGCATCACCCGCGTCCGCGCATACGCATGCACACACACACACACACACACACACACACACACACACACACACACACACACACACACACACACACACACACACACACACACACGATCCATACATAGCTTAAAGAAGAGGTATAATAAAGCTCATGGAGCAGGAAGAGTGACCTAGTAGCGACCAGTGAAGAGGCGGGGCCAGGAGCTATGACTAGACCTCTGCAACAACAACTAGGTGAATACACACAGATACGATGAAGCTCTGGGAGTAGAGAGAGTGGACATAGCGGTCAGCTAAAAGGCGGGGCCAGGAACTGTGACTCGACCCCTGCAACCACAAATAGATGAGTACAAATAGGTGAGGTACACAACCGACCGCAACCCCATCCTTCCTTCTGTTCCCGACCCTCCCCATCCTTCCTTCTGTTCCCGACCCTCCCCATCCTTCCTTCTGTTCCCGACCCTCCCCATCCTTCCTTCTGTTCCCGACCCTCCCCATCCTTCCTTCTGTTCCAGACCCTCCCCATCCTTCCTTCTGTTCCCGACCCTCCCCATCCTTCCTTCTGTTCCAGACCCTCCCCATCCTTCCTTCTGTTCCAGACCCTCCCCATCCTTCCTTCTGTTCCCTACCCTCCCCATCCTTCCTTCTGTTCCCGACCCTCCCCATCCTTCCTTCTGTTCCCGACCCTCCCCATCCTTCCTTCTGTTCCAGACCCTCCCCATCCTTCCTTCTGTTCCCTACCCTCCCCATCCTTCCTTCTGTTCCAGACCCTCCCCATCCTTCCTTCTGTTCCCGACCCTCCGCATCCTTCCTTATGTTCCAGACCCTCCCCATCCTTCCTTCTGTTCCCTACCCTCCCCATCCTTCCTTCTGTTCCCGACCCTCCCCATCCTTCCTTCTGCTCCCGACCCTCCCCATCCTTCCTTCTGTTCCCGACCCTCCCCATCCTTCCTTCTGTTCCCGACCCTCCCCATCCTTCCTTCTGTTCCCGACCCTCCCCATCCTTCCTTCTGCTCCCGACCCTCCCCATCCTTCCTTCTGCTCCCGACCCTCCCCATCCTTCCTTCTGCTCCCGACCCTCCCCATCCTTCCTTCTGTTCCCGACCCTCCCCATCCTTCCTTCTGTTCCCGACCCTCCCCATCCTTCCTTCTGTTCCCGACCCTCCCCATCCTTCCTTCTGTTCCCGACCCTCCCCATCCTTCCTTCTGTTCCCGACCCTCCCCATCCTTCCTGCTGCTCCCGACCCTCCCCATCCTTCCTTCTGTTCCCGACCCTCCCCATCCTTCCTTCTGCTCCCGACCCTCCCCATCCTTCCTTCTGTTCCCGACCCTCCCCATCCTTCCTTCTGCTCCCGACCCACCCCAACCATCCTTCTGGGCCCGACCCTCCCCATCCTTCCTTCTGTTCCCGACCCTCCCCATCCTTCCTTCTGCTCCCGACCCTCCCCATCCTTCCTTCTGTTCCCGACCCTCCCCATCCTTCCTTATGATCCCGTCCCTCCCCATCCTTCCTTCTGTTCCCGACCCTCCCCATCCTTCCTTCTGTTCCCGACCCTCCCCATCCTTCCTTCTGTTCCCGACCCTCCCCATCCTTCCTTCTGTTCCCGACCCTCCCCATCCTTCCTTCTGTTCCCGACCCTCCCCATCCTTCCTTCTGTTCCCGACCCTCCCCATCCTTCCTTCTGTTCCCGAACCTCCCCATCCCTCCTTCTGTTCACGACCCTCCCCATCCTTCCTTCTGTTCCCGACCCTCCCCATCCTTCCTTCTGTTCCCGACCCTCCCCATCCTTCCTTCTGTTCCCGACCCTCCCCATCCTTCCTTCTGTTCCCGACCCTCCCCATCCTTCCTTCTGTTCCCGACCCTCCCCATCCTTCCTTCTGTTCCCGACCCTCCCCATCCTTCCTTCTGTTCCCGACCCTCCCCATCCTTCCTTCTGTTCCCGACCCTCCCCATCCTTCCTTCTGTTCCCGACCCTCCCCATCCTTCCTTCTGTTCCCGACCCTCCCCATCCTTCCTTCTGTTCCCGACCCTCCCCATCCTTCCTTCTGTTCCCGACCCTCCCCATCCTTCCTTCTGTTCCCGACCCTCCCCATCCTTCCTTCTGTTCCCGACCCTCCCCATCCTTCCTTCTGTTCCCGACCCTCCCCATCCTTCCTTCTGTTCCCGACCCTCCCCATCCTTCCTTCTGATACCGACCCTCCCCCTCCTTCCTTCTGTTCCCGACCCTCCCCATCCTTCCTTCTGTTCCCGACCCTCCCCATCCTTCCTTCTGTTCCCGACCCTCCCCATCCTTCCTTCTGCTCCCGACCCTCCCCATCCTTCCTTCTGCTCCCGACCCTCCCCATCCTTCCTTCTGCTCCCGACCCTCCCCATCCTTCCTTCTGTTCCCGACCCTCCCCATCCTTCCTTCTGTTCCCGACCCTCCCCATCCTTCCTTCTGCTCCCGACCCTCCCCATCCTTCCTTCTGTTCCCGACCCTCCCCATCCTTCCTTCTGCTCCCGACCCTCCCCATCCTTCCTTCTGTTCCCGACCCTCCCCATCCTTCCTTCTGCTCCCGACCCTCCCCATCCTTCCTTCTGTTCCCGACCCTCCCCATCCTTCCTTCTGTTCCCGACCCTCCCCATCCTTCCTTCTGTTCCCGACCCTCCCCATCCTTCCTTCTGTTCCCGACCCTCCCCATCCTTCCTTCTGCTCCCGACCCTCCCCATCCTTCCTTCTGTTCCCGACCCTCCCCATCCTTCCTTCTGTTCCCGACCCTCCCCATCCTTCCTTCTGTTCCCGACCCTCCCCATCCTTCCTTCTGTTCCCGACCCTCCCCATCCTTCCTTCTGCTCCCGACCCTCCCCATCCTTCCTTCTGTTCCCGACCCTCCCCATCCTTCCTTCTGTTCCCGACCCTCCCCATCCTTCCTTCTGTTCCCGACCCTCCCCATCCTTCCTTCTGTTCCCGACCCTCCCCATCCTTCCTTCTGTTCCCGCCCCTCCCCAACCGTCCTTCTGTTCCCGACCCTCCCCATCCTTCCTTCTGTTCCCGACCCTCCCCCTCCTTCCTTCTGTTCCCGACCCTCCCCATCCTTCCTTCTGTTCCCGACCCTCCCCATCCTTCCTTCTGTTCCCGACCCTCCCCATCCTTCCTTCGGTTCCCGACCCTCCCCATCCTTCCTTCTGTTCCCGACCCTCCCCAGCCTTCCTGCTGTTCCCGACCCTCCCCATCCTTCCTTCTGTTCCCGACCCTCCCCATCCTTCCTTCTGTTCCCGACCCTCCCCATCCTTCCTTCTGTTCCCGACCCTCCCCATCCTTCCTTCTGTTCCCGACCCTCCCCATCCTTCCTTCTGTTCCCGACCCTCCCCATCCTTCCTTCTGTTCCCGACCCTCCCCCTCCGTCCTTCTGTTCCCGACCCTCCCCCTCCTTCCTTCTGTTCCCGACCCTCCCCATCCTTCCTTCTGTTCCCGACCCTCCCCATCCTTCCTTCTGTTCCCGACCCTCCCCATCCTTCCTTCTGTTCCCGACCCTCCCCATCCTTCCTTCTGTTCCCGACCCTCCCCATCCTTCCTTCTGTTCCCGACCCTCCCCATCCTTCCTTATGCTCCCGACCCTCCCCATCCTTCCTTCTGTTCCCGACCCTCCCCATCATTCCTTCTGTTCCCGACCCTCCCCATCCTTCCTTCTGTTCCCGACCCTCCCCATCCTTCCTTCTGCTCCCGACCTTCCCCATCCTTCCTTCTGTTCCCGACCCTCCCCATCCTTCCTTCTGTTCCCGACCCTCCCCATCCTTCCTTCTGTTCCCGACCCTCCCCATCCTTCCTTCTGTTCCCGACCCTCCCCATCCTTCCTTCTGTTCCCGACCCTCCCCATCCTTCCTTCTGTTCCCGACCCTCCCCATCATTCCTTCTGTTCCCGACCCTCCCCATCATTCCTTCTGTTCCCGACCCTCCCCATCCTTCCTTCTGTTCCCGACCCTCCCCATCCTTCCTTCTGCTCCCGACCCTCCCCATCCTTCCTTCTGTTCCCGACCCTCCCCATCATTCCTTCTGTTCCCGACCCTCCCCATCCTTCCTTCTGTTCCCGACCCTCCCCATCCTTCCTTCTGCTCCCGACCCTCCCCATCCTTCCTTCTGTTCCCGCCCCTCCCCATCCTTCCTTCTGTTCCCGACCCTCCCCATCCTTCCTTCTGTTCCCGACCCTCCCCATCCTTCCTTCTGTTCCCGACCCTCCCCATCCTTCCTTCTGTTCCCGACCCTCCCCATCCTTCCTTATGCTCCCGACCTTCCCCATCCTTCCTTCTGTTCCCGACCCTCCCCATCATTCCTTCTGTTCCCGACCCTCCCCATCCTTCCTTCTGTTCCCGACCCTCCCCATCCTTCCTTCTGCTCCCGACCCTCCCCATCCTTCCTTCTGTTCCCGACCCTCCCCATCCTTCCTTCTGTTCCAGACCCTCCCCATCCTTCCTTCTGTTCCCGACCCTCCCCATCCTTTCCATCGATATCCATGTTCCCACCCCCTAACAGTGCAAAATTCACCCCCACAACCAGCCCTTAGCATTACCCCGAACCTCCGCACCCCTGTACCCACTTCTCCCCTGACACATGGGCAAGAACCAGGTGAGCAAGAACCCGGGAACCAGAACACAAGTGAACCAGAGAACCAGAGCAGAGTAACTGAAAGGAAACTGAAAGTGAAGTATACAAATGCAGATTGAATAACAAACAAGAGTGATGAACTGAAAGAATTAATACCGGAGTCATCCCCAGACTATGTAGCAGAAACAGAGACCAGCTCATGAGGTGATAACGGACGCGCTCTTCTCAGAAGGATATCAAATACAGAGAAAGAACTGGAAACAGTGGACTTGGGCGAGGAGAGTTGCTGCTCACCACCGACCCTTTCTTTTTAATAAAATTGGATACATCAGCAGTTTGCTGTTATGTCAAAAGATTTTACGTTCAAGAGGCACAACAATGTTATTATAACAACTACAAGAAAAATAATAGGTTGGATAAGTAGAACCTTCAAAACAGGAGATGCAAAACCCAGCCGATCCACCCCTCTCTTCCCCGGATTCAACCTACCAAGTAGTCTCTCAGGTATGACCAACGATCCAGATACCCTAAAGTCATGCATCTCCAACTTAGCTATTGAAAATGTGAATCTTCGAGAGACGCTAACAAAACAAGACACCAGGATGACACAACTCGAGAACAAAATCCTCAGTCTTGAACAAAAGTTATCAACACCAGGAATGACTAACTGTGACAAGACCATCCAGACAGTCATAGATAGCCATGCAGAACAAATAATATCTCTTTATGCAAAGGTTGAAGAAGCAGTAAAAGAATGGAAGAACAACTTAGATAACCAGTTCAGTGACTACTTTGCTCTCCAAGAAGATAAAACTGAACAAGATAAACTATCGGACGCAGTAATAGTTAACAGTCCACTTTTTCCCAGTGATATGAACCAAACAAACAGTAAAGAAATTACTATCCAGATCATAAAGGACCAAACAAAAGTTACAGTACCAGAGTCAGAAATAAAAGAAGCCAGGTTACTAGGATCCGATGGTAGAAAAAGTGTTATGCTTAGATTCCACTCACATGACAGGAAAAAAGACTTAATAATTGCATCTAATAGATGCATAAACGAGTGTCTTACCAAAAAACGTCAGAACCTCCTGTATAGAGTCAGAAAATTTAAGCGGGAGAATAATGACACAATACACCAATGCTTCACACGGGATGGGAAAATTCTAGTTAGGAAAACAAATGTAAGTCAACTGTACACAATCACGAACGAGAATGATCTATCACGATTTCTCAGGGATACTAATCTTACAGAGAATAACTAAACAATGTCCAACCTAAAAGCCTACATAGTGTAGTGTATGTTTTGCTCCATTATTGTTCAAATTTCATAGTACAATCTCTTAGTAATTAAATAATCAACTACCTCATTATGTGATTTTACTAGTAAGCATAACTCACCTTATGTAATTTTCTTATTTGCTATTGTTTGCTTAAATATTAGCTGAATTGATACTTTCTCTGTCCATATTACTACCTCATATTTTTTTAAATACTATTAATTGATATTACTAACATTAATAATTAAATACCATTTTTACTATCAGTACAATTTACTCTTAATATTTTTGACATCATTTAATTACCATTACTTGTCTAATTACCATAACCTGTTTTAATACCACATTTACTATCTTAGAGTACTCTTAAATACCTTGTACTGCCAAATAACCTCTAGTATAACTACCAGTGCAATATTGAATCCAAACAACTGTTCTTAAAATTTAATACTTGAAATAAACATTACTTTTTCATTTTTTTTTTTTGCTAATTAATCTTTTTTTGTAATCATTATTACTTACTAAAATTTTATTAAACACCATATTTACTACCAGTCAATTTTACTTTTGTACATTAAACATTATTTTATACTTTTCATAACATTTTGTTGCCAAATTTTCAAGTTTGTATATTCAGCTCCAACCTTTATATTATCCTTTTTACCTGTGTACCTGTGTACCTGTCTACCTGTGTACCTGTGTACCTGTCTACCATCTTACTATCATATTATAACCAAGTCATTGCCGTTGTTATTTTTTACTTATTATTCTTTTGGTACTTTAATTTGTGAATTTTATTTTGTCAATTTAAGTCTAGTTATACTCTTGTTCTTGTTAACAACCTATATCAGACCCTAGTGCAATTGCAAGTACCATTTTAATTTGTATTTTTATATTATAAGTTTATACCTAGCTGTACTTTAGGTCATTCTAGCTCATTACATAGACAACACCTAAACTAATTATACCTAGTTGTACTTTAGCTCATTCTAGCTCAATACATAGACATCACCTAAACTAACTATACCTAGTTGTACTTTAGCTCATTCTAGCTCATTACACAGACAACACTAAATTCATTATATTAGACCTTAGTGCAATTACAAGAGTGAGCCTGGTGCCACTTGTAATTTGTTTGTTTTTTATAGTATTAGTTTATATCTAGTTGTACTTTAGCTCATTCTAGCACAACACATAGACAATATCAATTTCATTATGTTTATTAGTGACTGTACTCTATATGACCAAAGTGCTTTAGCTATATACTTATCCAAACCTCCCACCACTACAGAAATCAGTATTAAAACTCACCACATAATACAGGATATAAATAACCACTATTTAAACCTAAAAGATGAATGATAACGTTGACCCTGATCTAAACCTCCATAATCTAACACACAATCAAAACTTATTGGAAAGTAACTGCCTTTATTACACAGCAAGCCAGCACTATCCTGAACACTGCTCAAAGTCTATCAGTTCTTAATTACAACATCAGGTCCTTAAGCAAACACTATGATGACCTCCTGGCACTCCTTGAGTCGCTAAAGACACCCTTCTCCTGCATTATTCTTACTGAGACCTGGCTTAAGCAGGACACAATAGATATTTACCCACTACCAGGATACACAGCAATCCACAACTGCAGACCAAACCAAGTTCGGGGTGGTACTGCTATCTATTACTCTAACCAACTATCTTGTATTAGCACCACTTGCTTTAGTGATGAATATGGGGAATACATTTTTGCTAATTTTACTTTAAAAAACCTCAAGGCGCCTATAACAATCGGTGCCATTTACCGGATACCCCACATGAACATCCCAAACTTCAGTGAGAATCTAAAGTCACTAATAACAAACAGACAAATGAACAAGCACCACCTTCTCTTAGCTGGAGACTTCAGTATCAACCTTGGCCTACCAGATGATCAGACTGTAACTGATTTCATCAACAATATGAGCAACACATGTCTCATACCAACAATAACTAAACCAACCAGGCTGACTGAGACAAGTGCAACCATAACAGACCACATATGGACCAATATACTAGCCACCCTTAAATCAGGGATAATCACAGACAGCACCACTGACCACTACCCTACCTTCCTCTTAACAAACATTAGTAAGCCACCACTCGAATACAACAAAGTTTCATTTAGACTCCATGACGAGGCCTCAATAAGGAATTTCACAGCAGACCTAGAGACTGTTGACTGGCCTACAGAATTCTCCAATGCCTATGGTATTGACGATTGGACAGACATTTTTCTTAACAAAATACTTAGACTACACAACAAACATTGTCCTATAAAAACGAAACAGATCACGAATAAACGGCTTGGTTGCCCATGGCTAACCAGCAGTATTCTGAAATCCATTGATAAGAAACACCAATATGAAAAGCAATATAGACAGGGCTTAATACACAAAGATATTCTTAAACAATATTCAACAGTTCTCACCAAATTAATAAAGAAAGCCAAACAACTGTACTACTCCAGCAGATTCACTGACACAAGAGGAGATATAAAGACCTGGAAAACACTATCCCAGATTCTGGGGACCCACAAACTGAAAAAAAAACATGAATATTGTTCTAACTAAACCTCATGAAACACCACTGCATCCCACTGATACAGATAACAATTTAAACGACTTCTTATCAAACATAGGATCAAATCTCGCCAGTAAAATCCCACGTACCAATGCCCGTGCCAGGGACTACCTAGATGGGAATTTCCCAAATTCCTTCTATCTTGTACCAACTGAGCCCACGGAAGTCACCGCAATCTTAAAGTCACTTAAAAATAACTCGGGGAATCTGTCTCACGTCCCACCATTATTGTACAAGCGAGCGGCCCATGTCCTTTCGCATGCTATTACATTACTTTTTAACAAGTCACTAGAAACTAGCACTTTCCCGACGCTACTCAAGACAGCAAGGGTTACACCAATACATAAAGGTGGTAACCCTACAGACGTAAACAACTGTAGGCCAATATCAAACTTACCATTGCTATACAAAATCTTCGATAAACTCATGCACAGGAGACTATATTCATTTATAACGTCACAAAACATACTCAACCCCTGCCAATTTGGATTCAGGAAAAATAAAAGCACTAATGATGCAATTATAAAAATGCTAGACCTGCTTTACACAGCCTTGGAAAATAAGGAATATCCGCTAGGAATTTTTATTGACCTAAGAAAAGCATTTGCACAGTAGACCACGGCATCCTACTCCACAAACTTGACCACTATGGTATAAGAGGCCATGCGCTTGCATATTTTAAATCCTACCTTTCTAATAGGTATCAGTATGTCACCATTAAAGACACAGCCTCATCAATACGGCCACTTGATACTGGAGTTCCGCAGGGAAGTGACCTTGGACCCCTGCTCTTCCTCATTTACATCAATGATCTTCCAAACATATCCCAACACCTGAAACCCATTCTCTTTGCTGACGACACGACTTATGTCATCTCCCACCCTAATCTTGCCACCCTCAACACCATTGTTAACGAGGAGCTGCTCAAAATATCGACTTGGATGACAGCCAATAAACTTACACTTAACACTGGCAAAACCTTCTATATTATGTTTGGTAGCAGAGTAGGTGTTGCTCAACTTAACTCATTCCTTGGCCTATACCTCGACAACAACCTAAATTTCAGCACCCATATCCAACACAACAAAAAAAGTATCCAAAACGGTGGGGATCCTCTCCAAGATACAATACTACGTGCCGCAAACTGCCCTTCTCACACTATACCATTCACTTATATATCCATACCTCACCTATGCTATCTGTGCTTGGGGTTCAACTGCAGCAACACACCTAAAGCCAATAATAACCCAACAAAAAGCCGCAGTAAGAATAATCACTAAATCCCATCCCTGGCAACACCCCCCCCCCATCTTCATAGATCTAAACTTACTCCCTGTTCAGAACATCCACACTTACTACTGTGCAATCTATATCTACAGGACCTTAAATTCCAATATTAACCTTGACCTAAAACGCTTTCTTGATAGTTGTGACAGGATCCACAGGCATAACACCAGACACAAACATCTCTATGACATTTTCCGTGTTCGACTAAACCTTTACAAAAATTCAATGTATTTCAAAGGACCTAAAATCTGGAACACCCTACCTGAAAACTCTAGAACTGCAGACACATTCATCACTTTCAAAACTACAGTTAGAAAACATCTTATCTCCCTGATCCACCCCGACAACTAACTACATGATAACCACCTGATGGTTCACAATTACACTCACTCACCCACTGACTATAAACCCAGAAATACTAATCTTAATCTTAAAATAATAAATCCTAACTAGTCATAAGTTTGCCTATGATACTCCAATATAGACACTTTGTATTGTGCCAAAACAAAAGCACTCACATTGCTAAACTCACAAATTATGATGTAGTCACTTAGCCTTAATACCATAATCCGTAAGAATTAATCTAAGTCTGCTCGAAATGCCTAGCCATGCTAGGTGTCCTAGTGGCCCCCTGTGTAATTAGTATTTTATATCATGTAAACCACACAATAACCAAAACCTGTAAACCCCACATTGTAACCCTTATAGAGAATAAACTTGCATTGGAATTGGAATTTGAATCTAGGCTGGAATTTAATGGCCCACTTCAAGGCAGGTGAAAGTACTGAGCCGGAGAATACACAGAGAGCCTTCACAGCTGGCATTAACTTAGTCAGGCACCTAAATTACTGAGACTACTTGAAATCCCTGGAACAGTACTCCTTAGAACGTAGGAGAGAAAGATGCATCATAATCTATGCCAGGAAGATACTGGAGGGATTGGACCCAAACCTGCACACCGAAATAACTACTAAATGAAAACAAGAAGCTTTGTAGACAGTGCAGGATACTTCACTGAAAAACAGAGGAGCGATGTATACTGCTCAGCACTCTCCCTTCATACATAAAGGAGATTATCATCTCGACAGATTCCTCACACCAGTTCTTAATCAATCAGTCTGTGGTACAGGCACACACACACACACACACACACACACACACACACACACACACACACACACACACACACACACACACACACACACACACAAACACAAACGCAAACACACACAGTGGAGAGGGAGAGAGGCTTTCAGCAAACCAAAGGAATAGGTTGCTCCAGCAAGTACAAGACACACTGCACACAACCGAGGAGGTGAAGAAACTGCCTGAGATGTATAAGATAGCAAATGTATTCCCAATTCATGAGAAAGGACAAAGACAGGCAGCAATAAACTACAGACCTGTGTCACTAACATATATAGTATGTAAAGGTATGGAAATCAGCAGAAGAGTGGGCTCATAAATGATAACCAGCGTGGCTTCAGGGAAGGAAAATCCTGCATAACAAACCTACTGGAGTTCCACAATAAAGTAACAGAAGTACGACAGGAGAGAGAGGGATGGGTAGACTGTATCTTCTTGGAGTGTAAGAAGGCTTTCGATAGAATGTCACAAATAAGACTGGTTGAAAAGCTAGGAAACAACGTGTGTTGATACGTGATGAGGTGTCAGAGTGGATGAATGTATTTAGTTGGGTTCCACAAGGGTCAGTTCTAGGTCCGATACTGTTTCTAATATATGGGAATGACATGACAGAAGAGATAGATGCAGAGGTGTCCCAGTTTGCACACGATGTGAAACTAATGAGGAGAATACAAGTGGGCGATGATCAGATAAGCCTATATGGAGATCTGGACAGGCTGCAATCCTGGTCTGACAAATGGCTCCTAGAGTTTAATCCCAGCGAGAGCAAAGTTATGAAGTTTGGGGAAGGATAAAGAAGACCGCAGACGGAGTACAGCCTAGGAGGTCAAATGCTGCAAAATTCACTTAAGGAAAAGGATCATGGGGTGAGCATCATACTGAGCACATCTGCAGCATATGGGCGCCTGGCAAACCTAAGAATAGTGTTTCAACATCTAAGTAAGGAGCCATTCAAGACACTGTACACTGTGTACGTCAGGCCCATGTTGGAATACGCAGCACCAGTATCGAACCTGCACCTAGTCAAGCACGTCAAGAAATTAGAGAAAGTGCAAGACTGGTTCCGGAGCTATGGGGTATGTCCTAAGAGGAGACAAGGGAAATAAGCCTGACGACATTGGAGGACAGAAGGGATAAAGGGGACATGATAACGACATATACTGAGAGAATTTGACATGGTGGATTGCGGCGGAATGTTTCAGAGGTGGGACACAGCAATAAGGGGTCACACAGCTGGAAGCTGAAAGCTCAGATTAGTCACCGGCGATGTTAAGAAGCATTTCATCAGTAATAGAGCTGTCAGGAAGTAGAAAATGATGTAGTGGAGGCAGGATCCATACACAGCTTTAAGAAGAGTTTCGATAAAGCTCATGAGAAGGGAGAGAGTGGTTCGAGTAGCGACTAGCGAAGAGGCCGGTCTAGGAGCTATGACTCGATCCCTGCAACCACAACAAGGTGAGTATGCACACAAAAACACACACACGCACACGCGCTCGCACTCACACACACACACACACACACACACACACACACACACACACACACACACACACACAGAAGGAAAACAACAGTCAAGGACCAGGTAATCAGGCTGAGAAAGGAAGATTACAAGAAATGACAAGGAGGTATGCGAGGAGCTCAACACGAGATTTAAGGAAGTATTTTCAGCGGAGACAGAAAGGACTCCAGCAAACTGGGATGGAAGGGTACACCAACAAGTGTTGGACACACTACCGAGAAGATGGTGAAGGGGTTACTAAGTGAGCTAGATACCTCAAAGGCAGTGGGATCGAGCAATATCTCTCCGTGGGTCTTGAGAGAGGGAGCAGAGGTGCTGTGTGTGCCACTAACAACAATCTTCAACACATCTCTAGAAACAGGGCAACTACCTGAGATATGGAAGACGGCAAATGTAGTCATGAAGCAGAGAGAGAGTGGACATAGTAGCAACCAGAGAAGAGGCAGGGCCAGCAGCTGTAACTTGACCCCTACAATCACAAATAGGTGAGTACAAATAGGCGAGTACACACACACAAACACACTGAAACACGCACCCACACCAAACATGCTCATACCCACACCCATACCCACACCCCAGTCACATCCAAACATACACCCACACCAAACACACACACATACACACTCACAAACAAACATTAATCCTTTTCCTGAACCTGACCTTCGCGACCACTCTCTCTCCCTCCGCCTCTCTTTTCTTTTCCCTTCCCATATCCCTCTCTCCCCTTTTCACTCCCACTCTTTCTCCCTTTATGTGAGTACATGCGCGCGCGCGCGCACACACACACACACACACACACACACACACACACACACACACACCATATGGGCGCATGGCAAACCTGAGAATAGCGTTCCGATACCTTAATAAGGAATCGTTCAAGACACTGTACGCTGTGTATGTTAGGCCCATACTGGAGTATGCAGCACCAGTCTGGAACCCACATCTGGTCAAGAACGTCAAGAAGTTAAAGAAAGTACAAAGGTTTGCAACAAGGCTAGTCCCAGAGCTCAAGGGAATGTCGTACGAGGAAAGGTTGAGGGAAATCGGACTGACGACACTGGAGAACAGAAGGGTCAGGGGAGACATGATAACGACATACAAGATACTGCGGGGAATAGACAAGGTGGACAGAGATAGGATGTTCCAGAGAGGGGACACAGAAACAAGGGGTCACAACTGGAAGCTGAAGACTCAGACGAGTCACAGGGACGTTAGGAAGTATTTCTTCAGTCAGAGTTGTCAGGAAGTGGAATAGCCTAGCAAGTGAAGTAGTGGAGGCAGGAACCATACATAGTTTTAAGAGGTATGACAAAGCTCAGGAATCAGAGAGGGAGAGGACCTAGTAGCGATCAGTGAAGAGGCGGGGCCATAGCTGAGTCTCGGCTCCTGCAACCACAATTAGGTGAGTACAATTAGGTGAGTAGAAGTAATGGGAAGACTAGAACAAGCCCATAATTCACCCAAAGGTGTAGGGAGGCAAAAACTAAGTGAACTAGAGAATGGAAAAAGCATAGAAGACAAAGAACCCAGGAAAATAAAGAGATTAGTCAAAGAGGCAGAAACGAGTATGCACAGATAAGGAGGGAGGTCCAGCGACAGTACAAAAACAACATAGCATTGAAAGTTAAGTTTGACCCGAAGCTATTGTATAGCCACATCAGGAGAAAAACAACAGCCAAGGACCAGGTAATCAGGTAGAGGAAGGAAGGTAGGGAGCTCACAAGAAACGACCAAGAAGTATGTGAGAAGCTCATCATGAGATTTAAAGAAGTATTCACAGTGGAGACAGGAAGGACTCGAGAAAGTCAAAATAGGGGGTACACCAACAAGGAATATACCCACAAGTGCTGGATGAAATACAAACAACCGAACAGGAGGTGAAGAAGCTGCTAAGTGTACTTGATACCTCAAAGGCACTGGGACCAGACAACATCTCTCCATGGAACCTTAGAGAGGGAGTGGAGATGCTGTGTGTGCCATTAACAAAAATCTTCAACATATCCATTGAAACTGGACAGCTACCTGAAGTATGGAAGATGGCAAATGTAGTCCCAATTTTTAAGAAAGAAGACAGATACGAGTCATTAAACTACAGACCAGGGAAGAGAAATCCTGTGTCACAAACCTACTGGAATTTTATGACAAGGTAACGGAAGAATGACATGAGAGAGAGGGTTGGGTAGATTGCATTTTCTTGTACTGCAAGTAGGCCTTCAGCACAGTTCCTCACAAGAGATTGGTGCAAAAGCTAGGGGATCAGACACACATAACAGGAAAGGCACTGCAGTGGATCAGACACAGAGGCAACAATGAGTCATTGTACCTGACGAGGATTCAGAGTGGGCGCCTGTGACGAGCGGAGTTTCACAAGGGTCAGTCCAAGGACCAGTGCTGTTTTTGGTATATATGAATGACATGATGGAAGGGATAGACTCAGATGTGTCCCTGTTTGTAGGTGATGTGAAGTTAATGAGAAGAATTAAATCAGTTGAGGATCAAGCAGGACTACAAAGGGATCTGGATTGGCTGCAAGGCTGGTCCAGCAACTGGCTCCTCGAATTTATCCCCGCCAAATGTAAAGATCGTGGAAGGGCAAAGGACACGGCAGACAGCGTATCGGCTAGGCGCCCAATGACTGCAAACCTCACTCAAGGAAAGGAGCTTTGAGTGAGTATAATACCAAGCAATTCTCCTGCTGCACACGTCAACCCGGTAACTGCTGCAGCATATGGGCGCCTGGTAAACCTGAGAACAACGTTCCAATACATCAGTAAGGAATCGTTCAAGACTCTGTACACCGTGTATATCAAGCCCATATTGGAGAATGCAGCACCAGTTTGGAACCCACACCTAGACTAGTCCCAGAGCTAAGGGGAATGTCCTACAACGAAAGGTTAAGGGAAACTGGTCTTCTTCTTCTTCTTCTTCTTCTTATGATGACACTAGAGGACAGGAGGGTCAGGGAGAGACATGATAACGACATACAAAATTCTGCGAGGTATTGACAAGGTGGGCAGAGATAGATGGGACACAGAAACAAGGGGTCACAATTGGAAGTTCAAGACTCAGATGAGTCAGAGGGATGTTAGTATTTCTTGTGTCACAGAGTTGTCAGGAAGTGGAATAGTCTGGAAAGTGACAGTGGAGGAATGCACAATACATAGTTTTACGAAAAGGTTTGATAAAGCACATGGAGCAGGGAGAGAGGATCTAGTAGTGATCAGGGAAGAGGCAGGGCCAGGAGCTATGATTCAACCCCTGCAATCACAAATAGGCGAGTACACGGGATAGCAGAAAGTGAGGGGGAAGCAGATAGAGAAGATGACAGGTCCCATGCAGAGGCATGACCAAGCCACCAAGAATTATAGGAAGAAATAAGGGAAAAAATGGCTATGTACCAACGAGACCCAGAGACACAGATGGAAAGGCAATGGGAGAAAGAGGGTGAGGTCAGTCTTTATTCACAGGCTTGACGAGAGCAAAGGGAAGACACATAATGAAAGATGACAGAAAGAAACACAAGAGATTAAATACATTATCCAAGAAATAGGCGAGGAGGACATGACTAAGACAATAAATTTTCAGAGAATAGGAGGGTACTTAAAGGGGAGAAATCAGCCAGTCAAACTGATTCTCGAAACAAAAACGGTGCTAAACAGGAACCTGCAAGAGAAACCACGGCTGAAGGAAACAAACATGTAAGAAGGTATTCCTAGACCACTACAGAACGAGAACAGAATGACAGTGACTGAGGAAGAGGACACAGAAACGAAAGGGGCTAGAAAGAGAGACAAGAACAGAGTCAGCAGAGGACAACCAGAGCTGGACAGAGCAACAAGTGCAAGCGCACACAGAACCACCCTCAGAACTCCACAGCCATACACACTATCCCAATACAAACCACAATCCACACTCATAGCCCCCACCCCACACTATGCAAAGGAATCCCATAGCACCCTGCCAGGTCCCCCACTCCCCCAACTTTGACAAGCATCTCCCCCAGAACACAGTGGTGGGGAGAAAACTGAAGGCATGGTACACCAATGCTAATGGAATAATGAATAAGTGAGAGGAGTGGCATGAAAAAATCAAAGACACATCACTGAACCTCATAGCTCTCACAGAAACCCAGCTCACAGGAATGACAAGAGATGCCATCTTTTCAACTGGATATCAGATCCAAAGGAGGAGGGTGGAGGAGTGGCACTGCTCATCAAAAACCAATGGGATTTTGAGGAACTGGAGAGAGGAGAAGAAAGAGACTACATAATAGGAACACATCGGTCTGGAGATCCCAAGGTGGTAATTGTAGTGATGTATAACCCACCACAGAATAGCAGGAGGCCAAAGCAAGAATATGATGAGAGTAACAGAGCGATGGTTGACACTTGCTGAAGTGGCCATAAGGGCTCATGTGAGCAGGGCAAGATTGTGGGTGACTTCAATCACAATAAATTGACTGGGAAAACCTGAAGCCACATGGAGGCCCAGAAACGTGGAGGGCTAAGATGATGGAGGTGGTACTGGAAAACCTTATGTACCAACACGTAAATTACACTACCTGAGAGTGAGGAGAGGACGAACCGGCAAGACTGGACCTAGTATTCACCTTAAGTAGTGCAGATATTGAGGACATCACATACGAAAGACCCCACGGGACAGAGTTATGAAGATTGGGGAAGGGCAAAAAGACCGCAGAGTACAGTCTAGGGGGCCAGAGACTACAAACCTTACTCAAGGAAAAGGATCTTGGGGCGAGTATTATACCGAACACATCTCTTGAGGTGCATATTACAAAAAAAAAGTATTTTTAGAATGGTGGATTACTCATTTTGTAATAAAGAGTTCGGGATACATAAATACACATTAAAATAGATGAATCTTTAATATAATATAAAAATAAATCTTTGGTCTAGAGGTATTTGAACTAATAAACATCTGATAGTATATACATGCTAAAATAATAAATTATAATTAGCATTTTACTAAAATAATAAATAATTCGTAACCCTACACAGGTACAACTTCCTTGACACTACTGTCTCACTATATATATCTATGATAAAATAAACATTTGTATAATAATAAATTATGATCAACTCCGTGTCTCACACGACACTTATTAGAGTTGTGACGCTCCTTCTCCACCGTGTCACTCGACACCCTTTTCTCTGTGTCACCAGACACTCCAGCTCTCCGTGTCACACGATACCCTTTTCTCTGCGTCATCCACACCCTTTCTCGACTGTCACACTTGACACCCTTGTCTCTGCGACACTATCGACGTAGCGTCTTTCGAGAGGCCAGTCACATGACACTATTCAATGTACACTACAACCAGGCCATCTTCAGTGTCACACGACATCCTTTTCTTCTCAGTGTTCCACTACGGTTCTGTAGCATATCTCAGTGTTCCACTCCATCATACTTGCTTAAGTGTCACACTACGGTCCTAGCCCAGTTCAGTGTAACACTCCAACCTTTTCTTCATGTAATGTCCCACTAAAACAGCATCAGTTGACTCCGGCCCACAGTTGACCAGCGTAGGCGGTGAGTCCGCAGACATCACCGGTAGTCCTGTAAATATTCTCCAAGGCCGGTAGAAGTACACCGTAAGATGGTCTGGTGAGTACTATCTACCGCCTTCAAGACCAATTGACACACCGCAAGGTGGTCCGATGATTTACTAGCAGAACACCATGCTGCGAGCTCACTGAGTGCGGCCGTCAAGTAACTGAGGCCATCAGACTCAGTGAGCTGCTGTGAGCGGCTCTTCTAAAATCAGTAGAAGCCAGTAGAATACCAAAAGATGGGCAGGAGAATATTCTCTACTGCCAGTAGATCTATACTGTAAGGTGTTCTGGTAATTACTGCTTAGCTGCGTACCGTGAGGTGTTCAGGTACTTACTACTTCTAAAGCCAGTAGATGTGTATCGTGAGGTGTTCAAGTACTTACTGCTTCTAAAGCCAGTAGATGTGTACCGTGAGGTGTTCAGGAACCTACTGCTTCTAAAGCCAGTAGATGTGTACCGTGAGGTGTTCAGGTACTTACTGCTTTTAAAGCCAGTAGATGTGTACCGGGAGGTGTTCAGGTACCTACTGCTTCTAAAGTCAGTAGATGTGTACTGTGAGGTGTTCAGGTACTTACTGCTTTTAAAGCCAGTAGATGTGTACCGGGAGGTGTTCAGGTACTTACTGCTTCTAAAGCTAGCAGATATGTACGGTGAGGTGTTCAGGTACCTACTGCTTCTAAGGCCGGCTCAGCAGTCCCCACATTGGGTTTGATGACGTACCCAGTGGTACTGCCGGCCGGCAGGTTAACCATTTAACCGCTAGTTTGGTAGGGGGCCGCAACAGTGAACATCAACCAAATAACTGCTGCAGCATATAGTTACCTAGCAATCCTAAGAATAGCATACCAACATCTCAGTTAGGAATCGTTCAGGGCCCTGTACACTGTGTATGTCAGGCCAGTATTGGAGTATGAAGCACCAGTTTGGAACCCACTCCTAACCAAGAAGGTAAGGAAATGAAAGAAAGTGCAAAGGATTGCAACGAGACTAGTCCTGGAACTAAGGGGCATGTCCTACAAGGAGAGGTTAAGAGAAATCGACCTGACGACACTGGAGGACAGGAGAGATAAGGAGGATATGATAACGACATATAAAACACTGAGAGGAATTTACAGGGTGAACAGCAACAAGGGGTCGCAGTTGGAAGTTGAAGACTCAGATGAATCACAGGGATGTTAGGAAGTATTTCTTCAGTCGCAGAGTTGTCACGAAGTGGAATAGTCTGGGAAGTGATGTAGTGGAGGCTGGATCCATACATAGCTTTAAGAAGAGGGATGATTAAGCTCATTCATACACATACACACACACACACACACACACACACACACACACACACACACACACACACACACACACACACACACACACACACACACACACACACACACACACACACGTTTAAGACTCTGTATACCATCTACGTCAGGCCCATACTGGAGTATGCAGCACCAGTTTGGAAACCACACCTAGTCAAGCACGTCAAGAAATTAGAGAAAGTGCAAAGGTTTGCAACAAGACTAGTCCCAGAGCTACGGGGATTGTCCTATGAAGAAAGGTTGAGGGAAATCGGCCTGACGACACTGGAGGCCAGGAGGATCAGGGGAGACATGATAACGACATATAAAATACTGCGCGGAATAGACGAGGTGGACAAAGACGGGATGTTCCAGAGATGGGACACAGACACAAGAGGTCACAATTGGAAGGTGAAGACTCAGATGAATCAAAGGGATGTTAGGAAGTATTTCTTCAGTCATAGAGTAGTCAGGCCGTGGAATAGCCTAGAAGGTGATGTGGTAGAGGCAGGAACCATACATAGTTTTAAGGCGAGGTATGATAGAGCTCATGGGGCAGGGAGAGAGAGGACCTAGTAGCAATCAGCGAAGAGGCGGGGCCAGGAGCTGTGACTCGACCCCTGCAACCACAAATAGGTGAGTACAAATAGGTGAGTACACACACACACACACACACAGTAGCAGCCAGTGAAGAGGTGGGGTCAGGGTACAAAGGAAAAGGGACCTGGAAAGGAAGAATTGATAGAGGAGCTATGTCAAATGATGGAACATGAGTGGGAAACCAAGCTAGATAAGCTTACAGCGAGAATAGAGAAGAGGGTGGAAGCAGAGAAGAAGTGGGAGGAGAAAGCTAAAGTTGCAGAAGCCAGAATGCAGACCCTAGAAGCTGAAGTAAATATGCTGAAGCAACTTATAAAGCCAGTGACCAGAAAAGACTTAGAATCTGGAGAAGGTACATCAACAGTAAGTGAGGGAATTAAAGAAAGGAAAGGAAAGAAACAAGACTTTGTTGGGCCCTATCAGGCCAGAAAATGTTGAGGAATGAAAGGGGCATGCTGCTGAGCACAGGTACAGCAGTTAGTGAGGAGAGGGGGTGTAGGTGGAGAAAATGACTGGCCCCTGGCAGAGGCATATACAGGCCTCAGAGACATATAAGAGATAGTAAGGGAGGAAATGGCAGTGTATAAATGGGACAAAGAGTTGCAGAGGAGAAAGCAATGGAAGAAGGAGATAGAGAGGTCAGTCTTTATACATAGACTTCAGGAGAGTGAAGGGAGGATATACAACGAAAGACAGTAGAGAAAAATAAGATTGAAAATATCACCAAACAAACAGGAGAGGAGGAAATGAATGAGGTGATAAATTTTCTTTCATGAAAAAGCAATCGGACAGTCAAGGTGATTTTCAAGACAGAAACAGTGCAGAACAGGATCCTGTAGGGAAACCCACGGCTGAAGGAATCATCAGCATACCATAGGGTGTTCTAAGATCACAACAGAAAGAGAACAGAATGACAGAAGATGAGAGATAGGACTCGAAGATGAAGGGGGCGAGAAAGGAGGGGACAAACACCCACAGAACCACACAGCCAAACATATTACCATAAAACACACCACATTCCACACTCTCAGCCCACATCCCTCCCAATGCAGTAGAACCCCACAGCACCCAGCCAGGTCTCCCACTCCTCCAGCCCCCACAAATCCCCCATAATACACTGCAGGAGAGGAAACTTAAATTTTGGTACACGAACGCTGATGGAATAACGAATAAGTGGAGGAGTGGCACGAATTAATCACAGAAGCATCACCAGACGTCATAGCTCTCACAGAAACCAAGCTTATGGGATAGATAATAGACACCATCTTTCCAAATGGATATTAGATCCTGAGGAAAGACAATGAGAATAGAAGAGGTGGAGGAGTTTCACTATTCATCAAAAACCAATGGATTTTGAGGAGTTGGTAAGTGGGGACAGAGGAGAAGCAAGGGACTACATAATAGGAACACTTCAGACTGAAGGTCCCAAGGTGATGATTGCAGTGATGTATAACCCACCACCGAACAGCAGGACGCCAAGACAAGAATATGATGAGAGTAACCGAGACATGGTCAAATCACTGGCTGAAGTGGTAAGAAAGGTCCACCTGAGCAGGGCAAAGCTACTGTGATTTCAATCACAGGGAAATTGACTGGGAAAACCTGGAGCCACACAGAGGCACAGAAGCATTGAGGGCTAAGATGATGGAGGTGGTACTGGAAAACCTCATGTATCAACAAGTTAGGGACACTACCAGAGAGAGAGAGGAGAGGACAATCCAACAAGACTGGACCTTGTATTCACCTTGAGTAGTTCAGATATTGAGGACATCACACATGAAGGGCTCCTCGGAGCTAGTGATCACTAGGTCCTGGAGCTTCGAATACATAGTAGAGTTACACATGGAGAGAGAAGCAGGAAGTGCAGGATGAATAAAACCAAGCTAAAAAAGAGGTGAGTACACAGGCATGAGGAACTTCCTGCACGAGGTTCAGTGGGAAAGAGAATTAGCAGGAAAATCAGTAAATGATATGATGGAATATGTGACAATAATATGCAAGGAAGCAAAGGAGAGGTTCATACCCAAGGGCAACAGACACAATGAGAAGGCCAAGATGAGCTCTTGTTTCACCCAAAGGTGTAGAGAGGCCAAAACTAAGTACGCTAGAGAATGAAAGAAGTACAGAAGGCAAAGGACCCAGAACAATAAGGAGAATAGTCGAAGAGCCAGAAATGAATATGCACAGATAAGGAGAGATGTCCAGCGACAATATGAATATGACAGCAGCAAAATCCAAGTCAGACCCAAAGCTGCTGTACAGTTACATCTGGAGGAAAACCACAGTTAACCTCTCCTCGTAAGACATGCCCCTTAGCTCCGGGACTAGTGTCATTGCAAACCTTTGTACTTTCCCTAGTTTCCTGATGTGCTTGACCAGGTGTGTGTTCAAAGCTGGAGCTGAATACTCCAATATGGGCCTAACGTACACAGTGTACAGGGTCTGGAACGACTCCTTACTGAGATGCCAGAATGCTATTCTTAGGTTCGTCAGTCGCCCATATGCTGCAGCAGTTATTTGGTTGATGTGCTCCTCAGGAGATGTGCTCGGTATTATACACACTCCAAGATCCTTTTCCTTGAGTGAGGTTTATAGTCTTTGGACCCCTAGACTGTACTCTGTCTGTGGTCTTCTTTGCCCTTCCCCGATCTTCATGACTTTGCACTTGGTGAGGTTAAATTTTAGGAGCCAGTTTCTGGACCAGGCTTGTAGCCTGTCCAGATCCCTTTGCAGTCCTGCCTGATCCTCATTCGACTGAATTCTCCACATGAACTTATCATCGTGTGCAAACAGGGACACCTCTGTTCCGTTATGTCATTAACATTTGCCACAAACAGCACCGTTCTATGGACTGACCTCTTTGTGGAATCCCGCTAGGCACAGACGCCCACTCTGACACCTCATCATGTACCATGACTCGATGATGCCGTCCCATCAGGTATTCTCTGATCCATTGCAGTGCCTTCCTTGTTATACCTGCCTGGTCCTCCAATTTTGCACTAGTCTCTTGTGTGGAACTGTGTTGAAGGCCTTCTTGCAGTCTAAAAAAATGCAATCTACCCACCCCTCTCTCTCTCTTGTTTTACTGCTGTCACCTTGTCATAGAACTCTAGTAGGTTCGTGACACGAGATTTCCCGTCTCTGAATACTTGCTGGTTTTCGTTTATAAGCTCTTTCTTTTCTAGGTGGTCCACCACTCTTCTGATCCTCTCCATGACTTTGCATACATTACATGTCACTGACACTGGTCTGTAGTTTAATGCTCAGTGTCTGTCTAGTTTTTTTTTTTTTAAACTGGGACTACATTTGCTGTCTTCCATGCCTCGGATAGTCGTCCTGTATCGATATGTGTGTTGAAGATTGTTGTAAGTGGTACACAGAGCGCTCTGCTCCCTCTCTCAAGACCCACAGAGAGATGTTATCCAGCCCCATTGTCTTTGAGATATTTTGTTCGCTTAGCAGTCTCTTCACCTCCTCCTCGGTTATATGTATTGTGTCTAGCACTTGATGGTGTACCCCGCCATTCCGGCTTTCTGGAGTCCTTTCTGTCTCCAATGTAAATGCTTCTTTAAATCTTTTGTTGAACTTTTCGCACACTTCTCAGTCGTTTCTTGAGATCTCCCTTCCTTCCTTCCTCAGCCTGATTACCTGGTCCTTAAGGGAACTCGACCTGACGACACTGGAGGACTGGGGGGGGGGGGACATGATAACGATACATAAAGTACTGAGAGGAATCGACAAGATGGGCAGAGACAGGATGTTCCAGAGATGGGACAGCAACAAGGGATCACAGCTGAAGACTCAGATGAGCCACAGAGATGTTAGGAAGTATTTCATCAATCATGGAATTGCCAGGAAGTGGAATAGTCTGGTAGTGGAGGCATGTATCATACACAGCTTTAAAAAGAGGTATTATACAGCTCATGGAGCAGGGAGAAATTAGACCTAGTGGTGACCAATGAAGAGGAGGAGCCAGAAGCTATGACTCCACTCCTGCAACCACAATTAGGTGAGTACAGTTAGGCAAGTACACACAATCACACACACACATATTGTCTTATTCCTGGTAATAGATCTTCACAGAACACCTTTGGTTACAAACGTCTCTTGTAGGTCATTCTCCTGTTATCCAGAGATAAGATAAACGTGAGGGAAGCTCTCTAGACAGCTCCATGCTGGGCAGTGTTTCGTTCGTCAGGAAACAAAACAAGTGTTTCCTTACACGGTTATTTGACAGCTGATGACCCGTCAAGTGGCTAAGCATCAGCTATTGTATCCCAGCTGGTCTTGACACCAGCTGAATGAAGCTGTGTGATTCATTAAGTCGATTATACAGCGTCTTGGGGAATCACAAGTAATCTAAGAAAGGGGAAGAAGGGGAGTAGCATCAGATCCTTGGATCAAGAACCTTTCATAGGTGTCAAGATAATCTTCTCCACCTCCTCCTCCTCCTCCTCCTCCTCCTCAACGGTATAAAGATAACCAAATCTCACTCGAGATATCGCCTTTAAAAAATAGTGATTCACAGAAAACGGAGAACAAGACCCCAGACACCTTTATTTTACGCATCAGCTGAGAATTCTGCGTAACTCAAGCTATCTTGATTCCTGGTAGCTGCTGGTGCTGATACCTTGCCCAGCGATACCTCTTGTTGTGGCTACCTGACCTAGGAGACGGCGCTAGTACACCTGAGACACCTGTGCTATTAACACTCATTACCGTCATCCTCATCATTACTTCGTCATTACCGTCATCCTCATCATTACTTCGTCATTACCGTCATCCTCATCATTATCTACGTCATTATCGTCAACGTCATCATTATCTTCGTCATTATCGTTAACGTCATCATTATCGTCATCATGATGATCATCGTCATGGTGTGTGGCTACTAGCGTCCTGCTGCTCTCCTCCAGGTCAGTAACTCTTCATTTAAAAGGATGTTTCGCCGGAAGTGGGGGGCGAAACAATCGCTAGCATTAAGGATGAGGGGAAAGGGGTTACCTTTATGCTGGCGAAATGCTCTTGATCCGTGGAGCACTTAGTGGAGCACTCTGTAATAATAATAATAATAATAATAATAATAATAATAATAATAATAATAATAATAATAATAATAATATAATGTAGTAATAATAATAATAATAATAATAATAATAATAATAATAATAATAATAATAATAATAATAATGTAATAATTATGTAATAATTATAATAATCCCTACTAATCCACCTTGGAAATAACTTGCTCATTTACCATGAATGTAGCTTGTTCAGCCACTTAGGTGACTAGCTGTTCAACCAGGCTGTTCCTGTTAGCGGCCCTTTAGCTCACGTAATCATCGCAGCCTGATTGATCTGCGACAATACTTCTGATATCTAACAAAAAGGCACAATACCGTGACTGGAACGATACACAAATAACCCGCACATAAAAGAGAGAAGCTTACGACGACGTTTCGGTCCGACTTGGACCATTGACAAAGTCACAGTGACTTTGTCAATGGTCCAAGTCGGACCGAAACGTCGTCGTAAGCTTCTCTCTTTTATGTGCGGGTTATTTGTGTTTCTGATATCTGCCGGCAGCGGGTTGAAGAGTATTGGACCACAGGTGTTGACACAGTGTTCTCTTAGTGTCCCCATGGCGTCCCTGCTTTTTTGTTGGGTTTATTTTACACTTTCTTGCATATCTCTCTCTCTCTCTCTCTCTCTCTCTCTCTCTCTCTCTCTCTCTCTCTCTCTCTCTCTCTCTCTCTCTCTCTCTCTCTCTCTCTCTCTCTCTCTCTCTCTCTCTCCAGTAAGTTCTTAAGGTAGTGTGTAGATCTGAACCTCGAATATCTTGTGTATATTATCAGGAATCTGTTTCTTCTCCGTTCCAAAGAGCAGATGCCAAGCACATTGATGGTTCTGTGCGGGCAGTATTTTACAGTTCTGATATCTCTCCTGCCTTGTTAAGTAAAAGGACACAAGTACAACTAATACGATATTTTACTGTGGCAACGTTTCGCTCTCCAGGAGCTTTGTCAAGCCGTCACAAACAATACATGGACACAGAGGGTATTATATTATTTATAACGACTTGACGAAGCTCCTGGAGAGCAAAACATTGACACAATAAAATGTCGCATTAGATGCACTTGTGTCCTTTTACTTAACATATTGTCAGTAATTCTACCAACATTAATATTCTCCTGCCTTGAATGGAGCTGTGAGCACTGAGCAATATTCTGATGTGGGAAAACAAGTGTTTTGATGAGTAAGACCACTGGCGTAGTTTTTCTTGTTTTGAATCTTCTCATTATCCACTCTGTCATTATCATCAGGTATCTGCTGCATTTGCTTTATTGTGTTCTCTTAATGACAGATCATCTGTCATTATCGCGTTCTAAATTCTGTGCTCATTTTGAGTTCTTCATTGCTCTCATTCCTTAGTAACTGAAATTTGTCACCATCGTACATCGTAATAAATTAGACGCATGTGAAACTCTTGGGTATCTTTATTGAGGAAACGTTTCGGCACACAGTGGCTTCATCAGTCCATACCAAGAAGAACCGTGAAGAACAGGAGGAGAATGAGGTAATCATTCCCTCAACCTTGAGTCGATGTGGTCAGTCCATCAATCTTGAATAGAATACAGCATATGAGCGGAGAAGTGGCTTATATACCGTAGGCAGGAGAGGTGCAGCAGTCGTAGGTGGTGTCACATTTATCCAATGTGGAAGTAGGTCGTGCCCAAGAGTTAGGCAAGTGAAGAATTCCCAAGCATTAATATCCCAAGAAGTTGCAGTGTTTGACAGGAATGTAGATGAATGGGAATTCTTCACTTGCCTAACCCTTGGGCACGATCTTCTTCCACATTGGATAAACGTGACACCACTTACGACTGCTGCACCTCTCCTGCCTACGGTATACAAGCCACTTCTCCGCTCATATGCTGTATTCTATTCAAGATTAATGGACTGACCACATCGACTCAAGGTTGAGGGACTGGTTACCTCATTCTGCTCATGTTCTTCACGATTCTCCTTGGTATGGACTGATGAAGCCACTGTGTGGCGAAACGTTTCCTCAATAAAGATACCCAAGAGTTGCACATGTGTCTAATTTATCAACATGTCGGTTCCCTGAACCATTCATCTACATCGTACATCGTGTTCTTTTCATCTGCCCATAGCAACATTTTGTTGCCTGATAACAAATTTTTTTTTAATCTTCTGAGGCGACTTTCATGCTTATTTTAGTATTTATTCGCAAATTCTGATGCGAAGCCATAACCTTATATCCGAACTATATGGTCCGAGACCTGTTCGGAAATACGGAGTTTCCGGATACGTGAGAGGAAACAAAATGCGCATCCGTACCGTCATATCGCCATCGGCAACGGCGTTGTAGGTTTAAAAAACGAGTCCAGCGTCGTCTGGTGGTGGGACCAGACACTCTGGGCTCGAATAACAGCCTCCTGTATTTCTGCAGCCATTTTAAGTTGGGCGCCATGAACCATCATACCACTACCACGTTGTTGTAGGTACCACTTCATCACGTTGTTGTTGTAGGTACCACTTCATCACGTTGTTGTTTTAGGTACCACTTCATCACGTTGTTGTAGGTACCAATTCATCACGTTATTGTAGGTACCACTTCATCATATCCAGTTTTTCCAGTTTTTGAGGAAGCAGAAAACATCCGAACGGATGTTCGAATGTTTCGGTAGTAATTTTAGAATTATGCCCTTTCCTGTTCGAATATTGGCGAGGTTCGGATAATGGCAGACCGGATATGCCAGGCATCACTGTATTACGATTTATTTTCTTTACTACTACTAGTAGTACTCTTTATATTTTGTCTGAAAACTTCATATACATTCTCTTAGTTTCCCTGCTATATCTGTTGCTTCATTTTATGTTTGCATTTATCAAAAGCAAGAAAAGTCTTTGTAGATCACATCAAAGTTCTGTTTCCTTCCAAGGCATCTGTAAGATTGCCACAACTGTCTGATAGTTGTGATAGGGATCATCTTCCTGCTCTCCAGAACAGGAAGAACTAAGTTGACTTAAGTTGTGGAACTCGCGTTTCTCAACATCCTTTAAAAGATTCGTATGTGGCCAGTGCTGCTGGCATGCGAGAGTGCGCATGGTGTCTAGTTCCAGGTGCTGCTGGAGCGCGCATACTGTCTAACTCTCTCTGGAAGAGCGCAGGAGGAGATTTCTGCAGATAATAACACCCTGGGTCATCAGCTTTCAAGGCTGAACATTAATTTATAACGTTCTTTCAACATTTCGCTCCTTCCTTTGTTGCCGTCTTTATACGACTCTCAAGGCACGGAACAGGTGGGGGTTGAACCCACGGCAAGTGAATCGTAAAACCCCAGGCCAGTGCGTTCACAAACCAGTTCCGTGGGTTTGTTTGCAATCGTCTTATTACGATTTCGTGAGTCTAGTTTGAGCAGTGTCAGTGACAACAGAGGATTGATTTTTCTTACTTGGATTTTGCACGTAGGAAAGAAAATAACATTTGAGATTTTTTCCTAATTTCCTGAATTGTTTTTTGCGCCATCTGTCTTTCGTACATCTTTTGAGAATGTTTGAATTTCTCTTCGGCATCGGTAATTTCTCCGTGTAGCAGTAGGGCTCAGCGGCCATCTTCCTTCCTTGCAGGTCTAATACGTTATTCTAGCTGTTATATATGACCTCTTGTAGATCTTTGTACAGATCTTGTATGCTTCTACAGTCGGCTTTTCTATGAAGCAATTTCAATTAGAGTGGTTATGCCTTGAATTGGAGTAGTTCGGACAGTTTCTCGAAGAATGTTTGGTGGATCATTATTTATTCTGCCACTATTATTTCTTTGATTGTTGAACTTATGTTTACTAAACATCCCTTTATGTTGACTAGTATTTACTTTCTCCTCACATGTACAATGTCTATGCTTGTTTATAACAAAAAAAGGCACAATACCGTGACTGGAACGATACACAAATAACCCGCACATAAAAGAGAGAAGCTTACGACGACGTTTCGATCCGATTTGGACCATTTACAAAGCCACACTAACCAGAAGTGGAGCAGGACGGCTATATATAGGCAGGAAGAGGTGGTGGTAGTAGTAGTAGTAGTAGTAGTAGTAGTAGTAGTACAAGAACGGTATATAATACCGACAAGATGAAATCAAGACACATGCGCAACACCCGGGCATCTCTATCGTAGACGTTTCGCCATCCAGCCAGCCACTGGATGGCGAAACGTCCACAACAAAGACACCCAGACGCCGCACACGTGTCTCAATTTCATCAGTGGTAGTAGTAGTAGAAGAGGTAGTAGTAGTGGTAAGGGTAGAAGTGGGGAATAAGGAGGACGAGCCAGTCAAATACAAAGGAAGGGGAGCACTGCAAGGGAGCTAGGTGCCCACAGAGGGAGAGCAAGTGCACAGAGGTGCGTGAAAGGGGAAGTGGTGAAATAAATGAAGAAGGAACAGAAACACGAGACAGAAGAGAGAAAGACAACCAAGAGGAGAAAAAGGAAAGAGGAAAGGGGAAGAGGGAGAAGAAGAAAAAGAAAAAAAAAAAGAAAAAATGAGGAGTCAGGTTAAGTCACGGGTGTTCTGAAGTTTGGAGCATTTTACAATGTAGTGGGAGAGGAAGGCATCTACAGAGGCTAAGATTCATACAAGGAAAGTTGTGTATTAGAGAGGATTTAACTAGACGGCGACTGTTCGAGTTGGAAGCAGGGAAGACAGTTTTAGCAGAAGACCAGTCAATAGGATGGCTATGATCTCTGACGTGACAGAAAAGAGCATTGTTAGTGTCGGCAAGCCTAACACTATTTTTGTGCTCCCTAAGTCTGTCAGAAAGAGATCGACCAGTTTCTCCGAAGTATTGAAGAGGACAGGAGGAGCAAGAAATAGAGTAGACACCAGTAACATTTGTAGAGGGAGGAGAGGTATGAACGAGATTAGTGCGAAGAGTGTTAGTCTGGCGGAAGATAAGCTTGATGTCTAGGGGACGGAGAGAATTGTTGAGATTAGAAAGACCGGAAATGTAGGGAAGGCAGAGGATAGAAGAGTTCCCAGGAGTAGAGAGTTTGGGAGAGAAGAAATTACGCTTAGCACGTGAGAGGGCAGAGTCTATGAAATGGGAAGGGTAGCCAAGACGGGAAAACGAATTATGAAGAGTGGAAATTTCTGCTGGAAGGAACTGAGGATCACAGATGCGGAGGGCACGGAGAAAGAGGGAGATAAGAACACTTTTCTTGACAGGGGAAGCATGATAGGAAAAGTAGTGAATGTACATGCCACTGTGCATAGGTTTTCGGTAAACGGAAAAGGAAAAACCTGTATCTGAGCGGTGGACATGGACATCAAGGAAAGGAAGCAAGGAATTAGATTCCCATTCAGCTTTAAACTTAATGGAAGGGGCAAGATTATTAAGAGCTTCAAGAAAAGGTTGGAAGAGACTGGAGTCATGAGGCCACAGAGCAAAGCAACCTACGTCTCACCTCCTGGCCCTATATAAGGCCCCATTCTGTCACTTCAACTTCATATTGTTTCAGACAACGGAACAATGCTCTTCTCCAGACTGAGGGACTGACCACCTCAAAACTTTAAGGGTGATGGACTGATTACATCGTCTTCAAGTATCTTCTGCTTCTATCAACTTTTCTGTACTCGACTGAAGAAGCCTACTGTGTAGGCGAAACGTTTCGAAATAAAGATACCTAACTGTTGCATATGTGTCTTACCTAACAACCTGTCGGTATTTTATACCATTTTAATGTTCATTCTGTCAGACACTGCAACACAAGGGTATCTTGGTACAGACTATCAACTTGACAACCTCTACTAGTGAGAACGGCTGGGTTTGAGAGGGACCTGCCCTCCCAAAGCAACCTACGTCTCACCTCCTGGCCCTATATAAGGCCCCATTCTGTCACTTCAACTTCATATTGTTTCAGACAACGGAACAATGCTCTTCTCCAGACTGAGGGACTGACCACCTCAAAACTTTAAGGGTGATGGACTGATTACATCGTCTTCAAGTATCTTCTGCTTCTATCAACTTTTCTGTACTCGACTGAAGAAGCCTACTGTGTAGGCGAAACGTTTCGAAATAAAGATACCTAACTGTTGCATATGTGTCTTACCTAACAACAGAGCAAAGATGTCATCCACATAGCGGAGCCAGAGTGAAGGTTGCACATCGAGGGTAGGAAGAAGAACAGTCTCGAAGTATTCCATGTAAAGATTAGCAAGGACAGGAGAGAGAGGAGAGCCCATAGCGACACCGAAGGTTTGAGAATAATATTTCCCTTGGAAGGAAAAGGAATTAGAGTCCACACAGAGGCGAATAAGATCAAGAAAGACATCAGTATGTATAGGGAGATGTAGAAACCCTTCATGGGCCTTCTCTCTAAGGAAATCAAGGACATCATCAAGAGGGACATTGGTGAAGAGGGACTCAACGTCAAGACTAAGCATCTTACAGGTTGGGAGAGAGCGAGCCCGTTCAATGAAGTCTTGAGAGTGACGGAGGTGGGCAGGAGAAAAAGTACCAAGAAAGGGAGTGAGGGCTTTGGCCAGCCAGGAAGCAAGAGAATAAGAGACAGAACCTCTAGAGGATATGATAGGACGAATAGGAATATCAGGTTTATGAGTTTTGGGAAGGCCATAGGAATAGGGAAGAGAGGGACAGATGACACGAAACCGTTGAACAAGGTCAAAGTCAGGAGGACAGAGGTCGGAGAGAGTCCTTAGTTTCTTGTTGAAAGTTCTCTTGATGCGATGAAGAGGGTTGGAAACGAGAGGAGTGTAGGTACGTGAGTCAGAGAGCAAGACATCAGCTTTACGGAGGTAATCCTCGCGATCAAGGATAACTACCGAATTACCTTTGTCATAAGATAGTATGACAATGTTAGTGTTGGATTTAAGAGAAGAAAGGGCAAGTTGGTAACGGCGTGGAAGGTGGTGATTCTTAGAAAACAGATTAACAAGAGCAGGAAGGAGAGCGCCACGAAAAGTGGACAAATCAGGAAGATTACGGGAGCGAGATTGACGAAAGGAATCAAAAGAGCTAATCAGGGCAATACCAGCGCGAGGAGTAGGCGAAGTGGCAAAGGAAAGGCCAAAACCAAGAAGTTCAAGCTCATACTGAGAGAGTGAGACAGAAGACAGGTTAGTAACACAGTCAGTGAGGGAGAATTTAGACCAAGGGCTGGCTGAGATGAGACGTTGAAGTTTATTCTGTAGTTTGGAAGAATGAATTTGTGTATTCAGGCGAGCAGTGTCAAAGGCAATGGTAGAGAGAAGGTTACAGAGATCCTGTGGTAGAGCCGCAAATAGAGCACGTTGACGTTGACGACGGAAAGTAAAGAAGGCATCTTCAACCTGTGATTTAGTAGAAAGAATGAGCTGTTGAAGTAGGAGACGGGCATGATCAGGAAAGGGAGCGCCTTTCATCTTATCGGTATTATATACCATTCTTGTACTACTACTACTACTACTACTACCACCACCTCTTCCTGCCTATATATAGCCGCCCTCCTCCACTTCTGGTTAGTGTGATTTTGTAAATGGTCCAAGTCGGACCGAAACGTCGTCGTAAGCTTCTCTCTTTTATGTGCGGGTTATTTGTGTATCTATGCTTGTTTACACATCACTGAGGTTGTATTCTAGACAAAATCTGGACATTTTTTCTCTGATTACTTTCTCGTTGTTTGGGAAAATAGGAACATTTACCATACATTTTCAATGCCACTTATTTCGTGGCTTCATTACTATATAAACTCCTTGTGGAGGCTGGTATTCAAACGGGAGGTGGTTGAAAATTAGCCTTGACCTTACCGCTACCACGAGTGTACTCGGATCACAAACAACACCTAGCTCTGCTGGGTGAGTGATCTTTGAAAGATTTCTAGTTAAGTGGTTAAGGCAATGTGAACGTTGTTCTGTCTTGAGGTGGGAGAATGTGCTGCAGGATCTAATCTCGGCTGGCCGCAGATTGGTAAAGGTTTCAATACCACTTGTTTCGTGGTTTCATTAACATACATATATATATATATATATATATATATATATATATATATATATATATATATATATATATATATATATATATATGTGTGTGTGTGTGTGTGTGTGTGTGTGTGTGTGTGTGTGTGTGTGTGTGTGTGTGTGTGTGTGTGTGTTAAAGAAAAACACATAAGCAAACACTAAGACAAATTTATTAGAAAACGTCTCGGTCCTGGGACTTTGATCACGTCTAACATACAAAGATTGAAAGACAATATATGTAGGTGGAGGGTGAGGTGTAAGTGACTCATGGTGACCTGAAGAATGCCATATTGTGATGGGGACGGGTAGACGATGAGATAATGTGGCTCCTGTTTTGCTGGGCAGGTACTGCTTTGCCTGGTCGAATATCATGTATGCTAATGTTTTAGAAATTTTGTGGTTTCCAGTGTTACGTTCTATTGTGTCGGTGACGGCTATTAGCGAGGCTTCTAGACACCGTCGGCGTCTAAGGTCTTATTCGGCGAGAACGAGTTGTGCCTTATCCCAGTTCATCAAATGCCCCGCGGAGTCAAACCGGACGTATAAGGGAGTATCGCAGACCTCGCCGATAACTGTTTAATTAATTCCTCAGTGTCTCTCAGTAAGGATTATCAGTGCCTCTCAGTAAGGATCCTCAGTACCTCTCAGTAAGGATCCTCAGTACCTCTCAGTAAGGATCCTCAATACCTCTCAGTAAGGATCCTCAGTACCTCTCAGTAAGGTTCCTCAGTACCTCTCAGTAAGGATCCTCAGTACCTCTCAGTAAGGATCCTCAATACCTCTCAGTAAGGATCCTCAATACCTCTCAGTAAGGTTCCTCAGTACCTCTCAGTAAGGATCCTCAGTACCTCTCAGTAAGGATCCTCAGTACCTCTCAGTAAGAATCCTCAGTACCTCTCAGTAAGGATCCTCAGTACCTCTCAGTAAGGATCCTCAGTGCCTCTCAGTAAGGATCCTCAGTACCTCTCAGTAAGGATCCTCAGTACCTCTCAGTAAGGATCCTCAATACCTCTCAGTAAGATCCTCAGTACCTCTCAGTAAGGATCCTCAATACCTCTCAGTAGAGATCCTCAGTACCTCTCAGTAAGGATCCTCAGTACCTCTCAGTAAGGATCCTCAATACCTCTCAGTAAGGATCCTCAATACCTCTCAGTAAGGATCCTCAGTACCTCTCAGAAAGGATCCTCAGTACCTCTCAGTAAGGATCCTCAGTACCTCTCAGTAAGGATCCTCAGTACCTCTCAGTAAGGATCCTCAGTACCTCTCAGTAAGGATCCTCAGTACCTCTCAGTAAGGATCCTCAATACCTCTCAGTAAGAATCCTCAATACCTCTCAGTAAGGATCCTCAGTACCTCTCAGTAAGGATCCTCAATAACTCTCAGTAAGGATCCTCAATACCTCTCAGTAAGGATCCTTAGTTCCTCTCAGTAAGGATCCTCAATACCTCTCAGTAAGGATCCTCAATACCTCTCAGTAGAGATCCTCAGTACCTCTCAGTAAGCATCCTCAGTACCTCTCAGTAAGGATCCTCAATACCTCTCAGTAAGGATCCTCAATACCTCTCAGTAAGGATCCTCAGTACCTCTCAGTAAGGATCCTCAGTACCTCTCAGTAAGGATCCTCAGTACCTCTCAGTAAGGATCCTCAGTACCTCTCAGTAAGGATCCTCAGTACCTCTCAGTAAGGATCCTCAGTACCTCTCAGTAAGGATCCTCAATACCTCTCAGTAAGAAACCTCAATACCTCACAGTAAGGATCCTCAGTACCTCTCAGTAAGGATCCTCAATAACTCTCAGTAAGGATGCTCAATACCTCTCAGTAAGGATCCTCAGTACCTCTCAGTAAGGATCCTCAATACCTCTCAGTAAGGATCCTCAGTACCTCTCAGTAAGGATCCTCAGTACCTCTCAGTAAGGATCCTCAGTACCTCTCAGTAAGGATCCTCAGTACCTCTCAGTAAGGATCCTCAGTACCTCTCAGTAAGGATCCTCAGTACCTCTCAGTAAGGATCCTCAGTACCTCTCAGTAAGGATCCTCAGTACCTCTCAGTAAGGATTCTCAGTACCTCTCAGTAAGGATCCTCAATACCTCTCAGTAAGGATCCTCAATACCTCTCAGTAAGGATCCTCAATACCTCTCAGTAAGGTCCTCAGTACCTCTCAGTAAGGATCCTCAGTATCTCTCAGTAACGATCCTCAGTACCTCTCAGTAAGGATCCTCAATACTTCTCACTAAGGATCCTCAGTACCTCTCAGTAACGATCCCCAGTACCTCTCAGTAACGATCCTCAGTACCTCTCAGTAAGGATCCTCAGTACCTCTCAGTAAGGATCCTCAATACCTCTCAGTAAGGATCCTCAGTACCCCTCAGTAAGGTTCCTCAGTACCTCTCAGTAAGGATCCTCAATACCTCTCAGTAAGGATCCTCAATACCTCTCAGTAAGGATCCTCAATACCTCTCAGTAAGGTTCCTCAGTACCTCTCAGTAAGGATCCTCAGTACCTCTCAGTAAGGATCCTCAGTACCTCTCAGTAAGGATCCACAGTACCTCTCAGTAAGGATCCTCAGTACCTCTCAGTAAGGATCCTCAGTGCCTCTCAGTAAGGATCCTCAGTACCTCCCAGTAAGGATCCTCAGCACCTCTCAGTAAGGATCCTCAATACCTCTCAGTAAGATCCTCAGTACCTCTCAGTAAGGATCCTCAATACCTCTCAGTAAGGATCCTCAATACCTCTCAGTAGAGATCCTCAGTACCTCTCAGTAAGGATCCTCAGTACCTCTCAGTAAGGATCCTCAGTAACTCTCAGTAAGGATCCTCAATACCTCTCAGTAAGGATCCTCAATACCTCTCAGTAAGGATCCTCAATACCTCTCAGTAAGGATCCTCAGTACATCTCAGTAAGGATCCTCAGTACCTCTCAGTAAGGATACTCAATACCTCTCAGTAAGAATCCTCAATACCTCTCAGTAAGGATCCTCAGTACCTCTCAGTAAGGATCCTCAATAACTCTCAGTAAGGATCCTCAATACCTCTCAGTAAGGATCCTCAATACCTCTCAGTAAGGATCCTCAATACCTCTCAGTAAGCATCCTCAATACCTCTCAGTAGAGATCCTCAGTACCTCTCAGTAAGGATCCTCAGTACCTCTCAGTAAGGATCCTCAACACCTCTCAGTAAGGATCCTCAATACCTCTCAGTAAGGATCCTCAGTGCCTCTCAGTAAGGATCCTCAGTACCTCTCAGTAAGGATCCTCAGTACCTCTCAGTAAGGATCCTCAGTACCTCTCAGTAAGGATCCTCAGTACCTCTCAGTAAGGATCCTCAGTACCTCTCAGTAAGGATCCTCAATACCTCTCAGTAAGAATCCTCAATACCTCTCAGTAAGGATCCTCAGTACCTCTCAGTAAGGATCCTCAATAACTCTCAGTAAGGATCCTCAATACCTCTCAGTAAGGATCCTCAGTACCTCTCAGTAAGGATCCTCAATACCTCTCAGTAAGGATCCTCAGTACCTCTCAGTAAGGATCCTCAGTACCTCTCAGTAAGGATCCTCAGTACCTCTCAGTAAGGATCCTCAGTACCTCTCAGTAAGGATCCTCAGTACCTCTCAGTAAGGATCCTCAGTACCTCTCAGTAAGGATCCTCAGTACCTCTCAGTAAGGATCCTCAGTACCTCTCAGTAAGGATTCTCAGTACCTTTCAGTAAGGATCCTCAATACCTCTCAGTAAGGATCCTCAATACCTCTCAGTAAGGATCCTCAATACCTCTCAGTAAGGTTCCTCAGTACCTCTCAGTAAGGATCCTCAGTATCTCTCAGTAAGGATCCTCAGTACCTCTCAGTAAGGATCCTCAGTACGTCTAAGTAAGGATCCCCAGTACCTCTCAGTAAGGATCCTCAGTACCTCTCAATAAGGATCCTCAGTACCTCTACGTAAGGATCCTCAGTACCTCTCAGTAAGGATCCTCAGTACCTCTCAGTAAGGATCCTCAATACCTCTCAGTAAGGATCCTCAGTACCTCTCAGTAAGGATCCTCAGTACCTCAGTAAGGATCCTCAATACCTCTCAGTAAGGATCCTCAGTACCTCTCAGTAAGGATCCTCAGTACCTCTCAGTAAGGATCCTCAATACTTCTCAGTAAGGATCCTCAGTACCTCTCAGTAAGGATCCTCAGTACCTCTCAGTAAGGATCCTCAGTACCTCTCAGTAAGGATCCTCAGTACCTCTCAGTAAGGATCCTCAATACCTCTCAGTAAGGATCCTCAATACCTCTCAGTAAGGATCCTCAGTACCTCTCAGTAAGGATCCTCAGTACCTCTCAGTAAGGATCATCAATACCTCTCAGTAAGGATCCTCAATACCTCTCAGTTAGGATCCTCAGTACCTCTCAGTAAGGATCCTCAGTACCTCTCAGTAAGGATCCTCAGTACCTCTCAGTAAGGATCCTCAATACCTCTCAGTAAGGATCCTCAGTACCTCTCAGTAAGGATCCTCAGTACCTCTCAGTAAGGATCCTCAGTACTTCTCAGTAAGGATCCTCAGTACCTCTCAGTAAAGATCCTCAGTACCTCTCAGTAAGGATCCTCAGTACCTCTCAGTAAGGATCCTCAGTACCTCTCAGTAAGGATCCTCAATACCTCTCAGTAAGGATCCTCAATACCTCTCAGTAAGGATCCTCAGTACCTCTCAGTAAGGATCCTCAGTACCTCTCAGTAAGGATCCTCAATACTTCTCAGTAAGGATCCTCAGTACCTCTCAGTAACGATCCTCAGTACCTCTCAGTAACGATCCTCAGTACCTCTCAGTAAGGATCCTCAGTACCTCTCAGTAAGGATCCTCAATACCTCTCAGTAAGGATCCTCAATACCTCTCAGTAAGGATCCTCAGTACCTCTCAGTAAGGATCCTCAGTACCTCTCAGTAAGGATCCTCAGTACCTCTCAGTAAGGATCCTCAGTACCTCTCAGTAAGGATCCTCAGTACCTCTCAGTAAGGATCCTCAGTACCTCTCAGTAAGGATCCTCAATACCTCTCAGTAAGAATCCTCAATACCTCTCAGTAAGGATCCTCAGTAATTCTCAGTAAGGATCCTCAATATCTCTCAGTAAGGATCCTCAATACCTCTCAGTAAGGATCCTCAATACCTCTCAGTAAGGATCCTCAATACCTCTCAGTAAGGTTCCTCAATACCTCTCAGTAGAGATCCTCAGTACCTCTCAGTAAGGATCCTCAGTACCTCTCAGTAAGGATCCTCAATACCTCTCAGTAAGGATCCTCAATACCTCTCAGTAAGGATCCTCAGTACCTCTCAGTTAGGATCCTCAGTACCTCTCAGTAAGGATCCTCAGTACCTCTCAGTAAGGATCCTCAGTACCTCTCAGAAAGGATCCTCAGTACCTCTCAGTAAGGATCCTCAGTACCTCTCAGTAAGGATCCTCAATACCTCTCAGTAAGAATCCTCAATACCTCTCAGTAAGGATCCTCAGTACCTCTCAGTAAGGATCCTCAATAACTCTCAGTAAGGATCCTCAATACCTCTCAGTAAGGATCCTCAGTACCTCTCAGTAAGGATCCTCAATACCTCTCAGTAAGGATCCTCAGTACCTCTCAGTAAGGATCCTCAGTACCTCTCAGTAAGGATCCTCAATAACTCTCAGTAAGGATCCTCAATACCTCTCAGTAAGGAGCCTCAGTACCTCTCAGTAAGGATCCTCAATACCTCTCAGTAAGGATCCTCAGTACCTCTCAGTAAGGATCCTCAGTACCTCTCAGTAAGGATCCTCAGTACCTCTCAGTAAGGATCCTCAGTACCTCTCAGTAAGGATCCTCAGTACCTCTCAGTAAGGATCCTCAGTACCTCTCAGTAAGGATCCTCAGTACCTCTCAGTAAGGATCCTCAGTACCTCTCAGTAAGGAATCTCAGTACCTCTCAGTAAGGATCCTCAATACCTCTCAGTAAGGATCCTCATTACCTCTCAGTAAGGATCCTCAATACCTCTCAGTAAGGTTCCTCAGTACCTCTCAGTAAGGATCCTCAGTATCTCTCAGTAAGGATCCTCAATACCTCTCAGTAGGATCCTCAGTACCTCTCAGTAAGCATCCTCAATACCTCTCAGTAAGGATCCTCAATACCTCTCAGTAAGGATCCTCAGTACCTCTCAGTAAGGATCCTCAGTACCTCTCAGTAAGGATCCTCAATACTTCTCAGTAAGGATCCTCAGTACCTCTCAGTAACGATCCTCAGTACCTCTCAGTAAGGATCCTCAGTACCTCTCAGTAAGGATCCTCAGTACCTCTCAGTAAGGATCCTCAATACCTCTCAGTAAGGATCCTCAGTACCTCTCAGTAAGGATCCTCAGTGCCTCTCAGTAAGGATCCTCAATACCTCTCAGTAAGGATCCTCAGTACCTCTCAGTAAGGATCCTCAATACCTCTCAGTAAGGATCCTCAGTACCTCTCAGTAAGGATCCTCAGTACCTCTCAGTAAGGATCCTCAGTACCTCTCAGTAAGGATCCTCAATACCTCTCAGTAAGGATCCTCAGTACCTCTCAGTAAGGATCCTCAGTACCTCTCAGTAAGGATCCTCAGTACCTCTCAGTAAGGATCCTCAGTACCTCTCAGTAAGGATCCTCAGTACCTCTCAGTAAGGATCCTCAATACCTCTCAGTAAGGATCCTCAGTACCTCTCATTAAGGATCCTCAGTACCTCTCAGTAAGGATCCTCAATACCTCTCAGTAAGGATCCTCAGTACCTCTCAGTAAGGATCCTCAGTACTTCTCAGTAAGGATCCTCAATACCTCTCAGTAAGGATCCTCAGTACCTCTCAGTAAGGATCCTCAGTACCTCTCAGTAAGAATCCTCAGTACCTCTCAGTAAGGATCCTCAGTACCTCTCAGTAAGGATCCTCAGTACCTCTCAGTAAGAATCCTCAGTACCTCTCAGTAAGGATCCTCAGTACCTCTCAGTAAGGATCCTCAGTACCTCTCAGTAAGGATCCTCAGTACCTCTCAGTAAGGATCCTCAGTACCTCTCAGTAAGGATCCTCAGTGCCTCTCAGTAAGGATCCTCAGTACCTCTCAGTAAGGATCCTCATTACCTCTCAGTAAGGATCCTCAGTACCTCTCAGTAAGGATCCTCAGTACCTCTCAGTAAGGATCCTCAGTACCTCTCAGTAAGGATCCTCAATACCTCTCAGTAAGGATCCTCAGTACCTCTCAGTAAGGATCCTCAATACCTCTCAGTAAGGATCCTCAGTACCTCTCAGTAAGGATCCTCAGTACCTCTCAGTAAGGATCCTCAGTACCTCTCAGTAAGAATCCTCACTACCTCTCAGTAAGGATCCTCAGTACCTCTCAGTAAGGATCCTCACTACCTCTCAGTAAGGATCCTCAGTACCTCTCAGTAAGGATCCTCAGTACCTCTCAGTAAGGATCCTCAGTGCCTCTCAGTAAGGATCCTCAGTACCTCTCAGTAAGGATCCTCAGTACCTCTCAGTAAGGATCCTCAATACCTCTCAGTAAGGATCCTCAGTACCTCTCAGTAAGGATCCTCAGTACCTCTCAGTAAGGATCCTCAGTACCTCTCAGTAAGGATCCTCAATACCTCTCAGTAAGGATCCTCAGTACCTCTCAGTAAGGATCCTCAATACCTCTCAGTAAGGATCCTCAGTACCTCTCAGTAAGGATCCTCAGTACCTCTCAGTAAGGATCCTCAATACCTCTCAGTAAGGATCCTCAGTACCTCTCAGTAAGGATCCTCAATACCTCTCAGTAAGGATCCTCAGTACCTCTCAGTAAGGATCCTCAGTACCTCTCAGTAAGGATCATGCCACTCGAGTGGCAAGAATAATTATTAGATTACAGATACAAGGAATTGAGAATATTGAAACGGGAAACTGAATGTTTATATATTAGGAAACTTAACAATCTCATAGCACAAATATTCTTGTGTCAGCGTACTAACCTGGAGTTCGCTATAACCTGCCAAGTGTTGGCTGGTGTCAGCGTACTAACCTGGAGTTCGCTATAACCTGCCAAGTGTTGAACTCACTCGTGACCAACAGACAGTATTGAGATACAGGTTAAGTTTCGCGCCTACTGCTGGGGAAACTAATTATGTTGACCTTGTCAAGTCTTTTTGCAGTCTGGAAAACAAAGAGACCTATCCCCTGCAACATTCAACATATGCAAAGTTATGGTATATGGAGCTTTGATCAGACTTGTGGAGCCGAATTATCCTCAAAGTTTTGTTAAGTCACACCATGAATTATTGAGAGATCCTAGACTTCACTGTACGAAAGCAGACGAAGCAAAAGCGACAGATATTATGGATAAGGTAGATTATAGTTGAAAAATGAACATTTTATTAGAAGACAGGAAAACTTACGGTGGCCTTAATAAGAACTCTTTGGACCAGGTTAATAGTAAGTTTAATAAACACCTTAGAACCTTAATGAGATGTAATGAGGAATTAATTAAACTTATCGGCGAGGTCTGCGACACTTCTTTATACGTACGGTTTGATTAAAACCCACAAGCCCGGTTATCCAGCCAGACCTATTAATAACGCTGTAGGATCGGCGACATATGCCCTCTCAGAATGCCCTCATATGCCCTCGGGAATGGCTGACTGCGATCTTTCTCTCTATATACCAGCCTGTTTCTGCGTGGTGCACTGATACAAAAATCAGAACATACAGGAGGAGAATGAAATAGCTTGAAACCATGCTTGAGGCTCACTGGTGTACTGGGCTGTGAAGAAACATGGCTTGTGAACCCCAGGCTGCTCGGCTTTTGAGGCATCTGTGGCCGAGTGATGAGCGTCACTTTGGAACCACCTTACCAGTCTCCCTGTAGTGGGTTCGAATCCTGCTGACTGCGATCTTTCTTCCCCCCCTCTCTCTCTCTCTCTCTCTCTCTCTCTATATATATAGATAGATATATATATATATATATAATATATATATATATACACATTTTTTTTTATTATCATACTGGCCGATTCCCACCAAGGCAGGGTGGCCCGAAAAAGAAAAACTTTCACCATCATTCACTCCATCACTGTCTTGCCAGAAGGGTGCTTTACACTACAGTTTTTAAACTGCAACATTAACACCCCTCCTTCAGAGTGCAGGCACTGTACTTCCCATCTCCAGGACTCAAGTCCGGCCTGCCGGTTTCCCTGAATCCCTTCATAAATGTTACTTTGCTCACACTCCAACAGCACGTCAAGTATTAAAAACCATTTGTCTCCATTCACTCCTATCAAACACGCTCATGCATGCCTGCTGGAAGTCCAAGCCCCTCGCACACAAAACCTCCTTTACCCCCTCCCTCCAACCTTTCCTAGGCCGACCCCTACCCCGCCTTTCTTCCACTACAGACTGATACACTCTTGAAGTCATTCTGTTTCGCTCCATTCTCTCTACATGTCCGAACCATCTCAACAACCCTTCCTCAGCCCTCTGGACAACAGTTTTGGTAATCCCGCACCTCCTCCTAACTTCCAAACTACGAATTCTCTGCATTATATTCACACCACACATTGCCCTCAGACATGACATCTCCACTGCCTCCAGCCTTCTCCTCGCTGCAACATTCATCACCCACGCTTCACACCCATATAAGAGCGTTGGTAAAACTATACTCTCATACATTCCCCTCTTTGCCTCCAAGGACAAAGTTCTTTGTCTCCACAGACTCCTAAGTGCACCACTCACTCTTTTTCCCTCATCAATTCTATGATTCACCTCATCTTTCATAGACCCATCCGCTGACACGTCCACTCCCAAATATCTGAATACGTTCACCTCCTCCATACTCTCTCCCTCCAATCTGATATCCAATCTTTCATCGCCTAATCTTTTTGTTATCCTCATAACCTTACTCTTTCCTGTATTCACCTTTAATTTTCTTCTTTTGCACACCCTACCAAATTCATCCACCAATCTCTGCAACTTCTCTTCAGAATCTCCCAAGAGCACAGTGTCATCAGCAAAGAGCAGCTGTGACAACTCCCACTTTGTGTGTGATTCTTTATCTTTTAACTCCACGCCTCTTGCCAAGACCCTCGCATTTACTTCTCTTACAACCCCATCTATAAATATATTAAACAACCACGGTGACATCACACATCCTTGTCTAAGGCCTACTTTTACTGGGAAAAAATTTCCCTCTTTCCTACATACTCTAACTTGAGCCTCACTATCCTCGTAAAAACTCTTCACTGCTTTCAGTAACCTACCTCCTACACCAAATACTTGCAACATCTGCCACATTGCCCCCCTATCCACCCTGTCATACGCCTTTTCCAAATCCATAAATGCCATATATATATATATACATATAATACATATATATATATTATATATATAAATATATGCATATATATAATACATATATATATATATATATATATATATATATATATATATATATATATATAGGTAAGGACCTCTTTTGGGACTCTTACACTAGAACAGGTCTTAGACAGAGATCACCTTTGACAGGTTATTGCGAGACTGACATTCCAGAGTGACTGAAGCAATGTAACTCAGTAATTTAACTGGGAAATAAAGTAATGGTGGCCTGGTGGCTAACGCTCTCGCTTCACACGGCGAGGGTCTGGGTTCGATTCCCAGCCAGAGTAGAAACATTTGGCGTGTTTCTTTACACCTGTTGTCTGTGTTCACCATCAGTAAAATGGGTACCTGGGTGTTAGTGGACTGGTGTGGGTCGCATCCTGGGACACTGACCTAAATTGCCCAAAATGCTCAGCATAACGAGGGGCTTCCTATATAGTAGTATGTCAGTGATGTCAGCTAGGACTGTATACCTTGTACATGTACTTGTAGTAAATAAAGTTGGGTTTTACTGTGGTCTGCCAGGCAGCTGGTGGCGTGTGTGTGTTGGTATCTCTGAGTGGGGGGACGGACTGTGGGGGGGGAGTGACGGTGAGGGGGTAGTGACGGTGAGGGGGAGGGACTGTTGAACGGAGGGATGGGGTGGTTTGGGAGGGACCGGGTGGGGGAGGGACTGTTACGTCTGGTGGAGGGGGAGGGATGTTCGGGTGGGGGAGGGAGGGAGGAGGGAGTTAGAGTCGGGGGGGAGGGGGAGGGAGGGGGTTAAGAAGAGGTAGAGTGTGATGTACTGGATGTTCAGATCTCAGTCGCTGCATAATCCTACGGGTTTAGCGCTTCCCCTTGATTATAATAATAGTAATCAGATCTCAGTGTATGTCTCATGCGTCAAGCCTGGTCTAAGACCGGGCCACGGGGGCGTTGACCCCCGAAACCCTCTCCAGGTAAACCCAGACAGTACACAGTACCGTCACGCTGTGTGTACTGAGTCCATAATAACTGATGAAGAATGAGGCACTTGTGCAACGCTTGGGTTTCTTTACCGAGGAAACGTCTCGCTCAGCCAGTGGCTTCTTCAGTCCAATAAAGAGAAGAAGGGAGAAAATTGAGGCGTTTGAGGTAATCAGTCCCTCAGTCTGAACATATCGACTCAGTTCTGAGGGACTGATTACCTCAAAATCCTCCTCGATCTTCTCCGTTGTTCTCTGTTACTGGACTGAAGAAACCGCTGGCTGGACGAAACGTTGCCTCAGACATTACACAAGTGTCTCACTCTTCATTGTGTCGGTTTTCTGACTTATTTACCTCACAATAATTGATGGTCTTCCTCCAGTGAGGGAGCCTCAGTGCTTGTCAAGTGCTCTTCATCCAAGGCACTGGAACCACCCTCCACTTCCGCGAATCAAACATGATTACCTCCCATTTTCTGGATGTTGCATGACCGCTTCCTCAGGAATACAACAACAACAACAACAACAACAACAGCAATAACAACAACAACAACAACAATAACAATAACAATAATAATAATAATAATAATAATAATAATAATAATAACAGTAATAATAATAAAAGAAGAAGAAGCATATAAGTTAAACAGATAATTCCAAGTTGAATCTAGAAGTATCTGTTCTTCCTTGAAGTATCTCTTCATCCTTGAAGTATCCGTTCTTCCTTGAAGTATCTGTTCTTCCTTGAAGTATCTGTTCTTCCTTGAAGTATCTGTTCTTCCTTGAAGTATCTGTTCTTCCTTGAAGTATCTGTTCTTCCTTGAAGTATCTGTTCTTCCTTGAAGTATCTGTTCTTCCTTGAAGTATCTGTTCTTCCTTGAAGTATCTGTTCTTCCTTGAAGTATCTGTTCTTCCTTGAAGTATCTGTTCTTCCTTGAAGTATCTGTTCTTCCTTCAAGTATCTGTTCTTCCTTCAAGTATCTGTTCTTCCTTGAAGTATCTGTTCTTCCTTGAAGTATTTGTTCTTCCTTGAAGTATCTGTTCTTCCTTGAAGTATCTGTTCTTCCTTGAAGTATCTGTTCTTCCTTGAAGTATCTGTTCTTCCTTGAAGTATCTGTTCTTCCTTGAAGTATCTGTTCTTCCTTGAATTATCTGTTCTTCCTTGAAGTATCTGTTCTTCCTTGAAGTATCTGTTCTTCCTTGAAGTATCTGTTCTTCCTTGAAGTATCTGTTCTTCCTTCAAGTATCTGTTCTTCCTTGAAGTATCTGTTCTTCCTTGAAGTATCTGTTCTTCCTTGAAGTATCTGTTCTTCCTTGAAGTATCTGTTCTTCCTTGAAGTATCTGTTCTTCCTTGAAGTATCTGTTCTTCCTTGAAGTATCTGTTCTTCCTTGAAGTATCTGTTCTTCCTTGAAGTATCTGTTCTTCCTTGAAGTATCTGTTCTTCCTTGAAGTATCTGTTCTTCCTTGAAGTATCTGTTCTTCCTTGAAGTATCTCTTCTTCCTTGAAGTATCTGTTCTTCCTTGAAGTACCTGTTCTTCCTTGAAGTATCTGTTCTTCCTTGAAGTATCTGTTCTTCCTTGAAGTATCTGTTCTTCCTTGAAGTATTTGTTCTTCCTTGAAGTATCTGTTCTTCCTTGAAGTATCTGTTATTCCTTGAAGTATCTGTTCTTCCTTGAAGTATCTGTTCTTCCTTGAAGTATCTGTTCTTCCTTGAAGTATTTGTTCTTCCTTGAAGTATCTGTTCTTCCTTGAAGTATCTGTTCTTCCTTGAAGTATCTGTTCTTCCTTGAAGTATCTGTTCTTCCATGAAGTATCTGTTCTTCCTTGAAGTATTTGTTCTTCCTTGAAGTATCTGTTCTTCCTTGAAGTATCTGTTCTTCCTTGAAGTATCTGTTATTCCTTGAAGTATCTGTTCTTCCTTGAAGTATCTGTTCTTCCTTGAAGTATCTGTTCTTCCTTGAAGTATCTGTTCTTCCTTGAAGTATCTGTTCTTCCTTGAAGTATCTGTTCTTCCTTGAAGTATCTGTTCTTCCTTGAAGTATCTGTTCTACCTTGAAGTATCTGTTCTTCCTTGAAGTATCTGTTCTTCCTTGAAGTATCTGTTCTTCCTTGAAGTATCTGTTCTTCCTTGAAGTATCTCTTCTTCCTTGAAGTATCTCTTCTTCCTTGAAGTATCTGTTCTACCTTGAAGTATCTGTTCTTCCTTGAAGTATCTGTTCTTCCTTGAAGTATCTGTTCTTCCTTGAAGTATCTCTTCTTCCTTGAAGTATCTGTTCTACCTTGAAGTATCTGTTCTTCCTTGAAGTATCTGTTCTACCTTGAAGTATCTGTTCTTCCTTGAAGTATCCGTTCTTCCTTGAAGTATCTGTTCTTCCTTGAAGTATCTGTTCTTCCTTGAAGTATCTGTTCTTCCTTGAAGTATCTGTTCTTCCTTGAAGTATCTGTTCTACCTTGAAGTATCTGTTCTTCCTTGAAGTATCTCTTCATCCTTGAAGTATCCGTTCTTCCTTGAAGTATCTGTTCATCCTTAGAGTATCTGTTCTTACTTGAAGTATCTGTTCTTCCTTGAAGTATCTGTTCTTACTTGAAGTATCTGTTCATCCTTGAAGTATCTGTTCATCCTACAAGTATCTGTTCATCCTTGAAATATCTGTTCCTCCTTGAAGTATCTGTTCTTCCTTGAGGTATCTGTTCATCCTGGAAGTATCTGTTTATCCTACAAGTATCTGTTCATCCTTGAAGTATGTGTTCTTCATGGAAGTATCTGTTCATCCTTGAAGCATCTGTTCTTCATGGAAGTATCTGTTCATCCTGGAACTATCTGTTCATCCTGTAAATATCTATTTATCCTGGAAGTATCTGTTCATCCTGCAAGTGTCTGTTTATCCTAGATGTTTCTGTTCATCCTGGAAGTATCTAAGTTAGACGACTTTGGATCTCATAGATATTTATCAAGTGCTGGATTTTCTTGAGTTTTCCTTCCGGCATTAACAACATCCTGGGATTCAGAAGTCACTGGTCGGTTAGTACATTGATATGATTATAATAATAATAATAATAATAATAATAATAATAATAATAATAATAATAATAATAATAATAATAATAATAATAATAATAATAATAATCGTCTATCGTAATATTCGAGTTAAATCAAGTAGGGTCTTGTTTATTTTTCACCCTGGTTTAGCTTACTCTTTATTTATTCCTGCTCCTGACAACGAGAGAATCTAATAAACGATTTATTCGCCTTTAAAAAGTTCTGCGGACTTTAATGTTCTTCTGGCAGATCTTCAGTAAATTTGAGAGGAAACCCGGTGTGTGAGATAGAAACTGTGTGATAGCGGTGACTCGCTCAGTACAAGCATCTTCATGGGAGGAAATCCTGAAAGATATTTAATTTCGTCTAATTGTGTCCACGATTACCAGCGCATTCTCGCTCAAGTTTATCTCCACGTTTAGTCTCCTCGTCGTGGTCTCTTCGCCTTCTTCTCCTCATGTTAGACTTTTAGTGATCTACAATTAAACATTTGTTTCCTGAGACGCCATCCCGTACCTCCGGTCTTCCTATGCGGTATATCATTTCCACCCTTTGTTATCACTCCTTTGCTTAGTGTTATCTCTACCTCCCATCCATGTTATCATTCTTCCATTTTTGGACTCAGCGGTTTTAGTCAGGTCACCACCATAGGTCACAAGACCGTCTCAAAGCCTTCTGTGAATCCATGTCTTGACCTCATTCCTGCACCTGCTGAAGAGGTCGAAATTTACAATTAAGCATAATTTATGTTACCGCCTCAATATATTAGTTAACGTGCATGTACATACACACACACACACACACACACACACACACACACACACACACACACACACACACACACATAGTATGAGTATAACACCAGGCACATCTCCTGAAGCGCACATCAACCAAATAACTGCTGCAGCATATGGGCGCCTAGCAAACCTCAGAACAGCATTCCGACATCTTAATAAGGAATCGTTCAGGACCCTGTACACCGTGTACGTTAGGCCCATATTGGAGTATGCGGCACCAGTTTGGAACCCATACCTAGCCAAGGACGTAAAGAAACTAGAGAAAGTGCAAAGGTTTGCAACAAGACTAGTCCCAGAGCTAAGAGGTATGTCCTACGAGGAGAGGTTAAGGGAAATCAACCTGACGACACTGGAGGACAGGAGAGATAGGGGGAACATGATAACGACATACAAAATACTGAGAGGAATTGACAAGGTGGACAAAGACAGGATGTTCCAGAGATGGGACACAGCAACAAGGGGACACAGTTGGAAGTTGAAGACACAGATGGATCACAGGGATGTTAGGAAGTATTTCTTCACCCACAGAGTAGTCAGGAAGTGGAATAGTTTGGGAAGCGATGTAGTGGAGGCAGGATCCATACATAACTTTAAGCAGAGGTATGATAAAGCTCACGGTTCAGGGAGAGTGACCTAGTAGCGACCAGTGAAAAGGCGGGGCCAGGAGCTTGGACTCGACCCCTGCAACCTCAACTAGGTGAGTACAATTAGGTGAGTACACACACACATACACACATACACACACACACAATCCAACCATTGAGGACATCACGTATGAGAGTCAACTAGGAGCTAGCGACCATGTGGTTCTGTGCTTTGAATACATAGTAGAGTTGCAAGTGGAGAGAGTAACAGGAGTTGAATGGGAAAAGCCTGACTATAAAAGAGGGGACTACATAGGTTTGAGGAACTTCCTGCAGGAGGTTCCGTGGGACAGAGAACTGGCAGGAAAGCCAGTAAACGAAATGATGGAATATGTAACAACAAAATGCAAGGAGGCAGTGGAAAGGTTTATTCCCAAGGGCAACAGTAACAACGGGAAGACCAGAACGAGCCCCTGGTTTACCCGACGGTGTAAGGAGGCAAAAACAAAGTGCAATAGAGAATGGAAAAAGTACAGAAGGCAGAGAACACAAGAAAATAGGGAGATCAGTCGCAGAGCCAGGAACGAGTATGCACAGGTAAGGAGGGAGGCCCAGCGACAGTATGAAAATGACATAGCATCGAAAATCAAGACTGACCCGAAACTGTTGTATAGCCACATCAGGAGGAAGACAACAGTCAAAGACCAGGTGATCAGACTGAGGACAGAAGGTGGAGAACTCACGAGAAATGATCAGGAGGTATGTGAGGAGCTAAACAGGAGATTCAAGGAAGTTTTTACAGTAGAGACAGGAAGGGCTTTGGGAAGACAGCACAGAAGGGAGCATCAAAAGGGAATATACCAACAAGTGTTGGATGACATACGAACAACCGAGGAGAAGGTGCAGAAGCTGCTAAGTGACCTTGATACCTCAAAGGCGATGGGACCGGACATCTCCCCATGGGTCCTTAGAGAAGGAGCAGAGATGTTGTGCGTGCCCCTAACCACAATCTTCAACACATCCCTTGAAACTGGGCAACTACCTGAGAAATGGAAGACAGTAAATGTAGTCCCCATATTTAAGAAAGAAAACAGAAATGAGGCACTAAACTACAGACCTGTGTCTCTGACATGTATTGTGTGCAAAGTCATGGAGAAGATTATCAGGAGGAGAGTGGTGGAACACCTGGAACGGAACAAGATTATAAATGAAAACCAGCATGGGTTCATGGAAGGCAAATTCTGTGCCACAAACCTTCTGGAGTTTTATGACAAGATAACAGAAGTAAGACACGAGAGAGAGGGGTGGGTTGATTGCGTTTTCCTAGACTGCAGGAAGGCCTTTAACACAGTTCCCCACAAGAGATTAGTGCAGAAGCTGGAAGATAAGGCGCATATAACAGGGAGGGCACTGCAATGGATCAGGGAATACCTGACAGGGAGGCAGCAACGAGTCATGGTACGTGTAGGGGTATCACAGTGGGCGCCTGTGACGAGCGGGGTCCCACAGGGGTCAGTTCTAGGACCAGTGCTATTTTTGATATATGCGAACGACATGATGGAAGGAATAGACTCTGAAGTGTCCCTATTCGCAGATGATGTGAAGTTGATGAGAAGAATTAAATCGGATGAAGATGAGGCAGGACTGCAAAGAGACCTGGACAGGCTACAAGCCTGGTCCAGAAACTGGCTCCTTGAGTTTAACCCTGCCAAATGCAAAGTCATGAAGATTGGGGAAGGGCAAAGAAGACCGCAGACACAATATAGTTTAGATGGCCAAAGACTGCAAACCTCACTCAAGGAAAAAGATCTGGGGGTGAGTATAACACCGAGCATATCTCCTGAGGCGCACATAAATCAGATAACTGCTGCAGCATACGGGCGCCTGGCAAACCTACGGATAGCGTTCCGATACCTCAATAAGGAGTCGTTCAAGACACTGTATACCATTTACGTCAGGCCCATACTGGAGTATGCAGCACCAGTTTGGAATCCACACCTAGTCAAGCACGTCAAGAAATTAGAGAAAGTGCAAAGGTTTGCAACAAGACTAGTCCCAGAGCTACGGGGATTGTCGTACGAAGAAAGGTTGAGGGAAATCGGCCTGACGACACTGGAGGCCAGGAGGGTCAGGGGAGACATGATAACGACATATAAAATACTGCGCAGAATAGACACGGTGGACAAAGACAGGATGTTCCAGAGATGGGACACATACACAAGAGGTCACAATTGGAAATTGAAGACTCAGATGAATCAAAGGGATGTTAGGAAGTATTTCTTCAGTCATAGAGTAGTCAAGTCGTGGAATAGTCTAGAAAGTGAAGTAGTGGAGGCGGGAACCATACATAGTTTTAAGGCGAGGTATGATAAAGCTCGTGGAGCAGGGAGAGAGAGGACCTAGTAGCAATCAGTGAAGAGGCGGGGCCAGGAGCTATGACTCGACCCCTGCAACCACAAATAGGTGAGTACAAATAGGTGAGTACACACACACACTGTTATACAGCCACATCAGGAGGAAAACAACAGTCAAGGACCAGGTAATCAGGCTAAGAAAGGAAGGAGGAGAGACAACTAGAAATGGCCGGGAAGTATGTGAGGAACTCAACAGAGATTCAAAGAAGTGTGCACAGAGACAGAAGGGGCTCCAGAAAGACGGAGAGGTGGGGCACACCACCAAGTGCTGGACACAGTACACACAATGAGGAAGAAGTGAAGAGGCTTCTGAGTGATCTAGATACCTCAAAGGCAATGGGGCTGGATAACATCTCTCCATGGGAGAGGAAGCAGAGGCACTATGTGTACCCCTAACAACAATATTCAATACATCTATCGAAACAGGGAGATTGCCTGAGGCATGGAAGACAGCAAATGTAGTCCCAATCTTTAAAAAAGGAGACAGACATGAAGCACTAAACTATAGACCAGTGTCACTGACATATATAGTATGCAATGTCATGGAGAAGAGTATCAGGAGAAGAGTGGTGGAACACCTAGAAAGGAATGATCTCATCAACAGCAGCCAACATGGTTTCAGGGACGGGAAATCCTGCATCACAAACCTACTGGAGTTCTATGGCATGGTGACAGCAGTAAGACAAGAGAGAGAGGGGTGGGTAGATTGCATTTTCTTGGACTGCAAGAAGGCGTTTGTCACAGTTCCACACAAGAGATTAGTGCAAAAACTGGAGGATCAAGCAGGGATAACAAGGAAGGCACTACAATGGATCAGGGAATACTTGTCAGGAAGACAGCAGCGAGTCATGGTACGTGGCGAGGTGTCAGAGGGGGCACCTGTGACCAGCGGAGTCCCACAGGGGTCAGTCCTAGGACCAGTGCTGTTTCTGGTATTTGTGAACGACATGACGGAAGGAATAGACTCCGAAGTGTCCCTGTTTACAGATGACGTGAAGTTGATGAGAAGAATTCATTCGATCGAAGACCAGGCAGAACTACAAAGGGATCTGGACAGGCTGCAGACCTGGTCCAGCAATTGGCTCCTGGAGTTCAACCCACAAAGAGCAAAGTCATGAAGATTGGGGAAGGGCAAAGAAGAAATGGGACAAAGCAACAAGGGGACATAGTTGGAAGTAGAAGACACAGATGAATCACAGGGATGTTAGGAAGTATTTCTTCAGCCACAGAGTAGTCAGGAAGTGGAATAGTTTGGGAAGCTTAAAGCATAGCTTTAAGCAGAGGTATGATAAAGCTCACGGTTCAGGGAGAGTGACCTAGTAGCGATCAGTGAAGAGGCGGGGCCAGGAGCTTGGACTCGACCCCTGCAACCTCAGCTAGGTGAGTAACTAGGTGAGTACACACACACACACACACACAGAGTGGTATGATAAAGCTCACGGTTCAGGGAGAGTGACCTAGTAGCTACCAGTGAAGAGGCGGGGCCAAGAGCTTGGACTCGACCCCTGCAACCTCAACTATGTGAGTACAACTAGGTGAGTACACACACACACAACTCAAACATCGTTAATGACTACTTAAAACTATCAACATGAATGACATCTATCCTATCTTAAACCCTTTAGCACCCAGGCGAGACTGGGAGCTGGAACTCAACCCTTCCAACAAAAACCTAACATAACCCCTTCTTTAAAATCACTCGACTGTCATGGTTTTCACGGAATTCAGCGTGATTCAGTATTTACTGGATCTGTGCTAGCCTCCACGCAATATACTGATGAATGTCTCAAGCAAACTGTGAGTATATTGTGTTGAGAGCAGCGGAACACCAACACAACAAACTCAAGTCACATAAATAGCTTTAAGAATGGGTACGATAGGATCTACGGGGTTACGAGTGAATCTGGCATCCGGTAAGTTGAAAGGTGGGGCCAGGAGCTAAGAGTCGATCCCTGCAAACCATATATAGGTGAGCATGCGCACAAACACACACACACACACACACACACACACACACACACACACACACACACACACACACACACACACAAGACAAGGTGGACAAAGACAGGATATATACACAAATAACCCGCACATAAAAGAGAGAAGCTTACGACGACGTTTCGGTCCGACTTGGACCATTGATAAAGTCACACTGAGCGCGACTTTGTCAATGGTCCAAGTCGGACCGAAACGTCGTCGTAAGCTTCTCTCTTTTATGTGCGGGTTATTTGTGTATCGTTCCAGTCACGGTATTGTGCCTTTTTTGTTATTTAAAGACAGGATATTCCAGAGATAGGACACAGAAACAGAGGTCACAATTGGAAGTTGAAGACTCCGATGAGTCAAAGCGATGTTAGGAAATATTTCTTCAGTCATAGAGTTGTCACGAAGTGGAATAGCCTAGAAAGTGACGTAGTGGAGTCAAAAACCATACGTAGTTTTAAGACCAAGTTTGATAATGCTCATGGAGTAGGGAGAGAGAGGACCTAGTAGCGATCAGTGAAGAGGCGGGGCCACGAGCTGTGACTCGACCCCTGCAACCACAAATAGGTGAGTACACACGTACACTTACACATACACACACACACACACATACACACACACACACACACACACACACACATACACGCACGAATATACAACAGGCCTATGGTTTAATCGACATGTGCCTAGGACAAATGGAAACTAACACACACAAAGGTTTGCAACAAGACTAGTCCCGGTCAAGGCTGTGTAGATATGGCCTCTGGTCAAGGCTGCGCAGGTGTGGCCTTTAGTCAAGGCTGTGCAGGTGTGGCCTCTGGTCAAGGCTGCGCAGGTGTTGCATTTGGTAAAGGCTGTACAGGTGTGGCCTCTGGTCAAGGCTGTGCATGTGTGGCCTTTGGTCAAGGCTGTACAGGTGTGGCCTCTGGTCAAAGCTGTGCAGGTGTGGCCTCTGGTCAAGGCTGTGGAGGTTTGGCTTTTGGTCAAGGCTGTGCAGGTGTGGCATCTGGTCAAGGCTGTGGAGGTTTGGCTTTTGGTCAAGGCTGTGCAGGTGTGGCCTCTGGTCAAGGCTGTGCAGGTGTAGCCTCTGGTCAAGGCTGTGCAGGTGTGGCCTCTGGTCAAGGCTGTGCAGGTGTGGCCTCTGGTCAAGGCTGTGCAGGTGTAACCTCTGGTCAATGCTGTGCAGGTGTAGCCTCTGGTCAAGGCTGTGCAGGTGTGGCCTCAGGTCAGGGCTGTGCAGGTGTGGCCTCTGGTCAAGGCTGCGCAGGTGTGGTCTCTGATCAAGGCTGTGCAGATGTGGCCTCTGGTCAAGGCTGTGCAGGTGTAGCCTCTGGTCAAGGCTGTGCAGGTGTGGCCTCTGGTCAAGGCTGTGCAGGTGTGGCCTCTGGTCAAGGCTGCGCAGGTGTGTTCTCTGGTCAAGGCTGTGCAGGTGTGGCCTCTGGTCAAGGCTGTGCAGATGTGGCCTCTGGTCAAGGCTGTGCAGGTGTAACCTCTGGTCAAGGCTGTGCAGGTGTAGCCTCTGGTCAAGGCTGCGCAGGTGTGGTCTCTGGTCAAGGCTGCGCAGGTGTGGCCTCTGGTCAAGGCTGTGTAGGTGTGGCCTCTGGTCAAGGCTGTGCAGGTGTGGCCTCTGGTCAAGGCTATGCAGGTGTGGCCTCTGGTCAAGGCTGCGAAGGTGTGGTCTCTGGTCAAGGTTGCGCAGGTGTGGCCTCTGGTCAAGACTGTGCAGGTGTGGCCTCTGGTCAAGGCTGTGCAGGTGTGGCCTCTGGTCAAGGCTGTGCAGGTGTGGCCTCTGGTCAAGGCTGTGCAGGTGTGGCCTCTGGTCAAGGCTGTGCAGGTGTGGTCTCTGGTCAAGGCTGTGCAGGTGTGGCCTCTGGTCAAGGCTGTGCAGGTGTGGCCTCTGGTCAAGGCTGTGCAGGTGTGGCCTCTGGTCAAGGCTGTGCAGGTGTGGCCTCTGGTTAAGGCTGCGCAGGTGTGGTCTCTGGTCAAGGTTGCGCAGGTGTGGCCTCTGGTCAAGGCTGTGCAGGTGTGGCCTCTGGTCAAGGCTGTGCAGGTGTAGCCTCTGGTCAAGGCTGTGCAGGTGTGGCCTCTGGTCAAGGCTGTGCAGGTGAGGCCTCTGGTCAAGGCTGTGCAGGTGTGGCCTCTGGTCAAGGCTGTGCAGGTGTGGCCTCTGGTCAAGGCTGTGCAGGTGTAGCCTCTGGTCAAGGCTGTGCAGGTGTGGCCTCTGGTCAAGGCTGCGCAGGTGTGGCCTCTGGTCAAGGCTGTGCAGGTGTGGCCTCTGGTCAAGGCTGCGCAGGTGTGGTCTCTGGTCAAGGCTGTGCAGGTGTGGCCTCTGGTCAAGGCTGTGCAGGTGTGGCCTCTGGTCAAGGCTGTGCAGGTGTGGCCTCTGGTCAAGGCTGTGCAGGTGTGGCCTCTGGTCAAGGCTGTGCAGGTGTGGCCTCTGGTCAAGGCTGTGCAGGTGTGGCCTCTGGTCAAGGCTGTGCAGGTGTGGCCTCTGGTCAAGGCTGTGCAGGTGTGGCCTCTGGTCAAGGCTGTGCAGGTGTGGCCTCTGGTCAAGGCTGTGCAGGTGTGGCCTCTGGTCAAGGCTGTGCAGGTGTGGCCTCTGGTCAAGGCTATATAAAACATTCTGTCTTCAGATTTCCTCAGGATAACCTGAGGAAGTCTCTTCTGTTCACCTCTCAAACTTCTAGAATAAAACTGCTGTTTTTTTTAATGCGCTGTGTTAATGCCAATATCCTAATTTTATTCCAAGAGATTGGAATTTATATTACCATTTAATATCTTGACTCTGTTTCCGGTGAAACATCAGTCATGACTGATACCTGCTAGAAGAAAATTATCCTCTGTAATTTCAGGTTGGACAAGGTGCAAATTTGATCATATATTCGAGTAGTTAATTTTGTGTGATAACCGGAGAAAGCCTCTTCAGATTGGCATCAAACCATTAGGGTGCATAAGGTGTTATTAGGGTGCATAAGTTGTTATTAGGGTGCATAAGTTGTTATAGGGTGCATAAGTTGTTATTAGGGTGCATAAGTTGTTATAGGGTGCATAAGTTGTTATTAGAGTGCATAAGTTGTTATAGGGTGCATAAGTTGTTATTAGGGTGCATAAGTTGTTATAAGGTGCATAAGTTGTTATTAGGGTGCATAAGTTGTTATTGGGTGCATAAGTTGTTATTAGGGTGCATAAGTTGTTATTAATGTGCATAAGTTGTTATTAATGTGCATAAGTTGTTATAGTGTGTATAAGTTGTTATAGGGTGTATAAGTTGTTATAGGGTGTATAAGTTGTTATAGGGCGTATAAGTTGTTATAGGGTGTATAAGTTGTTATAGGGTGTATAAGTTGTTTTTAATGTGCATAAGTTGTTATAGGGTGTATAAGTTGTTATAGGGTGTATAAGTTGTTATTAATGTGCATAAGTTGTTATAGGGTGCATAAGTTGTTATTAATGTGCATAAGTTGTTATAGGGTGCATAAGTTGTTATTAATGTGTATAAGTTGTTATAGGGTGTATAAGTTGTTATTAATGTGCATAAGTTGTTATAGGGTGTATAAGTTGTTATAGGGTGTATAAGTTCTTATAGGGTGTATAAGTTGTTATAGGGTGTATAAGTTGTTATTAATGTGCCTAAGTTGTTATAGGGTGCATAAGTTGTTATTAATGTGCATAAGTTGTTATAGGGTGCATAAGTTGTTATTAGGGTGCATAAGTTGTTATTAATGTGTATAAGTTGTTATAGGGTGTATAAGTTGTTATTAATGTGCATAAGTTGTTATAGGGTGTATAAGTTGTTATAGGGTGTATAAGTTGTTATAGGGTGTATAAGTTGTTATAGGGTGTATAAGTTGTTATAGGGTGTATAAGTTGTTATTAATGTGCCTAAGTTGTTATAGGGTGCATAAGTTGTTATTAATGTGCATAAGTTGTTATAGGGTGCATAAGTTGTTATTAGGGTGCATAAGTTGTTATTAATGTGCATAAGTTGTTATTAATTTGCATAAGTTGTTATAGTGTGTATAAGTTGTTATAGGGTGTATAAGTTGTCATAGGGCGTATAAGTTGTTATAGGGTGTATAAGTTGTTATAGGGTGTATAACTTGTTATTAATGTGCATAAGTTGTTATAGGGTGTACAAGTTGTTATAGGGTGTATAAGTTGTTATAGGGTGTATAATTTGTTATAGGGTGCATAAGTTGTTATAGGGTGTATAAGTTGTTATAGGGTGTACAAGTTGTTAATGAGTGTATAAGTTGTTATAGGGTGTATAAGTTGTTATAGGGTGCATAAGTTGTTATAGGGTGTATAAGTTGTTATAGGGTGTATAAGTTGTTATAGGGTGTATAAGTTGTTATAGGGTGTATAAGTTGTTATAGGGTGTATAAGCTGTTAATGAGTGTATAAGTTGTTATAGGGTGTATAAGTTGTTATAGGGTGTATAAGTTGTTATAGGGTGTATAAGTTGTTATTAGTGTGCATAAGTTGTTATAGGGTGTAAAAGTTGTTATAGGGTGCATAAGTTGTTATTAGTGTGCACAAGTTGTTATGGGTGCAAAAGTTGTTATCAGTGTGCATAAGTTGTTATAGGGTGTATAAGTTGTTATAGGGTGCATAAGTTGTTATTAGGGTGCATAAGTTGTTATAGGTTGTATAAGTTGTTATAGGGTGTATAAGTTGTTATAGGGTGCATAAGTTGTTACAAGGTGCATAAGTTCTTATTGGGTGCATAAGTTGTTATTAGGGTGCATAAGTTGTTATAGGGTGTATAAGTTGTTATAGGGTGTATAAGTTGTTATAGGGTGCATAAGTTGTTATAGGGTGCATAAGTTGTTATAGGGTGTATAAGTTGTTATAGGGTGTATAAGTTGTTATAGGGTGTATAAGTTGTTATAGGATGAATAAGTTGTTATAGGGTGCATAAGTTGTTATAGGGTGTATAAGTTGTTATAGGGTGTATAAGTTGTTATAGGGTGCATAAGTTGTTATAGGGTGCATAAGTTGTTATAGGGTGCACAAGTTGTTATAGGGTACATAAGTTGTTATTAATGTGCATTAGTTGTTATAGGGTGTATAAGTTGTTATTAATGTGAATAAGTTGTTATAGGGTGTATAAGTTGTTATAGGGTGTATAAGTTCTTATTAATGTGCATAAGTTGTTATAGGGTGTATAAGTTGTTATAGGGTGCATAAGTTGCTACAGGGTGTATAAGTTGTTATTAATGTGCATAAGTTGTTATAGGGTGTATAAGTTGTTATAGGGTGTATAAGTTGTTATAGGGTGTATAAGTTGTTATTAATGTGCATAAGTTGTTATAGGGTGTATAAGTTGTTATAGGGTGCATAAGTTATTATTAATGTGCATTAGTTGTTATAGGGTGTATAAGTTGTTATTAATGTGCATAAGTTGTTATAGGGTGTATAAGTTGTTATAGGGTGTATAAGTTGTTATAGGGTGTATAAGTTGTTATAGGGTGTATAAGTTGTTATAGGGTGTATAAGTTGTTATAGGGTACACAAGTTGTTATTAATGTGCATAAGTTGTTATAGGGTGTATAAGTTGTTAAAGGGTGTGTAAGTTGTTATAGGGTGTATAAGTTGTTATTAATGTGCATAAGTTGTTATAGGGTGTATAAGTTGTTATAGGGTGTATAAGTTGTTATAGGGTGTATAAGTTGTTATAGGGTGTATAAGTTGTTATAGGGTGTATAAGTTGTTATAGGGTATACAAGTTGTTATTAATGTGCATAAGTTGTTATAGGGTGTATAAGTTGTTAAAGGGTGTGTAAGTTGTTATAGGGTGTATAAGTTGTTATTAATGTGCATAAGTTGTTATAGGGTGTATAAGTTGTTATAGGGTGTATAAGTTGTTATTAATGTGCATAAGTTGTTATAGGGTGTACAAGTTGTTATAGGGTGTATAAGTTGTTATAGGGTGTATAAGTTGTTATAGGGTGCATAAGTTGTTATAGGGTGAATAAGTTGTTATAGGGTGTATAAGTTGTTATAGGGTGTATAAGTTGTTATAGGGTGTATAAGTTGTTATAGGGTTTATAAGTTGTTATAGGGTGCATAAGTTGTTATAGGGTGCATAAGTTGTTATAGGGTGTATAAGTTGTTATAGGGTGTATAAGTTGTTATAGGGTGTATAAGTTGTTATTAATGTGCATAAGTTGTTATAGGGTGTATAAGTTGTTATAGGGTGCATAAGTTGTTATAAGGTGCATAAGTTGTTATAGGGTGCATAAGTTGTTATAGGGTGTATAAGTTGTTATTAATGTGCATAAGTTGTTATAGGGTGTATAAGTAGTTATAGGGTGCATAAGTTGTTCTAGGGTGTATAAGTTGTTATAGGGTGTATAAGTTGTTATTAATGTGCATAAGTTGTTATAGGGTGTACAAGTTGTTATACGGTGTATAAGTTGTTATAGGGTGTATAAGTTGTTATAGGGTGCATAAGTTGTTATAGAGTGTATAAGTTGTTATAGGGTGTATAAGTTGTTATAGGGTGTATAAGTTGTTATAGGGTGTATAAGTTGTTATAGGGTGCAAAAGTTGTTATAGGGTGCATAAGTTGTTATAGGGTGTATAAGTTGTTATAGGGTGTATAAGTTGTTATAGGGTGTATAAGTTGTTATTAATTTGCATAAGTTGTTATAGGGTGTATAAGTTGTTATAGGGTGCATAAGTTGTTATAGGGTGTATAAGTTGTTATTAATGTGCATAAGTTTTTATAGGGTGTATAAGTTGTTATAGGGTGCATAAGTTGTTATAGGGTATATAAGTTGTTATAGGGTGTATAAGTTGTTATAGGGTGTATAAGTTGTTATTAATGTGCATAAGTTGTTGTTAGGTAAGACACATATGCAACAGTTAGGTATCTTTATTTCGAAACGTTTCGCCTACACAGTAGGCTTCTTCAGTCGAGTACAGAAAAGTTGATAGAAGCAGAAGATACTTGAAGACGATGTAATCAGTCCATCACCCTTAAAGTTTTGAGGTGGTCAGTCCCTCAGTCTGGAGAAGAGCATTGTTCCGTTGTCTGAAACAATATGAAGTTGAAGTGACAGGATGGAGCCTTTATATAGTGCCAGGAGGTGAGACGTAGGTTGCTTTGGGAGGGCAGGTCCCTCTCAAACCCAGCCGTTCTCACTAGTGTAGGCGAAACGTTTCGAAATAAAGATACCTAACTGTTGCATATGTGTCTTACCTAACAATCTGTCGGTATTTTATACCATTTTAATGTTCATTCTGTCAGACACTGCAACACAAGGGTATCTTGGTACAGACCATCAACTTCGACCTCTACTAGTGAGAACGGCTGGGTTTGAGAGGGACCTGCCCTCCCAAAGCAACCTACATCTCACCTCCTGGCACTATATAAAGGCTCCATCCTGTCACTTCAACTTCATATTGTTTCAGACAACGGAACAATGCTCTTCTCCAGACTGAGGGACTGACCACCTCAAAACTTTAAGGGTGATGGACTGATTACATCGTCTTCAAGTATCTTCTGCTTCTATCAACTTTTCTGTACTCGACTGAAGAAGCCTACTGTGTAGGCGAAACGTTTCGAAATAAAGATACCTAACTGTTGCATATGTGTCTTACCTAACAATCTGTCGGTATTTTATACCATTTTAATGTTCATAAGTTGTTATAGGGTGTATAAGTTGTTATTGGGTGCATAAGTTGTTATAAGGTGCATAAGTTGTTATAGGGTGCATAAGTTGTTATAGGGTGTATAAGTTGTTACTAATGTGCATAAGTTGTTATAGGGTGTATAAGTTGTTATAGGGTGCATAAGTTGTTATAGGGTGTATAAGTTATTATAGGGTGTATAAGTTGTTATTAATGTGCATAAGTTGTTATAGGGTGTACAAGTTGTTATAGGGTGTATAAGTTGTTATAGGGTGTATAAGTTGTTATAGGGTGCATAAGTTGTTATAGGGTGTATAAGTTGTTATAGGGTGTATAAGTTGTTATTAATGTGCATAAGTTGTTATAGGGTGTATAAGTTGCTATAGGGTGCATAAGTTGTTATGAGGTGCATAAGTTTTTATAGGGTGCATAAGTTGTTATAGGGTGTATAAGTTGTTATTAATGTGCATAAGTTTTTATAGGGTGTATAAGTTTTTATAGGGTGCATAAGTTGTTATAGGGTGTATAAGTTGTTATAGGGTATATAAGTTGTTATAGGGTGTATCAGTTGTTATAGGGTGTATAAGTTGTTATAGGGTGCATAAGTTGTTATTAATGTGCATAAGTTGTTATTAATGTGCATAAGTTGTTATAGGGTGTGTAAGTTGTTATATGGTGTATAAGTTGTCATAGGGTGCATAAGTTGTCATAGGGTGCATAAGTTGTTATAGGGTGTATAAGTTGTTATAGGGTGTATAAGTTGTTATAGGGTGTATAAGTTGTTATAGGGTGTATAAGTTGTTATAGGGTGTATAAGTTGTTATAGGGTGTATAAGTTGTTAATGAGTGTATAAGTTGTTATAGGGTGTATAAGTTGTTATAGGGTGCATAAGTTGTTATAGGGTGTATAAGTTGTTATAGGGTGTATAAGTTGTTATAGGGTGTAAAAGTTGTTATAGGGTGTATAAGTTGTTAATGAGTATATAAGTTGTTACAGGGTGTATAAGTTGTTATAGGGTGTATAAGTTGTTATTAGTGTGCATAAGTTGTTATAGGGTGTAAAAGTTGTTATAGGGTGCATAAGTTGTTATTAGTGTGCACCAGTTGTTATGCGGTGCATAAGTTGTTATCAGTGTGCATAAGTTGTTATAGGGTGTATAAGTTGTTAATGAGTGTATAAGTTGTTATTGGGTGTATAAGTTGTTATAGGGTGCATAAGTTGTTATAGGGTGTATAAGTTGTTATAGGGTGTATAAGTTGTTATAGGGTGTATAAGTTGTTATAGGGTGTAAAAGTTGTTATAGGGTGTATAAGTTGTTAATGAGTGTATAAGTTGTTATAGGGTGTATAAGTTGTTATAGGGTGTATAAGTTGTTATTAATTTGCATAAGTTGTTATAGGGTGTATAAGTTGTTATAGGGTGCATAAGTTGTTATAGGGTGTATAAGTTGTTATTAATGTGCATAAGTTTTTATTGGGTGTATAAGTTGTTATAGGGTGCATAAGTTGTTATAGGGTGTATAAGTTGTTAAAGGGTGTATAAGTTGTTATAGGGTGTATAAGTTGTTATTAATGTGCATAAGTTGTTATAGGGTGTATAAGTTGTTATTGGGTGCATAAGTTGTTATAAGGTGCATAAGTTGTTATAGGGTGCATAAGTTGTTATAGGGTGTATAAGTTGTTACTAATGTGCATAAGTTGTTATAGGGTGTATAAGTTGTTATAGGGTGCATAAGTTGTTATAGGGTGTATAAGTTGTTATAGGGTGCATAAGTTGTTATTAATGTGCATAAGTTGTTATAGGGTGTAAAAGTTGTTATAAGGTGCATAAGTTGTTATTAGTGTGCACAAGTTGTTATGGGGTGCATAAGTTGCTATCAGTGTGCATAAGTTGTTATATGGTGTATAAGTTGTTAATGAGTGTATAAGTTGTTATAGGGTGTATAAGTTGTTATAGGGTGCATAAGTTGTTATAGGGTGTATAAGTTGTTAAAGGGTGTATAAGTTGTTATAGGGTGTATAAGTTGTTATAGGGTGAAAAAGTTGTTATAGGGTGTATAAGTTGTTAATGAGTGTATAAGTTGTTATAGGGTGTATAAGTTGTTATAGGGTGTATAAGTTGTTATTAATTTGCATAAGTTGTTATACGGTGTGTAAGTTGTTATAGGGTGCATAAGTTGTTATAGGGTGTATAAGTTGTTATAGGGTGTATAAGTTGTTATAGGGTGTATAAGTTGTTATTAATGTGCATAAGTTGTTATAGGGTGTATAAGTTGTTATTGGGTGCATAAGTTGTTATAAGGTGCATAAGTTGTTATAGGGTGCATAAGTTGTTATAGGGTGTATAAGTTGTTACTAATGTGCATAAGTTGTTATAGGGTGTATAAGTTGTTATAGGGTGCATAAGTTGTTATAGGGTGTATAAGTTGTTATAGGGTGTATAAGTTGTTATTAATGTGCATAAGTTGTTATAGGGTGTACAAGTTGTTATAGGGTGTATAAGTTGTTATAGGGTGTATAAGTTGTTATAGGGTGCATAAGTTGTTATAGGGTGTATAAGTTGTTATAGGGTGTATAAGTTGTTATTAATGTGCATAAGTTGTTATAGGGTGTATAAGTTGTTATAGGGTGCATAAGTTGTTATGAGGTGCATAAGTTGTTATAGAGTGCATAAGTTGTTATAGGGTGTATAAGTTGTTATTAATGTGCATAAGTTTTTATAGGGTGTATAAGTTGTTATAGGGTGCATAAGTTGTTATAGGGTGTATAAATTGTTATAGGGTGTATAAGTTGTTATAGGGTGTATAAGTTGTTATAGGGTGTATAAGTTGTTATAGGGTGTATAAGTTGTTATTAATGTGCATAAGTTGTTATTAATGTGCATAAGTTGTTATAGGGTGTGTAAGTTGTTATATGGTGTATAAGTTGTCATAGGGTGCATAAGTTGTCATAGGGTGCATAAGTTGTTATAGGGTGTATAAGTTGTTATAGGGTGTATAAGTTGTTATAGGGTGTATAAGTTGTTATAGGGTGTATAAGTTGTTATAGGGTGTATAAGTTGTTATAGGGTGTATAAGTTGTTAATGAGTGTATAAGTTGTTATAGGGTGTATAAGTTGTTATAGGGTGCATAAGTTGTTATAAGGTGTATAAGTTGTTATAGGGTGTATAAGTTGTTATAGGGTGTATAAGTTGTTATAGGGTGTAAAAGTTGTTATAGGGTGTATAAGTTGTTAATGAGTGTATAAGTTGTCATAGGGTGTATAAGTTGTTATAGGGTGTATAAGTTGTTATTAGTGTGCATAAGTTGTTATAGGGTGTAAAAGTTGTTATAGGGTGCATAAGTTGTTATTAGTGTGCACAAGTTGTTATGGGGTGCATAAGTTGTTATCAGTGTGCATAAGTTGCTATAGGGTGTATAAGTTGTTAATCAGTGTATAAGTTGTTATAGGGTGAATAAGTTGTTATAGGGTGCATAAGTTGTTATAGGGTGTATAAGTTGTTATAGGGTGTATAAGTTGTTATAGGGTGTATAAGTTGTTATAGGGTGTAAAAGTTGTTATAGGGTGTATAAGTTGTTAATGAGTGTATAAGTTGTTATAGGGTGTATAAGTTGTTATAGGGTGTATAAGTTGTTATTAGTGTGCATAAGTTGTTATAGGGTGTAAAAGTTGTTATAGGGTGCATAAGTTGTTATTAGTGTGCACAAGTTGTTATGGGGTGCATAAGTTGTTATCAGTGTGCATAAGTTGTTATAGGGTGTATAAGTTGTTATAGGGTGCATAAGTTGTTATTAGGGTGCATAAGTTGTTAGAGGGTGTATAAATTGTTATAGGGTGCATAAGTTGTTATAGGGTGCATAAGTTGTTATTAGGGTGCATAAGTTGTTATAGGGTGTATAAGTTGTTATAGGGTGTATAAGTTGTTATAGGGTGCATAAGTTGTTATAGGGTGCATAAGTTGTTATAGGGTGCATAATTTGTTATAGGGTGTATAAGTTGTTATAGGGTGTATAAGTTGTTATAGGATGTATAAGTTGTTATAGGGTGCATAAGTTGTTATAGGGTGTATAAGTTGTTATAGGGTGTATAAGTTGTTATAGGGTGCATAAGTTGTTATAGGGTGCATAAGTTGTTATAGGGTGCACAAGTTGTTATAGGGTGCATAAGTTGTTATTAGTGTGCATAAGTTGTTATAGGGTGTATAAGTTGTTATAGGGTGTATAAGTTGTTATAGGGTGCATAAGTTGTTATTAGTGTGCACAAGTTATTATAGGGTATATAAGTTGTTATAGGGTGTATAAGTTGTTATAGGGTGTATAAGTTGTTATAGGGTGCATAAGTTGTTATAGGGTGCATAAGTTGTTATAGGGTGTATAAGTTGTTATAGGGTGTATAAGTTGTTATAGGGTGTATAAGTTGTTATAGGGTGCATAAGTTGTTATTAGTGTGCATAATTTGTTATAGGGTGTATAACTTGTTATAGGGTGCATAAGTTGTTATAGGGTGTATAAGTTGTTATAGGGTGTATAAGTTGTTATAGGGTGCATAAGTTGTTATAGGGTGCATTAGTTGTTATAGGGTGTATAAGTTGTTATAGGATGCATAAGTTGTTATTAGTGTGCATAAGTTGTTATAGGGTGTATAACTTGTTATAGGGTGCATAAGTTGTTATAGGGTGTATAAGTTGTTATACGGTGCATAAGTTGTTATTAGTGTGCATAAGTTGTTATTAGTGTGCATAAATTGTTATAGGGTGCATAAGTTGTTATTAGTGTGCGTAAGTTGTTATTAGTGTGCATAAATTGTTATAGGGTGTATAAGTTGTTATAGGTTGTATAACTTGTTATAGGTTGTATAAGTTGTTATAGGGTGTATAAGTTGTTTTTAGTGTGCATAAGTTGTTATTAGTGTGCATAAATTGTTATTAGTGTGCATAAGTTGTTATAGGGTGCATAAGTTGTTATTAGTGTGCATAAGTTGTTATTAGTGTGCATAAGTTGTTGTTAGTGTGCATAAGTTGTTATAGGGTGCATAAGCTGTTATTAGTGTGCATAAGTTGTTATAGGTTGTTTAAGTTGTTATAGGGTGTATAAGTTGTTATATGGAGTATAAGTTGTTATAGGGTGTATAAGTTGTTATAGGGTATATAAGTTGTTATAGGGTGTATAAGTTGTTATTAGTGTGCATAAGTTGTTATTAGTGTGCATAATTTGTTATAGGGTGTATAACTTGTTATAGGGTGCATAAGTTGTTATAGGGTGTATAAGTTGTTATAGGGTGTATAAGTTGTTATAGGGTGCATAAGTTGTTATAGGGTGCATTAGTTGTTATAGGGTGTATAAGTTGTTATAGGATGCATAAGTTGTTATTAGTGTGCATAAGTTGTTATAGGGTGTATAACTTGTTATAGGGTGCATAAGTTGTTATAGGGTGCATAAGTTGTTATAGGGTGTATAAGTTGTTATAGGGTGTATAAGTTGTTATAGGGTGTATAAGTTGTTATAGGGTGTATAAGTTGTTATAGGGTGTATAAGTTGTTAATGAGTGTATAAGTTGTTATAGGGTGTATAAGTTGTTATAGGGTGTATAAGTTGTTATAGGGTGTATAAGTTGTTATAGGGTGTAAAAGTTGTTATAGGGTGTATAAGTTGTTAATGAGTGTATAAGTTGTTATAGGGTGTATAAGTTGTTATGGGGTGTATAAGTTGCTATTAGTGTGCATAAGTTGTTATAGGGTGTAAAAGTTGTTATAGGGTGCATAAGTTGTTATTAGTGTGCACAAGTTGTTATGGGGTGCATAAGTTGTTATCAGTGTGCATAAGTTGCTATAGGGTGTATAAGTTGTTAATGAGTGTATAAGTTGTTATAGGGTGAATAAGTTGTTATAGGGTGCATAAGTTGTTATAGGGTGTATAAGTTGTTATAGGGTGTATAAGTTGTTATAGGGTGTATAAGTTGTTATAGGGTGTAAAAGTTGTTATAGGGTGTATAAGTTGTTAATGAGTGTATAAGTTGTTATAGGGTGTATAAGTTGTTATAGGGTGTATAAGTTGTTATTAGTGTGCATAAGTTGTTATAGGGTGTAAAAGTTGTTATAGGGTGCATAAGTTGTTATAGGGTGCATAAGTTGTTATAGGGTGTATAAGTTGTTATAGGGTGTATAAGTTGTTATAGGGTGCATAAGTATTAGTTATAGGGTGTATAAGTTGTTATAGGGTGCATAAGTTGTTATGAGGTGCATAAGTTGTTATAGGGTGCATAAGTTGTTATAGGGTGCATAAGTTGTTATAGGGTGTATAAGTTGTTATAGGGTGCAAAAGTTGTTATTAGTGTGCATAAGTTGTTATAGGGTGTATAAGTTGTTATAGGGTGCATAAGTTGTTATTAGGGTGCATAAGTTGTTATAGGTTGTATAAGTTGTTATAGGGTGTATAAGTTGTTATAGGGTGTATAAGTTGTTATAGGGTGCATAAGTTGTTATTAGTGTGCACAAGTTATTATAGGGTATATAAGTTGTTATAGGGTGTATAAGTTGTTATAGGGTGTATAAGTTGTTATAGGGTGCATAAGTTGTTATAGGGTGCATAAGTTGTTATAGGGTATATAAGTTGTTATAGGGTGTATAAGTTATTATAGGGTGTATAAGTTGTTATAGGTTGCATAAGTTGTTATTAGTGTGCATAATTTGTTATAGGGTGTATAACTTTTTATAGGGTGCATAAGTTGTTATAGGGTGTATAAGTTGTTATAGGGTGTATAAGTTGTTATAGGGTGCATAAGTTGTTATAGGGTGCATTAGTTGTTATAGGATGTATAAGTTGTTATAGGATGCATAAGTTGTTATTAGTGTGCATAAGTTGTTATAGGGTGTATAACTTGTTATAGGGTGCATAAGTTGTTATAGGGTGTATAAGTTGTTATACGGTGCATAAGTTGTTATTAGTGTGCATAAGTTGTTATTAGTGTGCATAAATTGTTATAGGGTGCATAAGTTGTTATTAGTGTGCATAAGTTGTTATTAGTGTGCATAAATTGTTATAGGGTGTATAAGTTGTTATAGGTTGTATAACTTGTTATAGGTTGTATAAGTTGTTATAGGGTGTATAAGTTGTTTTTAGTGTGCATAAGTTGTTATTAGTGTGCATAAGTTGTTATTAGTGTGCATAAGTTGTTATAGGGTGCATAAGTTGTTATTAGTGTGCATAAGTTGTTATTAGTGTGCATAAGTTGTTGTTAGTGTGCATAAGTTGTTATAGGGTGCATAAGCTGTTATTAGTGTGCATAAGTTGTTATAGGTTGTTTAAGTTGTTATAGGGTGTATAAGTTGTTATATGGAGTATAAGTTGTTATAGGGTGTATAAGTTGTTATAGGGTATATAAGTTGTTATAGGGTGTATAAGTTGTTATTAGTGTGCATAAGTTGTTATTAGTGTGCATAATTTTTTATAGGGTGTATAACTTGTTATAGGGTGCATAAGTTGTTATAGGGTGTATAAGTTGTTATAGGGTGTATAAGTTGTTATAGGGTGCATAAGTTGTTATAGGGTGCATTAGTTGTTATAGGGTGTATAAGTTGTTATAGGATGCATAAGTTGTTATTAGTGTGCATAAGTTGTTATAGGGTGTATAACTTGTTATAGGGTGCATAAGTTGTTATAGGGTGTATAAGTTGTTATACGGTGCATAAGTTGTTATTAGTGTGCATAAGTTGTTATTAGTGTGCATAAATTGTTATAGGGTGCATAAGTTGTTATTAGTGTGCATAAGTTGTTATTAGTGTGCATAAATTGTTATAGGGTGTATAAGTTGTTATAGGTTGTATAACTTGTTATAGGTTGTATAAGTTGTTATAGTGTGTATAAGTTTTTTTTAGTGTGCATAAGTTGTTATTAGTTGCATAAGTTGTTATTAGTGTGCATAAGTTGTTATAGGGTGCATAAGTTGTTATTAGTGTGCATAAGTTGTTATTAGTGTGCATAAGTTGTTGTTAGTGTGCATAAGTTGTTATAGGGTGCATAAGCTGTTATTAGTGTGCATAAGTTGTTATAGGTTGTTTAAGTTGTTATAGGGTGTATAAGTTGTTATATGGTGTATAAGTTGTTATAGGGTGTATAAGTTGTTATAGGGTATATAAGTTGTTATAGGGTGCATAAGTTGTTATTAGTGTGCATAAGTTGTTATTAGTGTGCATAAGTTGTTATTAGTGTGTATAAGTTGTTATTAGTGTGCATAAGTTGTTATAGGGTGTATAAGTTATTATAGGGTGTATAAGTTGTTATAGGGTGTATAAGTTGTCATAGGGTGTATAAGTTGTTATAGGGTGCATAAGTTGTTATAGGGTGCATAAGTTGTTATAGGGTGCATAAGTTGTTATAAGGTGTATAAGTTGTCATAGGGTGCATAAGTTGTTTTAGGGTGTATAAGTTGTTATAGGGTGCATAAGTTGTTATTAGTGTGCATAAGTTGTTATAGGGTGTATAAGTTGTTATAGGGTGTATAAGTTGTTATAGGGTGTATAAGTTGTTATAGGGTGTATAAGTTGTTATAAGGTGCATAAGTTGTTAGTAGTGTGCATAAGTTGTTATTAGTGTGCATAAGTTGTTATTAGTGTGCATAAGTTGTTATTAGTGTGCATAAGTTGTTATAGGGTGTATAAGTTGTTATAGGGTGTATAAATTGTTATAGGGTGTATAAGTTGTTATAGGGTGTATAAGTTGTTATAGGGTGCATAAGTTGTTATAGGGTGTATAAGTTGTTATAGGGTGCATAAGTTCTAATTAGTGTGCATAAGTTGTTATAGGGTGTATAAGTTGTTATAGGGTGTATAAGTTGTTATAGGGTGTGTAAGTTGTTATAGGGTGCATAAGTTGTTATTAGTGTGCATAAGTTGTTATTAGTGTGCATAAGTTGTTATTAGTGTGCATATATTGTTATTAGTGTGCATAAGTTGTTATAGGGTGTATAAGTTGTTATTAGTGTGCATAAGTTGTTATTAGGGTGCATAAGTTGTTATATTGTGTATAAGTTGTTATAGGGTGTATAAGTTGTTATAGGGTGTATAAGTTGTTATAGGGTGTATAAGTTGTTATAGGGTGTATAAGTTGTTATAGGGTTTATAAGTTATTATAGGGTGTATAAGTTGTTATAGGGTGCATAAGTTGTTATAGGGTGTATAAGTTGTTATAGGGTGCATAAGTTGTTATAGGGTGTATAAGTTGTTATAGGGTGTATAAGTTGTTATAGGGTGTATAAGTTGTTATAGGGTGCATAAGTTGTTATAGGGTGTATAAATTGTTATAGGGTGTATAAGTTGTTATTAGTGTGCATAAGTTGTTATTAGTGTGCATAAGTTGTTATAGGGTGTATAAGTTGTTATAGGGTGCATAAGTTGTTATAGGGTGTATAAGTTGTTATAGGGTGTGTAAGTTGTTATGGGGTGTATAAGTTGTTGTAGGGTGTATAAGTTGTTATAGGGTGTATAAGTTGTTATAGGGTGCATAAGTTGTTATAGGGTGTAAAAGTTGTTATAGGGTGTATAAGTTGTTATAGGGTGTATAAGTTGTTATAGGGTGCATAAGTTGTTATTAGTGTGCATAAGTTGTTATTAGTGTGCATAAGTTGTTATTAGTGTGCATAAGTTGTTATTAGTGTGCATAAGTTGTTATAGGGTGTATAAGTTGTTATAGTGTGTATAAGTTGCTATAGGGTGCATAAGTTGTTATAGGGTGTATAAGTTGTTATAGGTTGCATAAGTTGTTATAGGGTGTATAAGTTGTTATAGGGTGTATAAGTTGTTATAGGGTGTATAAGTTGTTATAGGGTGTATAAGTTGTTATTAGCGTGTATAAGTTGTTATTAGTGTGCATAAGTTGTTATAGGGTGTATAAGTTGTTATAGGGTGTATAAGTTGTTATTAGTGTGTATAAGTTGTTATAGGGTGTATAAGTTGTTATAGGGTGTATTAGTTGTTATTAGTGTGCATAAGTTGTTATAGGGTGCATAAGTTGTTATAGGGTGTATAAGTCTTTATAGGGTGCATAAGTTGTTATTGGGTGTATAAGTTGTTATAGGGTGTATAAGTTGTTATAGGGTGCATAAGTTGTTATAGGGTTTATAAGTTGTTATAGGGTGTATAAATTGTTATAGGGTGTATAAGTTGTTATTAGTGTGCATAAGTTGTGATAGGGTGCATAAGTTGTTATAGGGTGTATAAGTTGTTATAGGGTGTATAAGTTGTTATAGGGTGTATAAGTTGTTATAGGGTGTATAAATCACAGATTTCCAACAGTTGTGTAACTTAAAGAAACACAAGTATACATACGCTCATTAATACACACGCACACGTATACATACACACGTGCATGCATAGGCACATACATATGCATAAGGACACGTATGCACACATAAATGTGCACACAGACATCGGCACACGTACACACATGCATACATATACCTATGAATATAATACTTATGCACCAGTATACATCTGTATTTGCATACATATATAGAAGCATCCATATGCACACGCATGCATACATGCATACACATACATTACTCTTAAATAAGCATACACATATGTACCTGCATACAGAAGTAGCCATGTACACAAATACATACACTTAGCGACCAGTGAAGAGGCGGGGCCAGGAGCTTGGACTCGACCCCTGCAACCTCAACTAGGCGAGTACAACTAGGTGAGTACACGCAATTACACACGCACGCACACATGCACACATGTAGCATATGGGCGCCTAGCAAACCTGGGAATAGCATTCCAACATCTCAGTGAGGACCCTGTACACCATGTAGGTCAGGACCATACTGAAGTATGCAGCACCAGTTTGGAACCCACACCTGGCCAAGCACGTCAGGAAATTATAGAAAGTGCAAAGGTTTGCAACGAGACTAGTCTAAGAGCTAAGGGGTATGTCCTCCGAGAAGAGGTTAAGGGAAATCGACCTGACGACACTGAAGGACTGGAGAGATAGGGATGATATGATAACGACGTATAAAATACCGAGAGGAATCGACAAAGTGGACAGAGACAGGATGTTCCAGAGATGGGACACAGCAACAAGGGGACACAGAGATGAAGACTCATATGAGTTATAGGAATGGTAGAAAGTATTTTTTCACTCACAGAGTTGTCAAGAAGTGATTGAATAGTCTGGAAAGTGATGTAGTGGAGGCAGGATCCATTCAAAGCTTTAAGAAGAGGTATGATAAAGCTCATAGAGCAGGTGAGAGAGGACCTAGTAGTGACCAGTGAAGAGGCGGAGCCAGGAACTGTGACTGGCCCCCTGCAACCACAATTAGGTGAGTACACACACACACACACGCACACCACGCACATACACATACAGACCACACACACATACGCACATACACACATACACGCACACACATACACACATAGTCGTTTTTTATATTAGGTTTATTAGAATTTCATGACCATTCTATACTGCACTGTACTTGCTGTGTACGTTAAGGTAGAGGTGGCTGGGCTTATGGGATACGGGGATAGCTATCTCGAATCACAGAAAGTACTTCATTGTTGCTAAAACTGTGAAGTACTTATCTGACATAGATTCTTATAAAGAACGTATCTGGTCCCGTATATTTTTATCGATACAGGACAATCTGACCAAACTAGGCCTATCCTAACTTAACCTACCTGGAGGGTGTTCCTGGGATCAACTCCCCCGCGGCCTAGTCCTTGACCAAGACTCCCGGCGGATCAGGGCCTGATCAACCAGGCTATTGCTGCTGCCGCACGTAGTCGAGCGAACGAATCACAGCCCGGCTGATCGGTACTGACTTCAGGTATCTGTCCAGCTTCGTCTTGAAGGCAGCCATGGGTCTATTGGTAATTCCCCTTATGCCTGGTGGGAGGCTATTGAACAGTCATGGGCCCCCGACACTTCTAACGACGAATAACGAGAAATATGCTGAGAATCCCAAGTGAGAAATCCACTTGATGGGTTGGAGAGAAAGAGATGGGGCTGGGGTTGCTAGATCATTGAGGTAATGGTGGCTGGGTTTAACTGAGAACGTATTCTAATCAGTATTTTAAGGATAAAGTTTGCTTGCCTCGTGGTTAGAAGGATACAACAAGCCTTAAGAAGCACCTGAGTTTAACCGTCTCCTAATATCAAGATTATTTTTCTCATCAACTTTGTCCATAATAATTATCGCTTTGTCTGCTTTCGTAATGTGAAGTCTAGGATCTTTCCTAACTTCTTACTTGACACTCCACCAGTGTTCTTACTTGATCCTCCACCAGTGTTCTTACTTGACACTCCACCAGTGTTCTTACTTGACACTCCACCAGTGTTCTTACTTGACACTCCACCAGTGTTCTTACTTGACACTCCACCAGTGTTCTTACTTGACACTCCACCAGTGTTCTTACTTGATCCTCCACCAGTGTTCTTACTTGACACTCCACCTGTGTTCTTACTTGACACTCCACCAGTGTTCTTACTTGACACTCCACCAGTGTTTTTACTTGACACTCCACCAGTGTTCTTACTTGACACTCCACCAGTTTTCTTACTTGACACTCCACCAGTGTTCTTACTTGACACTCCACCAGTGTTCTTACTTGATCCTCCACCAGTGTTCTTACTTGACACTCCACCAGTGTTCTTACTTGACACTCCACCAGTGTTCTTACTTGACACTCCACAAGTGTTCTTACTTGACACTCCACCAGTGTTCTTACTTGATCCTCCACCAGTGTTCTTACTTGATCCTCCACCAGTGTTCTTACTTGATCCTCCACCAGTGTTCTTACTTGATCCTCCACCAGTGTTCTTACTTGATCCTCCACCAGTGTTCTTACTTGATCCTCCACCAGTGTTCTTACTTGATCCTCCACCAGTGGTCTTACTTGACACTCCACCAGTGTTCTTACTTGATCCTCCACCAGTGTTCTTACTTGATCGTCCACCAGTGTTCTTACTTGATCCTCCACCAGTGTTCTTGTTTGATCCTCCACCAGTGTTCTTACTTGACACTCCACCAGTGTTCTTACTTGACACTCCACCAGTGTTCTTATTTGATCCTCCACCAGTGTTCTTACTTGATCCTCCACCAGTGTTCTTACTTGATCCTCCACCAGTGTTCTTGCTTGATCCTCCACCAGTGTTCTTACTTGATCCTCCACCAGTGTTCATACTTGATCCTCCACCAGTGTTCTTACTTGACACTCCACCAGTGTTCTTACTTGATCCTCCACCAGTGTTCTTACTTGATCCTCCACCAGTGTTCTTGCTTGATCCTCCACCAATGTTCTTACTTAATCCTCCACCAGTGTTCATACTTGATCCTCCACCAGTGTCCTTATTTGATCCTCCTCCAGTGTTCTTGCTCGATTCTCCACCAATGTTCTTGTTTGACTCTTTACCCGTGTTCTTGTTTCATCCTCCACCAGTGTTCTTGTTTCATCCTTCACCAGTGTTCTTGTTTGGTCCTCCACCAGTGTTCTTTTTTATCCTCCACCAGTATTCTTGTTTGATCCTCCACCAGTGTTCTTTTTTTATCCTCCACCAGTGTTCTTGATTGACCCTCCACCAGTGTTCTTACTTGACACTCCACCAGTGTTTTTACTTGATCCTCCACCAGTGTTCTTACTTGACACTCCACCAGTGTTTTTACTTGATCCTCCACCAGTGTTCTTACTTGACACTCCACCAGTGTTCTTACTTGACACTCCACCAGTGTTCTTACTTGACACTCCACCAGTGTTCTTACTTGACACTTCACCAGTGTTCTTACTTGACACTCCACCAGTGTTCTTACTTGATCCTCCACCAATGTTCTTACTTGACACTCAACCAGTGTTCTTACTTGATCCTCCACCAGTGTTCTTACTTGACACTCCACCAGTGTTCTTACTTGACACTCCACCAGTGTTCTTACTTGACACTCCACCAGTGCTCTTACTTGATCCTCCACTAGTGTTCCTACTTGACACTCCACCAGTGTTCTTACTTGACACTCCACCAGTGTTCTTACTTGATCCTCCACCAGTGTTCTTACTTGACACTCCACCTGTGTTCTTACTTGATCCTCCACCAGTGTTCTTACTTGATCCTCCACCAGTGTTCTTACTTGACACTCCACCAGTGTTCTTACTTGACACTCCACCAGTGTTTTTACTTGACACTCCACCAGTGTTCTTACTTGACACTTCACCAGTGTTCTTACATGACACTCCACCAGTGTTCTTACTTGATCCTCCACCAGTGTTCTTACTTGATCCTCCACCAGTGTTCTTACTTGACACTCCACCAATGTTCTTACTTGATCCTCCACCAGTGTTCTTACTTGATCCTCCACCAGTGTTCTTACTTGACACTTCACCAGTGTTCTTAATTGATCCTCCACCAGTGTTCTTACATGACACTCCACCAGTATTCTTACTTGACACTTCACCAGTGTTCTTACTTGACACTCCACCAGTGTTCTTACTTGACACTCCACCAGTGTTCTTACTTGATCCTCCACCAGTGTTCTTACTTGATCCTCCACCAGTGTTCTTACTTGATCCTCCACCAGTGTTCTTGCTTGATCCTCCACCAGTGTTCTTACTTGATCCTCCACCAGTGTTCATACTTGATCCTCCACCAGTGTTCTTACTTGACACTCCACCAGTGTTCTTACTTGATCCTCCACCAGTGTTCTTACTTGATCCTCCACCAGTGTTCTTGCTTGATCCTCCACCAATGTTCTTACTTAATCCTCCACCAGTGTTCATACTTGATCCTCCACCAGTGTCCTTATTTGATCCTCCTCCAGTGTTCTTGCTCGATTCTCCACCAATGTTCTTGTTTGACTCTTTACCCGTGTTCTTGTTTCATCCTCCACCAGTGTTCTTGTTTCATCCTTCACCAGTGTTCTTGTTTGGTCCTCCACCAGTGTTCTTTTTTATCCTCCACCAGTATTCTTGTTTGATCCTCCACCAGTGTTCTTTTTTTATCCTCCACCAGTGTTCTTGATTGACCCTCCACCAGTGTTCTTACTTGACACTCCACCAGTGTTTTTACTTGATCCTCCACCAGTGTTCTTACTTGACACTCCACCAGTGTTCTTACTTGACACTCCACCAGTGTTCTTACTTGACACTCCACCAGTGTTCTTACTTGACACTTCACCAGTGTTCTTACTTGACACTCCACCAGTGTTCTTACTTGATCCTCCACCAATGTTCTTACTTGACACTCAACCAGTGTTCTTACTTGATCCTCCACCAGTGTTCTTACTTGACACTCCACCAGTGTTCTTACTTGACACTCCACCAGTGTTCTTACTTGACACTCCACCAGTGCTCTTACTTGATCCTCCACTAGTGTTCCTACTTGACACTCCACCAGTGTTCTTACTTGACACTCCACAAGTGTTCTTACTTGATCCTCCACCAGTGTTCTTACTTGACACTCCACCAATGTTCTTACTTGATCCTCCACCAGTGTTCTTACTTGATCCTCCACCAGTGTTCTTACTTGACACTCCACCAGTGTTCTTACTTGACACTCCACCAGTGTTTTTACTTGACACTCCACCAGTGTTCTTACTTGACACTTCACCAGTGTTCTTACATGACACTCCACCAGTGTTCTTACTTGACACTCCACCAGTGTTCTTACTTGATCCTCCACCAGTGTTCCTACTTGACACTCCACCAGTGTTCTTACTTGACACTCCACCAGTGTTCTTACTTGATCCTCCACCAGTGTTCTTACTTGATCCTCCACCAGTGTTCTTACTTGACACTCCACCAATGTTCTTACTTGATCCTCCACCAGTGTTCTTACTTGATCCTCCACCAGTGTTCTTACTTGACACTTCACCAGTGTTCTTAATTGATCCTCCACCAGTGTTCTTACATGACACTCCACCAGTATTCTTACTTGACACTTCACCAGTGTTCTTACTTGACACTCAACCAGTGTTCTTACTTGACACTCCACCAGTGTTCTTACTTGATCCTCCACAAGTGTTCTTACTTGATCCTCCACCAGTGTTCTTACTTGATATTCCACCAGTGTTCTTACTTGATTCTCCACCAGTGTTCTTACTTGACACTCCACCAGTGTTCTTATTGACACTCCACCAGTGTTCTTACTTGACACTCCACCAGTGTTCTTACTTGATCCTCCACCAGTGTTCTTACTTGACACTCCACCAATGTTCTTACTTGATCCTCAACCAGTGTTCTTACTTGATCCTCCACCAGTGTTCTTACTTGACACTCCACCAGTGTTCTTACTTGATCCTCCACCAGTGTTCTTACTTGACACTCCACCAGTGTTCTTACTTGACACTCCACCAGTGTTCTTACCTGACACTCCACCAGTGTTCTTACTTGACACTTCACCAGTGTTCTTACTTGACACTCCACCAGTGTTCTTACTTGACACTCCACCAGTGTTCTTACTTGATCCTCCACCAGTGTTCCTACTTGACACTCCGCCAGTGTTCTTACTTGACACTCCACCAGTGTTCTTACTTGATCCTCCACCAGTGATCTTACTTGATCCTCCACCAGTGTTCTTACTTGATCCTCCACCAGTGTTCTTACTTGATCCTCCACCAGTGTTCTTACTTGACACTCCACCAGTGTTCTTACTTGACACTCCACCAGTGTTCTTACCTGACACTCCACCAGTGTTCTTACTTGACACTTCACCAGTGTTCTTACTTGACACTCCACCAGTGTTCTTACTTGACACTCAACCAGTGTTCTTACTTGATCCTCCACCAGTGTTCCTACTTGACACTCCGCCAGTGTTCTTACTTGACACTCCACCAGTGTTCTTACTTGATCCTCCACCAGTGTTCTTACTTGATCCTCCACCAGTGTTCTTACTTGATCCTCCACCAGTGTTCCTACTTGACACTCCACCAGTGTTCTTACTTGACACTCCACCAATGTTCTTACTTGATCCTTTACCAGTGTTCTTACTTGATCCTCCACCAGTGTTCCTACTTGACACTCCGCCAGTGTTCTTACTTGACACTCCACCAGTGTTCTTACTTGACACTCCACCAGTGTTCTTACTTGATCCTCCACCAGTGTTCTTACTTGATCCTCCACCAGTGTTCTTACTTGATCCTCCACCAGTGTTCCTACTTGACACTCCACCAGTGTTCTTACTTGACACTCCACCAATGTTCTTACTTGATCCTTTACCAGTGTTCTTACTTGATCCTCCACCAGTGTTCTTACTTGACACTCCACCAGTGTTCTTACTTGATCCTCCACCAGTGTTCTTACTTGACACTCCACCAGTGTTCTTACTTGACACTCCACCAGTGTTCTTACTTGACACTTCACCAGTGTTCTTACTTGACACTCCACCAGTGTTCTTACTTGACACTCCACCAGTGTTCTTACTTGATCCTCCACCAGTGTTCCTACTTGACACTCCACCAGTGTTTTTACTTGACACTCCACCAGTGTTCTTACTTGATCCTCCACCAGTGTTCTTACTTGATCCTCCACCAGTGTTCTTACTTGATCCTCCACCAGTGTTCTTACTTGATCCTCCACCAGTGTTCTTACCTGACCCTACACCAGTGTTCTTGCTTGACCCTCCACCAGTGTTCTTACTTGATCCTCCACCAGCGTTCTTACTTGACACTCCACCAATGTTCTTACTTGATCCTCCACCAGTGTTCTTGCTTGATCCTCCACTAGTGTTCTTACTTGTCCCTCCACCAGTGTTCTTGCTTGACCCTCCACCAGTGTTCATACTTGATCCTCCACCAGTGTTCTTACTTGACACTCAACCAATGTTCTTACTAGATCCTCCTCCAGTGTTCTTACTTGATCCTCCACCAGTGTTCTTACTTGATCCTCCACCAGTGTTCTTGCTCGATTCTCCACCAGTGTTCTTGTTTGATCCTCCACCAGTGTTCTTGTTTGATCCTCCACCAGTGTTCTTGTTTGATCCTCCACCAGTGTTATTTTTTTATCCTCCACCAGTGTTCTTGTTTGATCCTCCACCAGTGTTCTTGTTTGATCCTCCACCAGTGTTCTTGTTTGATCCTCCACCAGTGTTATTTTTTTATCCTCCACCAGTGTTCTTGTTTGATCCTCCACCAGTGTTCTTGTTTGATCCTCCATCATCTATCTATTTAACCATCTGTCTATCTATATTCTTTCTTTCAACACACCGGTTGTATCCCACCGAGGCGGGGTGGCCCAAAAGGAAAAACGAAAGCTTCTCCTTTTACATTTAGTAATATATACAGGAGAAGGGGTTACTAGCCCCTTGCTCCCGGCATTTTAGTCGCCTCTTACAACACGCATGGCTTACGGAGGAAGAATTCTGTTCCACTTCCCCATGGATATAAGAGGAAATAAACAAGAACAAGAACTAGAAAAAAAAAATAAAAGAAAACTCGAAGAGGTGTGTATATATGTGCTTGTACGTGTATGTGTAGTGTGACCTAAGTGTAAGTAGAAGTAGCAAGACGTACCTGAAATCTTGCATGTTTATGAGACAGAAAAAAGGACACCAGCAATCCTACCATCACGTAAAACGATTACAGGCTTTCGTTTTACACTCACTTGGCAGGACGGTAGTACCTCCCTGGGTGGTTGCTGTCTACCAACCTACTACCTAGATCTATCTATCTATCTATCTCTCTCTCTCTCTCTCTCTCTATATATATATATATATATATATATATATATATATATATATATATATATATATATATATATATATATATATATATATATATATATATATATATATATATATATATGTATATTTATTTATATATATATATATATATGTATATATATATATATATATATATATATATATATATATATATATATATTTATTTATTTATATATATATATATGTATATATATATATATATATATATATATATATTATATATATATATATATATATATATTATATATATATATATATTTTTTTTTTATTATCACACCGGCCGATTCCCACCAAGGCAGGGTGGCCCGAAAAAGAAAAACTTTCACCATCATTCACTCCATCACTGTCTTGCCAGAAGGGTGCTTTACACTACAGTTTTTAAACTGCAACATTAACACCCCTCCTTCAGAGTGCAGGCACTGTACTTCCCATCTCCAGGACTCAAGTCCGGCCTGCCGGTTTCCCTGAATCCCTTCATAAATGTTACTTTGCTCACACTCCAACAGCACGTCAAGTATTAAAAACCATTTGTCTCCATTCACTCCTATCAAACACGCTCATGCATGCCTGCTGGAAGTCCAAGCCCCTCGCACACAAAACCTCCTTTACCCCCTCCCTCCAACCCTTCCTAGGCCGACCCCTACCCCGCCTTCCTTCCACTATATATATATATATATATATATATATATATATATATATATATACATACATATATATTTATATATATACATATATATATGTCGTGCCGAATATGTAAAACTGGTCAAATAGCAAGAACTCGTTTAAAATTAAGTCTTTTCTAAAATTTTATCTTATACGTTTAAAGATATATATTTTTCATTAATGTTAATGTAAAAAAATTTAATTTTGAGCCAAAAGAATCTTAGAAAACTTACCTAACCTTATTATAACAAGAACAATTTATTTTAGCCTAACCCAACTATATATATTTTAGATTTGTTTACAATAATTTAATACTAAACAAACACAGTGAAATATATTTTTCTCGTTAGGTTCAGAATGATTTTGGCGAAATTATTGCATACACAAATTTTCGTTTGTCCTATATGGCAAGATGAGCGTTGCTATTTAAGCCAAGATCGCAAGTTCTGCCTATTCGGCACGACATATATATATATATATATATATATATATATATATATATATATATATATATATATATATATATATATATATATATATATATATATATATATATATATATATATATATATATATATATATATATATAGATATAGATAGATAGATAGATATATGCAAAATCATCGTTTATTCTGAACTATGATGCGCGCATCCGCAGTTTGCGGCTGCCATATTATATATATTAGTCAGAAAGACTGACGAAGAGGAAGCGATATTTTTCTGTCCAATTGAATCATACAGGATGGACTGCTGACATGACGCAATGAAATGTGTCATTCTGACTCACGGAATCATAATGACACGATTCAGAGCAAACGACGGTACGGGTGGGAACTCAACTCGCGGAGGAGCTTGGAAACGATTTTCTTGCGACATAGCTAGGAAAAGAATCCGGTGTCACTGACTGTTTGTATAAGGAATCAGTAGCTATGGCAGTTTTCAAGGTTTTCTTTCCCGAGAGTTAGAGATAGTTTTACTAAGGAGAGATTTCTGCTATGGGTTCAGTTTTTTTTTTAATAAACAACTAAATGCATGAGCAGTGGTGCTGCTGCTGCTGCTGCTGCTGCTGCTGCTGCTGCTGCTGATGCTGCTGATGCTGCTGATGCTGATGATGCTGCTGTTGCTGCTGATGCTGATGCTGGTGATGCTTCTGCTGCTGCTGCTGCTGCTGCTGCTGCTGATGCTGATGATGCTGCTGCTGCTGCTGCTGCTGATGCTGATGCTGATGATGATGCTGATGCTGATGCTGCTGATGCTGATGCTGATGCTGCTCATGCTGATGCTGCTCATGCTGCTCATGCGGCTGATGCTGCTGCTGATGCTCCTGATGCTGCTGATGCTGCTGATGATGATGCTGCTGCTGATGCTCCTGATGCTGCTGCTGATGCTTCTGATGCTGCTGATGATGATGCTGCTGCTGATGCTTCTGATGCTGCTGATGATGATGATGCTGCTGATGCTGCTGATGCTGCTGATGCTGCTGATGCTGCTGGTGCTTCTGATGCTGCTGATGCTGCTGATGCTGCTGATGCTGCTGATGCTACTGATGCTGCTGATGATGATGATGCTGCTGATGCTGTTGATGCTGCTGATGCTGCTGATGCATCTGATGCTGCTGATGATGATGATGCTGCTGATGCTGCTGATGCTGCTGATGCTACTGATGCTGCTGATGCTTCTGATGCTGCTGATGCTGCTGATGCTGCTGATGCTGCTGATGCTGCTGATGCTGTTGATGCTGCTGATGCTTCTGATGCTGCTGATGCTGCTGATGTTTCTGATGCTGCTGATGCTGCTGATGCTGCTGATGCTGCTGATGCTGCTGATGCTGCTGATGCTTCTTATGCTGCTGATGCTACTGATGCTACTGATGCTACTGATGCTGCTGATGCTGCTGATGCTGCTGTTGCTGCTGATGTTTCTGATGCTGCTGATGCTGCTGATGCTGCTGATGCTGCTGATGCTACTGATGCTTCTGCTGTCAGCATAGTTGCTGATCCCTGATGCTGACACTGATGCTGCTGATGCTGCTGATGCTGCTGATGCTACTGATGCTGCTGATGCTTCTCATGTTGCTGATGCTGCTGATGCTGCTGATGCTGCTGATGCTGCTGATGCTTCTGATGCTGCTGATGCTGCTGATGCTGCTGATGCTGTTGATGCTGATGATGCTGATGCTGCTGATGCTGCTGATGCTGATGATGCTGCTGGTGCTGTTAATGCTGCTGATGCTGCTGATGCTGCTGATGCTGTTGATGCTGATGATGCTGATGCTACTGATGCTGCTGATGCTGCTGATGCTTCTGATGGTGCTGATGCTTATGATGCTGCTGATGCTGCTGATGCTGCTGATGCTGCTGATGCTGCTGATGCTACTGATGCTACTGATGCTGCTGATGCTGCTGATGCTACTGATGCTGCTGATGCTTCTGATGTTGTTGATGCTGCTGATGCTGCTGATGCTGTTGATGCTGATGATGCTGATGCTGCTGATGCTGCTGATGCTGCTGATGCTGCTGATGCTGTTGATGCTGATGATGCTGATGCTGCTGATGCTGCTGATGCTGATGATGCTGCTGGTGCTGTTAATGCTGCTGATGCTGCTGATGCTGCTGATGCTGTTGATGCTGATGATGCTGATGCTACTGATGCTGCTGATGCTTCTGATGCTGCTGATGCTTCTGATGCTGCTGATGCTGCTGATGCTGCTGATGTTGCTGATGCTTCTGATGCTGCTGATGCTGCTGATGCTACTGATGCTACTGATGCTGCTGATGCTGCTGATGCTTCTGATGCTGCTGATGCTACTGATGCTGCTGATGCTACTGATGCTACTGATGCTACTGATGCTACTGATATTAACCCTCCCCTCAAACATCTCCTTGCCAACCTCAACAGAACACATGACCATAACACAAGGCACAGATCACTCTTTGATGTTCCTCGTGTCCATCTCACACTATGCAAAAACTCAATGCACATAAAAGGCCCTAAAATCTGGAATTCATTACCTGTAAATATAAAAGAAACACAACCTGTTTATAAATTCAAGTCTCTTCTCAAAGATTACTTACTCACCCAAAACCAAATAAATACTGAATAACTGAACATTATAAATTGTATATCTTAAATGTTTCTCACAATTATATCACATAAATGTTAAACCTAAAACCCAATCTAACTTTATTATTTTTTAAATACACTACCTAACGGAATCACTACCTAACTGAATGCAACCATATGACCTGTCTTTGTAATACTCACTTGTGCTTTATAGTTATCTGTTTACATTAATGTTTTATCACTGATTTCATCATTGCTTAGTAGCAGCGCTGTATAGTCCTTGTGGCTTAGCGCTTCTTTTTGATTATAATAATAATAATAATCATTGCTTAGTTAATCTTAAGTTAATTTTAAGCCAGCCCGTAATGCTATGCATAGTATAAGTGGCTTTGGCATACTGCTCTTATCTGTATTTTTTTTGTACCTCTGTATGTGTGCACAAATTGGAAATAAATAAATAAAATAAATAAATAAATGCTGCTGATGCTGCTGATGCTGCTGATGCTGCTGATGCTGCTGATGCTACTGATGCTACTGATGCTGCTGATGCTGCTGATGCTTCTGATGCTGCTGATGCTGCTGATGCTGCTGATGCTACTGATGCTGCTGATGCTGCTGATGCTACTGATGCTACTGATGCTGCTGATGCTGCTGATGCTGCTGATGCTACTGATGCTACTGATGCTGCTGATGCTGCTGATGCTTCTGATGCTACTGATGCTGCTGATGCTGCTGATGCTTCTGATGCTTCTTATGCTGCTGATGCTACTGATGCTACTGATGCTACTGATGCTGCTGATGCTGCTGATGCTGATGCTGCTGATGCTGCTGATGCTACTGATGCTACTGATGCTACTGATGCTGCTGATGCTGCTGATGCTGCTGATGCTTCTGATGCTGCTGATGCTGCTGATGCTGCTGATGCTACTGATGCTACTGATGCTGCTGATGCTGCTGATGCTTCTGATGCTGCTGATGCTGCTGATGCTGCTGATGCTGCTGATGCTACTGATGCTGCTGATGCTGCTGATGCTGCTGATGCTTCTGATGCTTCTTATGCTGCTGATGTTGCTACTGATGCTACTGATGCTTCTGATGCTGCTGATGCTGCTGATGCTGCTGATGCTGCTGATGCTACTGATGCTGCTGATGCTTCTGATGCTGCTGATGCTGCTGATGCTGCTGATGCTGCTGATGCTACTGATGCTTCTGATGTTGCTGATGCTTCTGATGTTTCTGATGCTGCTGATGCTGCTCATGCTGCTCATGCTGCTCATGCTTCTGATGCTTCTGATGCTTCTTATGGTGCTGATGCTGCTGATGCTTCTTATGCTGCTGATGCTGCTGATGCTGCTGATGCTTCTGATACTGCTGATGCTGCTGTTGCTACTGATGTTGCTGATGCTGCTGATGCTGCTGATGCTGCTGATGCTGTTGATGCTGCTGATGCTGCTGATGCTGCTGATGCTTCTGATGCTGCTGATGCTTCTGATGCTGCTGATGCTGCTGATGCTGCTGATGCTGCTGATGCTGCTGATGCTGTTGATGCTGCTGATGCTGCTGATGCTGTTGATGCTGCTGATGCTGCTGATGCTTCTGATGCTGTTGATGCTGCTGATGCTGCTGATGCTGCTGTTGCTGCTGATGCTTCTGATGCTGCTGATGCTGCTGATGCTTCTGATGCTTCTGATGCTGCTGATGCTGCTGATGCTACTGATGCTCCTGATGCTGCTGATGCTGCTGAGGCTTCTTATGCTGCTGATGCTGCTGATGCTACTGATGCTGCTGATGCTTCTGATGCTGCTGATGCTGCTGATGCTGCTGATGCTACTGATTCTGCTGATGCTGCTGATGCTGCTGATGCTTCTGATGCTGCTGATGCTTCTGATGCTGCTGATGCTGCTGATGCTGCTAATGCTGCTGATGCTGTTGATGCTGCTGATGCTGCTGATGCTTCTGATGCTGCTGATGCTGCTGATGCTACTGATGCTGCTGATGCTGCTGATGCTTCTGATGCTTCTTATGCTGCTAATGCTGCTGATGCTGCTGATGCTGCTGATGCTACTGATGCTACTGATGCTGCTGATGCTGCTGATGCTTCGGATGCTGCTGATGCTTCTGATGCTTCTGATGCTGCTGATGCTGCTGATGCTGTTGATGCTGCTGATGCTGCTGATGCTTCTGATGCTGCTGATGCTGCTGATGCTACTGATGCTGCTGATGCTACTGATGCTTCTGATGCTTCTTATGCTGCTGATGCTGCTGATGCTGCTGATGCTGCTGATGCTACTGATGCTACTGATGCTGCTGATGCTGCTGATGCTTCTGATGCTTCTTATGCTGCTGATGCTGCTGATGCTGCTGATGCTGCTGATGCTACTGATGCTGCTGATGCTACTGATGCTGCTGATGCTGCTGATGCTGCTGATGCTTCTGATGCTTCTTATGCTGCTGATGCCGCTGATGCTGCTGATGATACTGATGCTACTGATGCTACTGATGCTTCTGATGCTGCTGATGCTGCTGATGCTACTGATGCTGCTGATGCTGCTGATGCTACTGATGCTGCTGATGCTTCTGATGCTGCTGATGCTGCTGATGCTGCTGATGCTGCTGATGCTACTGTTGCTGCTGATGCTTCTGATGCTGCTGATGCTTCTGATGCTGCTGATGCTGATGCTGCTGATGCTGCTGATGCTTCTGATGCTTCTGATGCTTCTTATGCTGCTGATGCTGCTGATGCTGCTGATGCTGCTGATGCTGCTGATGCTTCTGATACTGCTGATGCTGCTGAGGCTACTGATGCTACTGATGCTGCTGATGCTGCTGATGCTGCTGATGCTGCTGATGCTGCTGATGCTTCTGATGCTGCTGATGCTTCTGATGCCGCTGATGCTGCTGATGCTGTCTGATGCTGCTGATGCTGTTGATGCTGCTGATGCTGCTGATGCTGCTGATGCTGTTGATGCTGCTGATGCTGCTGATGCTGCTGATGCTGCTGATGCTTCTGATACTGCTGATGCTGCTGTTGCTACTGATGCTCCTGATGCTGCTGATGCTGCTGATGCTGCTGATGCTGTTGATGCTGCTGATGCTGCTGATGCTGCTGATGCTTCTGATGCTGCTGATGCTTCTGATGCTGCTGATGCTGCTGATGCTGCTGATGCTGCTGATGCTGTTGATGCTGCTGATGCTGCTGATGCTGCTGATGCTGTTGATGCTGCTGATGCTGCTGATGCTTCTGATGCTGTTGATGCTGCTGATACTGCTGATGCTGCTGATGCTGCTGATGCTTCTGATGCTGCTGATGCTGCTGATGCTGCTGATGCTTCTGATGCTTCTGATGCTGCTGATGCTGCTGATGCTGCTGATGCTCCTGATGCTGCTGATGCTGCTGAGGCTTCTTATGCTGCTGATGCTGCTGATGCTACTGATGCTGCTGATGCTTCTGATGCTGCTGATGCTGCTGATGCTGCTGATGCTACTGATTCTGCTGATGCTGCTGATGCTGCTGATGCTTCTGATGCTGCTGATGCTTCTGATGCTGCTGATGCTGCTGATGCTGCTAATGCTGCTGATGCTGTTGATGCTGCTTATGCTGCTGATGCTTCTGATGCTGCTGATGCTGCTGATGCTACTGATGCTGCTGATGCTGCTGATGCTTCTGATGCTTCTTATGCTGCTAATGCTGCTGATGCTGCTGATGCTGCTGATGCTACTGATGCTACTGATGCTGCTGATGCTGCTGATGCTTCTGATGCTGCTGATGCTTCTGATGCTTCTGATGCTGCTGATGCTGCTGATGCTGTTGATGCTGCTGATGCTGCTGATGCTTCTGATGCTGCTGATGCTTCTGATGCCGCTGATGCTGCTGATGCTGTCTGATGCTGCTGATGCTGTTGATGCTGCTGATGCTGCTGATGCTGCTGATGCTGTTGATGCTGCTGATGCTGCTGATGCTGCTGATGCTGCTGATGCTACTGATGCTGCTGATGCTGCTGATGCTTCTTATGCTGCTGATGCTACTGATGCTGCTGATGCTTCTGATGCTGCTGATGTTGCTGATGCTGCTGATGCTGCTGATGCTGCTGATGCTTCTGATGCTGTTGATGCTTCTTATGCTGCTGATGCGGCTGATGCTACTGATGCTGCTGATGCTTCTTATGCTGCTGATGCTGCTGATGCTGCTGATGCTTCTGATGCTGCTGATGCTTCTTATGCTGCTGATGCTGCTGATGCTGCTGATGCTGCTGATGCTGCTGATGCTACTGATGCTGCTGATGCTACTGATGCTGCTGATGCTTCTGATGCTGCTGATGCTGCTGATGCTGCTGATGCTGTTGATGCTGCTCATGCTGCTCATGCTGCTCATGCTTCTGATGCTGCTGATGCTGCTGATGCTGCTGATGCTGCTGATGCTGCTGATGCTGCTGATGCTTCTGATGCTGCTGATGATTCTGATGCTGCTGATGCTGCTGATGCTGCTGATGCTCCTGATGCTGCTGATGCTGCTGATGCCTCTGATGCTTCTTATGCTGCTGATGCTGCTGATGCTTCTGATGCTACTGATGCTTCTGATGCTACTGATGCTGCTGATGCTGCTGATGCTTCTGATGCTGCTGATGCTGCTGATGCTGCTGATGCAAGCTTGTCATAGTGTGCCATGCAGGATAGATTTCCTGGAATGGTGGAGAGAGGAAAAAAGTGTTGGAGGTCAATTGTGGCTGTCAAGGGATGTATGTTTATGGGAGGAGGGAGGGGAAGGAAGATGTTTTAGGAAGGAAGGAGTGGGGGGGAAGGAAGCTGTTTAGAAAGGAAGGAGTGGGGGGTGGAAGGGTGGCTTCCGGTTTTCCTAGATTTGTTCGCTTCTCTTCTAATATTCATAATTTCTGCTCTTCCTTTACTCATCCTGTTCTGTGCCAAGAATAGTGTTCATAGAAGAGGTTTGTCACAATGCGTGTGCCCACGTGTGTTTACAAGAGTCGAGTCATAGATCCTGGCCGCGCCTCTTAACTAATACGTATAATGTTACACAAATAACCCGCACTTAGGAGAGAGAAACTGTGTTGTTCCAGTCGTCTGTATTGTACCTTTTTGTTCTGTTTTTCTTTATGTATAATGTTCCCCTCATAACCTCTTCATTTAATTCATTCCTTTTCTTCATATCCCTAAAGCCTAAAAAAAAAAGAAAATATTTCTTCACGTTCTTGAGGTTCACATTTGTGTTCAGTTATCAGGCGTGTCTTCTGTCTTCCTGTCCTCGCGCCAGACACAACCTGACACTAGCCACTGTCTCTATCCTTCCCTCCACTTGTTCTATTTTGATCGTGTCTTCTCTGGTCCTCTTCTAGCGTAGTTAGTTTGAGCTCAAGTCATAAATAATCGACACTTTGGGGAGGAAATTGTAGGCAACATTTCGGTCTATTCTGGATCATTATCGTGCAGACATTGACTTGATAATGGATGGTCTGAAACTTGATAATGGATGGTCTGAAACTTGATAATGGATGGTCTGAAACTTAATAATGGATGGTCTGAAACTTGATAATGGATGGTCTGAAACTTAATAATGGATGGTCTGAAACTTGGTAATGGATGGTTTGAAACTTGATAATGGATGGTCTGAAACTTCGCTCAAAGTTTCTTCTCCAGAGAATTACGTATTTGTGCATTCCTCCAGCCATGGTATTGTGACTTATTTTTTCTTGACCTGAAAGCTATCCTCGTAGCCAAATTTCCTTAGTTATAGATTGTTTCACCGCGACCCTTTTTTTTTTATCATCTCGAGTTTCTTACAGTATTTAATAAGTTCCAGGTTCCATAGTGGCCCCACACACTCGATGACGCTCCTGATGTTTATCTTGTTTAAAGCGCTAAACACTCTCTTGCAAATGCTATATAAGTTACGCAGTCAATAAGCCTTTCCAGTGAGATGTTCAGTGTGATGTACACTTCCTCCTTGACCGTACTCCTTTTATGATCCTCTCTATGTTAGTGTCCTGTCATTCTTATTGTCAAATGATATTTTCATCTGATTTGAATTAAATTCTAATATCCACTTGTTTGACAACGTATCCCAACCTTTTATAAGTGCTCCTAAAACCTCTCCTTGTCCTCTGCAGCTATTGTGTTTTTTCCTTAAGTTGAACGTTATCTCCAGTAATGCATAAGACTGAATGAGACTGTATTTCCTCTACAGGTCAGTTACGTATGTAAGGAACAGTAAGAGTCCAAGTAGTGATGTTTGGGGGACTCCATTCAATACCCGTGACCACTTTGATATTCCTCTCTCACCATCACATTCTGCCTACTATTTTTCAGGTGTTAGTGTACTAACTTAAATATATGTGTGTTATGTATTAAATATATGTCATTCTCCAGTTTGTTTTTTCCAGTTTAAGGAACAGCTTCTGTTGGAGCACCGTGTATGACGCCTTCCTAGAGTCTAATAAAATACAGTTCACCAGGTCTTTCTCCCCACTGCTTTATTTTTATTACTAAGGATTTGCCCGGATTTGTAGCGAGGTGGAGAAGGGCGCTAGCTCTGGGGCCCCTACACGGAAGGAGCCCCAGCAGAAATGGGTTATGGGCAATCTAGGCATATTGTAATAAACTTTGTGAAGAGCTGTTTGTTTTGCTTAAAAAGAAACATATGAAGTGTAGAGAAAAACAAACACAAGGCTGGTTAACACTTTATATAATAAAGTAAGCAATCTGAGAGGGAAGTTAGAGTGGCCGAAACAAGCACAGGGTGCCTTCCCTGGGCTCCCCACAACTCTTAATCCAGCCCTGCCACTACAACATTAGACTCACCTCGTAGTGTGGCAAAATTGCTTCCTAACTTTGTTGGTTCTATCACAATACTATATTTAGTCTTGGACCCACGCATGGAGTTGACTTCCACTATCTCTTTCTCTAGCTTATTTCCATTATTAATAACTATTCTCACGAAAAAGTGTTTTGTGATTTTGCCTTCTTGGTCTGTTACTACCTTATCAAATATTCTGTTAAGTCTGATAGTGTCTCTGGGTATTTGGTACGTCATTATCATGTTTTCTCTGACCTTTTGTTCCACTATTGACACCAAGTTCAGTCCTCTAGATAATTCCTCGTAGCTCTCACTCATTAGCCCTAAGACCAGTGTTACAGTTTAAAAATATCAGAACTACCATGAGCTTCTTTATTTCCTGGACTGTGTGCGGGTTCTAGACAGGTGGTGTATACTCGAGGATTCAGCTGGCGTTACTCGATACAGTATTTACTGTAATTTTCTCTTTAGGTTTCATTTATGTATACACTGATTCTATGACCCAATAAATTATTACCTTCAGAGAAGCATGAGGTGTAGTCTAAGTAATCTAACAATAACATGAAAGTATTATAAGGGGATCATGTGGATGGAACAATGTTACTGGGTCCAGACAATTAATTACTCCTTATACCATTCCTGTTTTCTAATAACAGAGGTCTCAGCAAAGCTCAGACCTCCGCACCACAACTATCACCAAAGAGTTGTTAAGTTTTACCATGAATTAAGGAAAAATCCTGGATTTCATCTTACGAAATAGACATAGCAAATGTGATAGAATTATGGATAAGGTAGATTATAGTGGAAAAATGAATATGTTATTAGAAGACGGGGGAACTTACGTGCTTCTTAAGGTTATCTCATCCTTCAGCTTCTTGTTATTAATCTCAATTCGTATTTTTCTCATCAGTTTCTGTCATCTACACAAGCAACATGTAGACTCAGGAGGAATTCTGATCGTTCCGTCAACCACTGAGGAATTCATTTCATATATTTTCTAGGCAGTCCTGGAACCATTGAAGTATTCTCATATATCCCCCAGGTACTTCATCAAATTCTTAAATATTCTTCACATGCAGTGTTTCCATCCTTCTCGCCTCCATGATTTCCTTTGGCTCTTTTATAGTGCCAAAATTTTGGTGAGTCAGGATACGCCGTCACGAAACTCTTCTTGTGTTTTATTATAAAAGTTTTCTCCAGATGTTTTGTTTATCACTTGTTTATTAGTTTGAATATTTGCTTCAGGCATGATGACCTGTATTTTAGCCTCCTATATAGTGTCTGACAGCAAGTCAAACCCTAAAAATCATTTAACTCACTCAGATCTAACACACTCACACATGCCTGCGGGATGTTCAAGCTTCTATCACTTAAAACCTCCTTGAACACTTCCCCCCCCCCTCTCTTCCCAATCTTTCCTGTGATGACTCCTGTGCCTGAATTTATAAATCTGCCCGAATTCTCCACTGTTCTTTCTAAAAGGTCAACCTACCTTAACAGCGCCTCTACAGTCCTTTGAATTATACTTTTTTTTTGTAATTCAACGTTGTTTTCTAATGTCTCTTCTCCTAATTCTCTGAATAATATCCACATTACATATTGCTCTCACATACGACATCTCTACTGCATCCTCCTTCTCCACTTCCTCCTCTTCGCTGCAACATTTAAAGGCCATGACTCACACCCAAATAAAGGTATTAGTATCACTATATTCGTTCCTCTCTTTTATCCATCTTAAATAAACTTTTTTCACAGACGTCTCAATACACCATCTACCTCTCTCTCCCCTCACTCATCTATTCTGTAGTCCATCTCCTCTTTCATAGACCCATCTGTCGTCACGTCCATCCTCAAATATCCAAACACATTCACTTCCTCCATACTCCCTCCCTCCAGTCTGATATTCAGTACTGTATTACCTAATTTTTTGTTACCCTCATCACCTTGCTCATTTATATGTTTACTTTTAATCTCCTTCTTTTACACACCGTTTCAAACTCCTCCGTCAACCTTCTTTATATTCCTTTCAGAATCTCTGAAAAGAACTGTGTCATCAGCAAAGAGCAACTGTGACAACTCTCACTTTGTCCCACACCTCTTTTCAGTACCTTAGCACTCATTACCTTTGCAGCCCATTTATAAATATACTGAACAACCATGGTGACATTACACATTCCTATCTAAGGCCTACTGTTACTAGAAAATAGTCTCCTTCATACCTCCACTTTCTGTTAACAAACTCTATACTGTTGTGAGCAACCTACTATCTATTTTTTACAATTATAATGTCTGCCACATTGCCCTTATCTACCCCATCATATGATTTTTTCTAAATCCGTAAATGGGGTAAACAGTCGTTTACTATTATCTATGCTTCATTGTAAACATATGGTCTATGCATCTTCTACGCTTCCTAAATCCTCCTTGTTCCTTTGCAATCTTACCTTGTCTTATTCGTAACCCTTTCAAATATAATTATTCCATACACTTTAACTGGTATTCTCAACATGCTTAGTCATTATAATTCTTACACTCTCCTCTGTCTCATTTTCCCGCTTATATAAGGGATCTTTACATTTTCTGTCAATCCTCAGGTACCTTCCATTCTTTCATGCATATAACGAACAAATAAAGAAATCACTCCAAAACTCTGCTCCCTACCTGTATTGAACGTCACATTCATCATTCCATCTTACACGGTGGCTTTACCCACTTTCAATGTACCTCCAGCATCACGCACTTTCTCCACACTCATCTCTGGCTCTTCTTTACTCCTACCAGACAGTAAGAAATCATTGCCTCCTTTTCATCATCAATATTTAACAGCTCAAAATATTCCCTCCATTTTTCCAGTAATTCAGCCTCCCCATCTAACATCTTCCTCAACTTATTAATCTCTCTTCAAAACTGTTTCTTATTCTCAGTCAAATTTGCTGAGAAAGACACACCCATTCTCCAGTTTCCTCTCTTCTCTGCACTCCCTCAACTCTAATTAACCTATTTTTTCTCTCTGCCTTTCGTATATAATTTTTTTTATTGTTAAAATCTCCCAAATGCTAACTTTTTTGTCGCTTACCTTGACCTGATAATTCCACCCGCACCCATGTTCCTGTAACCACAAGTTTCTGTTGTACACTCTAACACTGCACTGCCAACTCCGTCACTGCACCCTCAACCTCCTCATTATCTGTACTCTCGTTACTTGGCACTTCATATACCGCCCAATAATTGCCGCCTTCTGTATTTCTTTCACTTTCACTCGTCTCTTACCCACTGACGTTACTCCACTTGACTAATCTACTTGTCGGTATTGTATACCGACAAGTAGATTAGTCAAACATGTGCAACACTTAGCCATCTTTATTCCGAAACTTTCGCCTACATAGCAGGCTTCACCAGTCGAATGCAGAGGTGGTAAATATGGAGAAAGCAGCAGTGGGGAGGTGAAGACGATGTGGTCACTCTTTCAACCTTGAAGGAGTAGTTTGAGGTGGACTGACCACATTATCTTTACTTCTCCACTACTGCTTTCTCTATATTTCCCACCTCTGTAATTCGAAGCCTGCTGTGTAGGAGAGACGTTTCGGACTAAAGATAACCGCTGCGCATGTGAGTTATTGGTCTCCTTCTGCAACTTACTCCCATTGTAGCTGCTAGTAACTCAGCTGACACTTCGCTGGTTCCTCCAAGAACATAGATTTCCAGAAGTCTACCCATCAATCTTATATCCGCCAGAATATAGGCTGGCAGACTTATTATGTTTTTCTTAGAATGAGCATGACTTATTATTAGATCTTTGTTCTATAAATAGTTCAGTTAGAGGTCCCTCTCATTATCATTCACAGATGGCACTCCAGACTTCCCTACTAAGACTTCTACGAAAGTTCTCTCCGTTTGTGGAAGTAGGTCGTGCCCAAGGGTTAGGCAAGCGAAGACTTTCCAAGTATTAAGATCCCAAGAAGTTGCAGTGTCTGACAGGATTGTAGATGAATGGTTCAGAGAACCGACACGTTGATAAATTAGACAATTTATCAGAGAACCGACACGTTGATAAATTAGACACATGTGCAACTCTTGGGTATCTTTATTAAGGAAACGTTTCACCACACAGTGGCTTCATCAGTCCATACACAGGAGAAACTTGAAGAACAGAAGGAGAATGAGGTAATCAGTCCCTCAACCTTGAATCGATGTGGTTAGTCCATCAATCTTAAATAGAATACGGCATATGAGCAGAGAAGCAGCTTATAAACCGCAGGCAGGAGAGGTGCAGCAGTTGTAGGTGGTGTCACATTTGCCCAATGTGGAAGTAGGCCGTGCCCAAGGGTTAGGCAAGTTGGGCACGACCTACTTCCACATTGGGCAAATGTGAAACCACCTACAACTGCTGGTTAACAGCTCCCTTGTTTCCGGCATTTTAGCCACATAATCACAAGTCTTAGCTCATTCTTCACCAGCTAACAGCTGTCATCCTACCTCGTGTCCTTACAAACCTTGAATCTAGCAATAGCTAGATGCTAGCCACAATGCTGGAGCAACGATAAATTACCTAGTCACTGTGACTCACGAAATCGTAATGACACGATTGCGACGGTCTGGAGTTTTGAGACTCCCTGATCGCGGGTTCTATCCCCGCCCATGGTATGGTTTGTTTACCTAATCACTGTTTGGTAAACAGAGGCAGTGGAGGGTAGGAGACTTACACCCATACGACTCCCACATCATACATGATAAAGCCTGGCCTTGGGCGAAACGATGCATATTAAATGGTTTCCCTTCTACCAGTCTCTTTATTTCTTGACCTCGCCACGCACCAGAATTCGAATGCACTATGGCACTGTAGTTCGTGTTCCTTCCTTAACATATTACGGCACTGTGCTTACCTGGAGTATACCTGGAGAGGGTTACGGTAGTCAGCGCCCCCGCAGCCCGGTCTGAGACCAGGCCCCATGGTGGCTCAGGGTCTGATTAACCAGGCTGTTACTGCTGGCCACTTCCGTAATATACAACGGGCATTATTTTTGGCATCACATCATTAACAACCTAGGGCACAGTGGGCACTTCCCTCACAACTTCTCACCATTTTCTTTCAATAATCGCCCAGACTTCTTTAAATTAACCGCTTGATCATACACAATATTTTATCTCTTAATGTACAAGCTGAATATCACCGCTGTGTCTGGTTACTGTGTGCTTCTGTCACTATTGTGTCTGGTTACTGTGTGCTTCTGTCACTATTGTGTCTGGTTACTGTGTGCTTCTGTCACTATTGTGTCTGGTTACTGTGTGCTTCTGTCACTATTGTGTCTGGTTACTGTGTGCTTCTGTCACTATTGTGTCTGGTTACTGTGTGCTTCTGTCACTATTGTGTCTGGTTACTGTGTGCTTCTGTCTCTGTTGTGTCTGGTTACTGTGTGGTTCTGTCACTGTTGTGTCTGGTTACTGTGTGGATCTGTCTCTGTTGTGTCTGGTTACTGTGTGGTTCTATCTCTGTTGTGTCTGGCTACTGTGTGGTTCTGCCACTATTGTGTCTGGCTACTGTGTGGTTCTGTTACTATTGTGTCTGGTTACTGTGTGGTTCTGTCACTGTTGTGTCTGGCTACTGTGTGGTTCTGTCACTGTTGTGTCAGCTTACTGTGTGGTTCTGTCACTGTTGTATCTGGTTCCTTAGTAGGACACATGATTCCTTAGCAAGGACACTGGATTCTTCAGCAAAGACACATGGTTCTTCAGCAAGAACATATGGTTCTTCAGCAAGGACACATGGTTGCTTTGTAAGTACACATGGTTACCTGGAGGTTACCTGGAGGTTATTCCGGAGATCAACGCCCCCGCGGCCCGGTCCATGACCAGGCCTCCCTATGGATCAGAGCCTGATCAACTAGGGTGTTACTGCTGGCCGCACGCAGTCCAACGTACGAGCCACAGCCCGGCTGATCCGGCACTGACTTTAGGTATCTGTCCAGCTCTCTCTTGAAGGCAGCCAGGGGTTTATTGGTAATTCCCCTAATGCTTGATGGGAGGCTGTTGAACAGCCTTAGTGTACCAATGGCGCCCCTACTTTTTATTGGGGGCATTTTGCATCGCCTGCCCAGTCTTTTACTTTCGTAGGGAGTGATTTCTGTGTGCAGATTTGGGACCATTCCTTCCAAGATTTTCCAAGTGTAGATTATGATATATCTCTCCCTCCTGCGTTCCAACGAGTACAAATCAAGTGCCTCCAAGCGTTCCCAGTAGTTGAGGTGCTTGACAGAACTTATGCGTGCAGTGAAGGATCTCTGTGCACTCTCTAGATCTGCGATTTCACCTGCTTTGAATGGAGATGTTAATGTACAGCAGTATTCCAGCCTAGAGAGAACAAGTGATTTGAAAAGGATAATCATTGGCTTGGCATCTCTTGTTTTGAAAGTTCTCATTATCCATCCCATCATTTTCTTTGCACGTGCGATCGTGGCACTGTTGTGATCCTTGAAAGTGAGATCCTTAGCGAGCACACATGGTTCCTGAGCAAGGGCAAATGGTTCCTCAACAGGCACACAGAGTTCTTCAGCAAGGACACATGGTCTTCAGCAAGGACACAGGGTTCTTCAGCAAGGACACATGGTTCCTTATCAAGGACACAAGGTTCTTCAGCAAGGACACATGATCCTTATCAAGGACACATGGTCTTCAGCAAGGACACAGGGTTCTTCAGCAAGGACACATGATTCCTTATCAAGGGCACAAGGTTCTTCAGCAAGGACACATGATTCCTTAGCAAGAACACATGGTTCTTCAACAAAGACACATGGTTTTTCAGCAAGAACACATGGTTCTTCAGCAAGTACACAGGGTTCTTCAGCAAGAACACATGGTTCTTCAGCAAGTACACAGGGTTCTTCAGCAAGAACACAAGGTTCTTCAGCAAGTACACAGGGTTCTTCAGCAAGAACACATGGTTCTTCAGCAAGTACAGAGCAAGAACACATGGTTCTTCAGCAAGTACACAGAGCAAGAACACAAGGTTCTTCAGCAAGTTTCTTCAGCAAGAACACAAGGTTCTTCAGCAAGAACACATGGTTCTTCAGCAAGTACACAGGGTTCTTCAGCAAGAACACAAGGTTCTTCAGCAAGTACACAGGGTTCTTCAGCAAGAACACATGGTTCTTCAGCAAGTACACAGGGTTCTTCAGCAAGAACACATGGTTCTTCAGCAAGTACACATGGTTCTTCAGCAAGAACACATGGTTCTTCAGCAAGAACACAGTTTTTTCAGGAAGAACACATGGTTCTTCAACAAGAACACATGGTTCTTCAGCAAGAACACATGGTTCTTCAGCAAGAACACATGGTTCTTCAGCAAGAACACATGCTTCTTCAGCAAGAACACAAGGTTCTTCAGCAAGTACACATGGTTCTTCAGCAAGAACACATGGTTCTTCAGCAAGAACACATGGTTCTTCAGCAAGTACACATGGTTCTTCAGCAAGAACACATGGTTCTTCAGCAAGAACACATGGTTCTTCAGCAAGAACACATGGTTCTTCAGCAAGAGCACAAGGTTCTTCAGCAAGAACACATGGTTCTTCAGCAAGAACACAAGGTTCTTCAGCAAGAACACATGGATCTTCAGCAAGAACACATGGTTCTTCAGCTAGAACACATGGTTCTTCAGCAAGTACACATGGTTTTTCAGCAAGAACACAAGGTTCTTCAGCAAGAACACATGGTTCTTCAGCAAGAACACATGGTTCTTCAGCAAGAACACATGGTTCTTCAGCAAGAACACATGGTTCTTTAGCAAGAGCACAAGTTCTTCAGCAAGATCACAAGGTTCTTCAGCAAGAACACAAGGTTCTTCAGCAAGAACACAAGGTTCTTTAGCAAGAAAACAAGGTTCTTCAGCAAGAGCACAAGGTTCTTCAGCAAGAACACATGGTTCTTCAGCAAGAACACATGGTTCTTCAGCAAGTACACATGGTTCTTCAGCAAGTACACATGGTTCTTCAGCAAGTACACATGGTTCTTCAGCAAGTACACATGGTTCTTCAGCAAGTACACATGGTTCTTCAGCAAGTACACGTGGTTCTTCAGCAAGTACACATGGTTCTTCAGCAAGTACACATGGTTCTTCAGCAAGAGCACAAGGTTCTTCAGCAAGTACACATGGTTCTTCAGCAAGAACACATGGATCTTCAGCAAGTACACATGGTTCTTCAGCAACAACACAAGGTTCCTCAGCAAGTACACATGGTTCTTCAGCAAGAACACATGGTTCTTCAGCAAGTACACATGGTTCTTCAGCAAGTACACATGGTTCTTCAGCAAGGATACAGTGTTTTCCAGCAAGTATACATGGTTCTTCAGCAAGAACACATGGTACTTCAGCAAGAACACATGGTTCTTCATCAAGAGCACAAGGTTCTTCAGCAAGAACACATGGTTCTTCAGCAAGAACACAAGGTTCTTCAGCAAGAACACTTGGATCTTCAGCAAGAACACATGGTTCTTCAGCAAGAACACATGGTTCTTCAGCAAGTACACATGGTTCTTCAGCAAGAACACATGGTTCTTCAGCAAGAACACATGGTTCTTCAGCAAGAGCACAAGGTTCTTCAGCAAGAACACATGGTTCTTCAGCAAGAACACAAGGTTCTTCAGCAAGAACACATGGATCTTCAGCAAGAACACATGGTTCTTCAGCAAGAGCACAAGGTTCTTCAGCAAGAACACATGGTTCTTCAGCAAGAACACAAGGTTCTTCAGCAAGAACACATGGTTCTTCAGCAAGAACACATGGTTCTTCAGCAAGAACACAAGGTTTTTCAGCAAGAACACAAGGTTCTTCAGCAAGAACACCTGGTTCTTCAGCAAGAACACATGGTTCTTCAGCAAGAACACAAGGTTTTTCAGCAAGAACACATGGTTCTTTAGCAAGAACACATGGTTCTTCAGCAAGAACACATGGTTCTTCAGCATGAACACAAGGTTCTTCAGCAAGAACACATGGTTCTATAGCAAGAACACATGGTTCTTCAGCAAGAACACATGATTCTTCAGCAAGAACACAAGGTTCTTCAGCAAGAACACATGGTTCTTCAGCAAGAACACATGGTTCTTCAGCAAGAACACATGGTTCTTCAGCAAGAACACATGGTTCTTCAGCAAGAACACAAGGTTCTTCAGCAAGAACACATGGTTCTTCAGCAAGAACACATGGTTCTTCAGCAAGAACACAAGGTTCTTCAGCAAGAACACATGATTCTTCAGCAAGAACACAAGGTTCTTCAGCAAGAACACATGGTTCTTCAGCAAGAACACATGGTTCTTCAGCAAGAACACAAGGTTCTTCAGCAAGAACACATGGTTCTTCAGCAAGAACACAAGGTTCTTCAGCAAGAACACATGGTTCTTCAGCAAGAACACATGGTTCTTCAGCAAGAACACATGGTTCTTCAGCAAGAACACATGGTTCTTCAGCAAGAACACATGGTTCTTCAGCAAGAGCACAAGGTTCTTCAGCAAGAACACATGGTTCTTCAGCAAGAACACAAGGTTCTTCAGCAAGAACACATGGTTCTTCAGCAAGAACACATGGTTCTTCAGCAAGAACACATGGTTCTTCAGCAAGAACACATGGTTCTTCAGCAAGAACACATGGTTCTTCAGCAAGAACACATGGTTCTTCAGCAAGAACACATGGTTCTTCAGCAAGAATACATGGTTTTTCAGCAAGAACACATGGTCCTTCAGCAAGAACACATGGTTTTTCAGCAAGAACACATGGTTCTTCAGCAAGAACACATGGTTCTTCAGCAAGAATACATGGTTTTTCAGCAAGATCACAAGGTTCTTCAGCAAGAACACAAGGTTCTTCAGCAAGAACACAAGGTTCTTCAGCAAGAACACAAGGTTCTTTAGCAAGAACACAGGGTTCTTCAGCAAGAACACAAGGTTCTTCAGCAAGAACACAAGGTTCTTTAGCAAGAACACAAGGTTCTTCAGCAAGAACACAAGGTTCTTCAGCAAGAACACAAGGTTCTTTAGCAAGAACACAAGGTTCTTCAGCAAGAACACAAGGTTCTTCAGCAAGAACACAAGGTTCTTTAGCAAGAACACAAGGTTCTTCAGCAAGAGCACAAGGTTCTTCAGCAAGAACACATGGTTCTTCAGCAAGAACACATGGTTCTTCAGCAAGTACACATGGATCTTCAGCAAGTACACATGATTCTTCAGCAAGTACACATGGTTCTTCAGCAAGAGCACAAGGTTCTTCAGCAAGTACACATGGTTCTTCAGCAAGAACACATGGATCTTCAGCAAGTACACATGGTTCTTCAGTAAGAACACATGGTTCTTCAGCAAGTACACATGGTTCTTCAGCAAGAGCAAAAGGTTCTTCAGCAAGAACACATGGTTCTTCAGCAAGAACACATGGATCTTCAGCAAGTACACATGGTTCTTCAGCAAGAACACATGGTTCTTCAGCAAGTACACATGGTTCTTCAGCAAGTACACATGGTTCTTCAGCAAGTACACATGGTTCTTCAGCAAGTACACATGGTTCTTCAGCAAGAGCACAAGGTTCTTCAGCAAGTACACATGGTTCTTCAGCAAGAACACATGGTTCTTCAGCAAGTACACATGGTTCTTCAGCAAGTACACATGGTTCTTCAGCGAATACACATGGTTCTTCAGCAAGTACACATGGTTCTTCAGCAAGAACACATGGTTCTTCAGCAGGTACACATGGTTCTTCAGCAAGTACACATGGTTCTTCAGCAAGAGCACAAGGTTCTTCAGGAAGAACACATGGTTCTTCAGCAAGTACACAAGGTTCTTCAGCAAGTACACATGGTTCTTCAGCAAGTACACATGGTTCTTCAGCAAGAGCACAAGGTTCTTCAGCAAGAACACATGGTTCTTCAGCTAGAACACATGGTTCTTCAGCAAGTACACATGGTTTTTCAGCAAGAACACAAGGTTCTTCAACAAGTACACAAGGTTCTTCAGCAAGTATACATGGTTCTTCAGCAAGTACACATGGTTCTTCAGCAAGAGCACAAGGTTCTTCAACAAGTACACATGGTTCTTCAGCAAGTACACAAGGTTCTTCAGCAAGTACACAAGGTTCTTCAACAAGAACACATGGTTCTTCAGCAAGAACACAAGGTTCTTCAGCAAGAGCACAAGGTTCTTCAGCAAGTACACACGGTTCTTCAGCAAGGATACAGTGTTTTCCAGCAAGTACACATGGTTCTTCAACAAGAGCACAAGGTTCTTCAGCAAGAACACATGGTTCTTCAGCAAGAACACAAGGTTCTTCAGCAAGAACACATGGATCTTCAGCAAGAACACATGGTTCTTCAGCAAGACCACATGGTTCTTCAGCAACAACACAATGTTCCTCAGCAAGTACACATGGTTCTTCAGCAAGAACACATGGTTCTTCAGCAAGAACACATGGTTCTTCAGCAAGAACACAAGGTTCTTCAGCAAGAACACATGGTTCTTCAGCAAGAACACATGGTTCTTCAGCAAGAACACAAGGTTCTTCAGCAAGAACACATGGTTCTTCAGCAAGAACACATGGTTCTTCAGCAAGAACACATGGTTCTTCAGCAAGAACACAAGGTTCTTCAGCAAGAACACAAGGTTCTTCAGCAAGAACACATGGTTCTTCAGCAAGAACACATGGTTCTTCAGCAAGAACACATGGTTCTTCAGCAAGAACACATGGTTCTTCAGCAAGAACACATGGTTCTTCAGCAAGAACACATGGTTCTTCAGCAAGAACACAAGGTTCTTCAGCAAGAACACATGGGTCTTCAGCGAGAACAGGTGGTTCTTCAGCAAGTACACATGGTTCTTCAGCAAGAACACATGGTTCTTCAGCAAGAACACAAGGTTCTTCAGCAAGAACACATGGTTCTTCAGCAAGAACACATGGTTCTTCAGCAAGAACACAAGGTTCTTCAGCAAGAACACATGGTTCTTCAGCAAGAACACATGGTTCTTCAGCAAGAACACAAGGTTCTTCAGCAAGAACACATGGTTCTTCAGCAAGAACACAAGGTTCTTCAGCAAGAACACATGGTTCTTCAGCAAGAGCACAAGGTTCTTCAGCAAGAACACATGGTTCTTCAGCAAGAACACATGGTTCTTCAGCAAGAACACATGGTTCTTCAGCAAGAGCACAAGGTTCTTCAGCAAGAACACATGGTTCTTCAGCAAGAACACAAGGTTCTTCAGCAAGAACACATGGTTCTTCAACAAGAACACATGGTTCTTCAGCAAGAACACATGGTTCATCAGCAAGAACACATGGTTCTTCAGCAAGAATACATGGTTCTTCAGCAAGAACACATGGTTCTTCAGCAAGAACACATGGTTCTTCAGCAAGAATACATGGTTTTTCAGCAAGAACACAAGGTTCTTCAGCAAGAACACATGGTTCTTCAGCAAGAATGCATGGTTCTTCAGCAAGAACACATGGTTCTTCAGCAAGAACACATGGTTCTTCAGCAAGAATACATGGTTCTTCAGCAAGAACACATGGTTCTTCAGCAAGAACACATGGTTCTTCAGCAAGAACACATGGTTCTTCAGCAAGAACACATGGTTCTTCAGCAAGATCACAAGGTTCTTCAGCAAGAACACAAGGTTCTTCAGCAAGAACACAAGGTTCTTCAGCAAGAACACAAGGTTCTTTAGCAAGAACACAAGGTTCTTCAGCAAGAACACAAGGTTCTTCAGCAAGAACACAAGGTTCTTTAGCAAGAACACAAGGTTCTTCAGCAAGAACACAAGGTTCTTCAGCAAGAACACAAGGTTCTTTAGCAAGAACACAAGGTTCTTCAGCAAGAGCACAAGGTTCTTCAGCAAGAACACATGGTTCTTCAGCAAGAACACATGGTTCTTCAGCAAGTACACATGGATCTTCAGCAAGTACACATGATTCTTCAGCAAGTACACATGGTTCTTCAGCAAGAGCACAAGGTTCTTCAGCAAGTACACATGGTTCTTCAGCAAGAACACATGGATCTTCAGCAAGTACACATGGTTCTTCAGTAAGAACACATGGTTCTTCAGCAAGTACACATGGTTCTTCAGCAAGAGCACAAGGTTCTTCAGCAAGAACACATGGTTCTTCAGCAAGAACACATGGATCTTCAGCAAGTACACATGCTTCTTCAGCAAGAACACATGGTTCTTCAGCAAGTACACATGGTTCTTCAGCAAGTACACATGGTTCTTCAGCAAGTACACATGGTTCTTCAGCAAGTACACATGGTTCTTCAGCAAGAGCACAAGGTTCTTCAGCAAGTACACATGGTTCTTCAGCAAGAACACATGGTTCTTCAGCAAGTACACATGGTTCTTCAGCGAATACACATGGTTCTTCAGCAAGTACACATGGTTCTTCAGCAAGTACACATGGTTCTTCAGCAAGTACACATGGTTCTTCAGCAAGAGCACAAGGTTCTTCAGCAAGAACACATGGTTCTTCAGCATGTACACAAGGTTCTTCAGCAAGAACACATGGTTCTTCAGCAGGAACACATGGTTCTTCAGCAAGAACACATGGTTCTTCAGCAAGTACACATGGTTCTTCAGCAAGTACACATGGTTCTTCAGCAAGTACACATGGTTCTTCAGCAAGAGCACAAGGTTCTTCAACAAGTACACATGGTTCTTCAGCAAGTACACATGGTTCTTCAGCAAGTACACATGGTTCTTCAGCAAGAGCACAAGGTTCTTCAACAAGTACACAAGGTTCTTCAGCAAGTATACATGGTTCTTCAGCAAGTACACATGGTTCTTCAGCAAGAGCACAAGGTTCTTCAACAAGTACACATGGTTCTTCAGCAAGTACACATGGTTCTTCAGCAAGGATACAGTGTTTTCCAGCAAGAACACAATGTTATTCAACAAGAACACATGGTTCTTCAGCAAGAACACAAGGTTCTTCAGCAAGTACACAAGGTTCTTCAACAAGAACACATGGTTCTTCAGCAAGTACACATGGTTCTTCAGCAAGAACACAAGGTTCTTCAACAAGAACACATGGTTCTTCAGCAAGAACACAAGGTTCTTCAGCAAGTACACATGGTTCTTCAGCAAGAACACATGGTTCTTCAGCAAGAACACAAGGTTCTTCAGCAAGAACGCATAGGTCTTCAGCAAGAACACATGGTTCTTCAGCAAGTACACATGGTTCTTCAGCAAGAACACAAGGTTCTTCAGCAAGAACACAAGGTTCTTCAGCAAGAACACAAGGTTCTTCAGCAAGTACACATGGTTCTTCAGCAAGAACACATGGTTATTCAACAAGAACACAAGGTTCTTCAGCAAGTACACATGGTTCTTCAGCAAGAACACAAGGTTCTTCAGCAAGTACACATGGTTCTTCAGCAAGAACACAAGGTTCTTCAGCAACTACACATGGTTCTTCAGCAAGTACACATAGTTCTTCAGCAAGAACACATGGTTCTTCAGCAAGAGCACATGGTTCTTCAGCAAGAACGCATGGTTCTTCAGCAAGTACACATGGTTCTTCAGCAAGAACACAAGGTTCTTCAGCAAGAGCACATGGTTCTTCAGCAAGTACACATGGTTCTTCAGCAAGAACACAAGGTTCTCAGCAAGAACACGTGGTTCTTCAGCAAGTACACATGGTTCTTCAGCAAGAGCACATGGTTCTTCAACAAGAACACAAGGTTCTTCAGCAAGAACACATGGTTCTTCAGCAAGTACACATGGTTCTTCAGCAAGAACACATGGTTCTTCAGCAAGAGCACATGGTTCTTCAGCAAGAACACATGGTTCTTCAGCAAGAACACATGGTTCTTCAGCAAGAGCACATGGTTCTTGAACAAGAACACATGGTTCTTCAGCAAGAGCACATGGTTCTTCAGCAAGAACAAATGGTTCTTCAGCAAGTACACATGGTTCTTCAGCAAGAACACATGGTTCTTCAGCAAGTACACATGGTTCTTCAGCAAGAACACATGGTTCTTCAGGAAGAGCACATGGTTCTTCAGCAAGAACACAAGGTTCTTCAGCAACTACACATGGTTCTTCAGCAAGTACACATGGTTCTTAAGCAAGTACACATTGTTCTTCAGCAAGAACACATGGTTCTTCAGCAAGAAGACATGGTTCTTCAGCAAGAACACATGGTTCTTCAGCAAGAGCACATGGTTCTTCAGCAAGAACACAAGGTTCTTCAGCAGCTACACATGGTTCTTCAGCAAGAACACATGGTTCTTCAGCAAGAACACAAGGTTCTTCAGCAAGAACACAAGGTTCTTCAGCAACTACACATGGTTCTTCAGCAAGTACACATGGTTCTTCAGCAAGAACACATGGTTCTTCAGCAAGAGCACATGGTTCTTCAGCAAGAACACATGGTTCTTCAGCAAGTACACATGGTTCTTCAGCAAGAACACAAGGTTCTTCAGCAAGAGCACATGGTTCTTCAGCAAGTACACATGGTTCTTCAGCAAGAACACAAGGTTCTCAGCAAGAACACATGGTTCTTCAGCAAGTACACATGGTTCTTCAGCAAGAGCACATGGTTCTTCAGCAAGAACACATGGTTCTTCAGCAAGAACACATGGTTCTTCAACAAGAACACATGGTTCTTCAGCAAGAGCACATGGTTCTTCAACAAGAACACATGGTTCTTCAGCAAGAGCACATGGTTCTTCAGCAAGAGCACATGGTTCTTCAGCAAGAACACATGGTTCTTCAGCAAGAACACAAGGTTCTTCAGCAAGTATAGATGGTTCTTCAGCATGAACACATGGTTTTTCAGCAAGGATACAGTGTTCTTCAGCAAGTACAGATGGTTCTTCAGCATGAAGACAAGGTTCTTCAGCAAGAGCACATGGTTCTTCAGCAAGAACACAAGGTTATTCAACAAGAACACATGGTTCTTCAGCAAGAACACAATGTTCTTCAGTAAGAACACATGGTTCTTCAGCAAGAACACATGGTTCTTCAGCAAGTACACATCGTTCTTCAGCAAGAGCACAAGGTTCTTCAGCAAGAACACATGGTTCTTCAGCAAGAACACATGGTTCTTCAGCAAGTACACATGGTTCTTCTGCAAGGATACAGTGTTCTTCAGCAAGAACACAAGGTTCTTCAATAAGAACACATGGTTCTTCAGCAAGAACACAAGGCTCTTCAGCAAGTACACATGGTTCTTCAGCAAGAACACATGGTTCTTCAGCAAGAACACAAGGTTCTTCAGCAAGAACACATGGTTCTTCAGCAAGTACACATGGTTCTTCAGCAAGAACACAAGGTTCTTCAGCAAGTACACATAGTTCTTCAGCAAGTACACATGGTTCTTCAGCAAGAACACATGGTTCTTCAGCAAGAACACATGGTTCTTCAGCAAGTACACATGGTTCTTCAGCAAGTACACATGGTTCTTCAGCAAGTACTCATGGTTCTTAGCAAATATACATGGTTCTTCAGCAAGTACACATGGTTCTTCAGCAAGTACACTTGGTTCTTCAGCAAGCACACATGGTTCTTCAGCAAGTACACATGGTTCTTCAGCAAGAACACATGGTTCTTCAGCAAGAACACATGGTTCTTCAGCAAGAACACATGGTTCTTCAGCAAGAACACCTGGTTCTTCAGCAAGAACACCTGGTTCTTCAGCAAGTACTCATGGTTCTTCAGCAAGAACACATGGTTCTTCAGCAAGAACACATGGTTCTTCAGCAAGAACACATGGTTCTTCAGCAAGTACACATGGTTCTTCAAGAAGAACACAAGGTTTCAGCAAGTACACATGGTTCACCAGCAAGAACGCAAGGTTCTTCAGCAAGTACACATGGTTCTTCAACAAGTACACATGGTTCTTCAGCAAGTACACATGGTTCTTCAGCAAGTGCACATGGTTCTTCAGCAAGGATACAAGGTTCTTCTGCAAGTACAGATGGTTCTTCAGCAAGTACACATGGTTCTTCAGCAAGGACACAGGTTTCTTCGGCAAGTACAGATGGTTCTTCAGCAAGGATACATGGTTGCTTAGCAAGGGCACGTGGTTCCTTAGCAAGGACACATGTTTCCTTAGCAGGGACACACGGTTCTTCAGCAATGACACAGGGTTCCTTAGCAAGGATACAGGGTTCCTTTGCAAGGATACATGGTTCCTTAGCAGTTCTTCAGCATGGACACATGGTTGTTCAGCAAGATCCCACTCCCCCAACGTCAACACACTTCCTCAACAAAAACACCTTGCTCCAACAAGAACACCTTGCCCCAGGAAGAACACCTTTCCCCAGGAAGAATACCTTGCCCCAAGAAGAACACCTTGCCCCAGGATGAACACACTGCCCCAGCAAGAACACCTTACGCCAGCAAGAGCACATTGCCCTAGGAAGAACACCTTGCCCCCAGCAGGGACACATACCCACTCACTAGCACTTGAGTGGCAACACGTGGTGGTGGTTTTGCTGGAGGTGGTGGTGGTGAAGAGTCTTGAACCCTGGCAGGCTGGACCAGGGTTCAATACCTTGGTCTTCTGTGCTGTCACTGGGTGGGACAGAGCACAAAAAGACAGACACTGGGCAGAACAATTCTCGCTGTGAGAAACACTTTATATACAACCATGGCGTTATTTATTTACGTAATACTTCGAGGCTGAGGTATTGCCTCCGGTATTTCTACAGATTAAATTCGCGTCCGATACGTAGATGGTATGATAAAACACTGGCAGAGTATTTCGCCAGTATGCAACTGAGACACACATGTATGTGCTACTTACACGTTAGGTGCTATCTGTGCTTAGTGGTAACATAAATATGTATTTATTTAACGATTTGTGTCTTCCTCTTTATGATCAAACATGAATGGGGAACAGAATGTGAACTCCCGTTTCTTGTTCTCATCACCCGGGTAGAAGGAAGTACTTACATAGATTTAGATTTTGCCACCGAAGTGGAGAGTTTATTGTGCTCCCCATATTCATCCTGTGGACGGTAGCACAAGAACATATGGATACACGAAAGGCCTAGGAACTAGGACCTAATAGGGTTAACAGGAGTACATCTGGATTTATATCTACTGGTCACTATTCTGTTACAAGCAAATTAAGGAAAATTGTTTAATATATCTGGTGATGAGACACACTCAAGCACATGCATACGTTCAGTCTCACGTCAACAGCAACAGGGTAAGAAGAAGTCGACAATTTCGACGATGTTCTTAAGTGCCATCCAAATTAGCTGCAGTAAGACATAAAAATAATAATATTCTCAAGAATTTACATATCTGCAGTGGCTTATCTGGCAGGCTCATTTTACTGCACGAAAATATTTCATTATTAAGTTCAGAATCTCACACTAGAGACTTTATCATCTCATAAATATGTTGTACATGAATGGTATACAGTACCGACAAGATGAACTTAAGACATATGTGCAACATCTGGGTATCTTTATTGTAGACGTTTCTCCATCCAGTGGCTTTATCAATACAAATTCCAGGACATAACTTGAAGACAATAGGACTATATACAGAAGATGAGGTAATCAGTCTCTCAGCCTTGGAGTTGGTGTGAAGAGCACCGTAGTCGTGGAGATTCTGAAGCAGAAGCAAGGAGCCTGGTGCTTTTATACTAACGTCAGGTGGAAAGGGGACGTGTAGCAGACGAGGACATAGTCACTGGTAGGCGGGATTTCCCAGTGGAAGTAGGTCCTACCCAAAGAGATGGGTTAGTTGTAGTAGTAGAAGTTGTCGTAGTCGTGATGGTTATGTACATGTCCTCATCTTCTGAATACAGTTCTACTGTCTTCAAGTTATGTCTTGGAATTTGTATTGATAAAGCCACTGGATGGCGAAACGTCTACAATAAAGATATCCAGATGTTGCATATGTGTCTTAATTTCATCTTGTCGGTATTGTATACCATTCTTGTAAAACTTGTCAGACACTGCAGCATCATGAAATCTTGATTCTGAGTACATGTACATAATCTTCATGACTACTACTACAACTAACCCATCTCTTTGGGTAGGACCTACTTCCACTGGGGAATCCCGCCTACCAGTGACTATGCCCTCGTCTGCTACACGTCCCCTTTCCACCTGACGTTAGTATAAAAGCACCAGGCTCCTTGCTTCTGCTTCAAAATCTCCACGACTACGGTGCCCTTCACACCAACTCCAAGGTTGAGGGACTGATTACCTCATCTTCTGTATATAGTCCTACTGTCTTCAAGTTATGTCCTGGAATTTGTATTGATAAAGCCACTGGATGGCGGAACGTCTACAATAAAGATACCCAAATGTTGCACGTGTGTCTTAATTTCATCTCATAAATAGCATAAATACCGAGAGGTTGATGAGTAAGATCATGTGCAACACTATGAATCAGTCGAATACTAGGATTAATTATAATCCTGGAAGGTAATTCATCTTCTTATTCAACTGATGAAACCTGCAGGTAAAAACTTTAATGAATGCTTAGTACACTTTATAATGAAATACTGAAAGAAAGTCTCGTGTCTCGAGCAGCATACAATGACACTTTTAATTTGATGGTAGTCAGAAGTGAGCTTACTGGGACAACATTGACAGAGGCGTGCAACTGCTGCCTTGTAAGCAACATCCCGGGTGTTAGGTGAGTGGACACAGATGCAACTAATGTAATATTTTATTGTGGCACCGTATCGCTCTATAAGAGCTTTATCAACGCCTTGATAAAGCTTCTGGAGACCGAAACGTTCCCGCAATAAAATGTCACATTAGTCGCGTCTGTGTCCACTCACCTAACATTTTATCGGTAATTCTACCATTAATGCCAGTGTCCAGAGACATACGTGGGAGACTGGGGGAGATGTCTGGACGAGAGTGTGTAGGAACCTCAAGCAAAAATGCTGTTTGACTAGGTAATAATGGCAGTGTAAAAAACACACTTTTGTACAGTTCAGGACATTAATTAGAGGAAACGTAACGCCACTAGTGGCTTCTTCACGGGCAATATTTTTTTTTTCTGAAGGACATATTAATCTTAACATCACAGTAAGCATCTAACTTAATGATTTTACCCTTAAGACTTGTAAGGTGAACGGAGAATACTGTAAGTTGAACTTTTGACGTTCAGTTCAGTGATGATCAAGTGACACCCGTATGTATATATATATATATATATATATATATATATATATATATATATATATATATATATATATATATATATATATATATATATATATATATTTTCTTTCAACATACCGGCCGTATCCCACCGAGGCAGGGTGGCCCAAAAGGAAAAACGAGTTTCTCCTTTTACATTTAGTAATATATACAGGAGAAGGGGTTACTAGCCCCTTGCCCCCGGCATTTTAGTTGCCTCTTACGACACGCATGGCTTACGGAGGAAGAATTATGTTCCACTTCCCCATGGAGATAAGAGGAAATAAACAAGAACAAGAACTAGAAAGAAAATAGCAGAAAACCCAGAGAGGTGTGCGTATATATATATGCTTGTACATGTATGTGTAGTGTGACCTAAGTGTAAGTAGAAGTAGCAAGACGTACCTGAAATCTTGCATGTTTATGAGACAGACAAATGACACCAGCAATCCTACTATCATGTAAAACAATTACAGGCTTTTGTTTCACACTCACTTGGCAGGACGGTAGTACCTCCCTGGGCGGTTGCTGTCTATCAACCTACTACCTACAATATATATATATATATATATATATATATATATATATATATATATATATATATATATATATATATATATATATATATATATATATATATATATATATATATATATATATATATATATATATATATATATATATATATATATAAATATACAGGACAAGCCACGGAAGGGTGGAAATCTTACACTTCTCAGTGCATCATCAGGAGCTGTGCATGTTGCAAGGGAGCAACCAAAGCAGGGAGAGAGGTCTCAGAGTAGCGTAGGTGTCACCAGCCACGGTTACCCTTAGACTGGGTTAGTGGTCGGTGCCAACCCCACCCTACCATCATCCCCCTACTCCCCATATGGGGTAGGAGGGTTTCTGAGATGTCAAGTATGAAATTATAAGATATAAAAAGCCAGCTCTAAGCTTTATCTAATCAATTATAACAGGTCATGTGGTTTGAGAAAATAAGTTTCTCGTTAGATACTGCCTTTTTATCCATTTCTCCGAGGCTGTGGGTATAGTATAGCTTGGGGTATCTCAGTTTCGTGGTTATGTGGAATATCTTGTTGACTTCATCTTCCAAACTCTCAGGACTGCAGATACTCAAAGCTCTCAGGAACACTGTAGAAAACACTTCTTTTAACCCTAGATTCATGATTAGAATAATAATGAATGTATGACGACACGTTGGTGCACTGGAAAGTGTGAAAGTACTTGAGCTTAAGATTTCCACCCCCGCATCGGTGTTGCCCTTCGACTTGCCGCCCCTATTCTCGCCGAACACAGGTGTATTTGTGGCAGTGAAGCAGCAGACCGATTCGGGTACCATGGTCTTGTGTGCCGTAAATCCGAGGGAAAGATTGCAAGACATGAGGAGGTTAATAACATTATCAAGAGGAGCCTCACAACAGCTGGATGCCCAGCAGTAAGGGAGCCACCCCAACTATGCAGATCTGATGGCAGCCAGAAGCGTCCAGATGGTATCACCCTTCAAGCCTGGACAGATGGGAAGCAGGTGGTGTGGGACTATACATGTGCATCTACCTTGGCTGATACCTATCTCCAATACACCAGGGAGGAAGGAGGGGCAGCTGCCAGCTTTAGGGAGTCCCAAAAGTCTAGAAAATATGGAGAACTTGCCCATCATTATATGTTTGTTCCCATAGGCTCAGAGACCCTTGGCTCGTGGGGAAAGAGTGCATCTAATTTCCTTAAGGAGCTGGGAAAAAGACTCATCAGGGTAACTAGGGATCCCAGGGCAGCTAGTTTTCTGTTCCAGCGGCTCAGTGCGGCTATTCAAAGGGGTAATGCATGCTGCATTTTGGGCACGCGCCCCAGCTCTGAGGAGCTGGATGAGATTTTCGCCTTATAATCGGTGATACACACGTAACAACATGTACCGTATATGCCACCTTTATATCAACAATGTATCTCTTAAATCTTCTGTGCCATATTATGTAATAAAATATTCCTATTGGTAAAAAAAAAATAGTTTAAAAGATGGGGTGGTAGGGGAAGTGGAATATTCAAATGGCTTCAGGAAGAAATCCAAATATTCTTCCTTGAAGCCTTTTTATCCACTTCTCCGAGGCTATGGGTCCCACAATTTACACCAGAGGTGGACCCCATCCTATATGTATGTATATATATAAATATATATATTTGCAAAGCTCAAAGCTCCACGCAGAAACAAGCGGGTATATACAGAGAAAGATCGCAGTCAGCAGGACTCGATACTGTTACTGAGAGACGGGCAAGATTCCCAGGCAGCGCTATTATCTACTGAACCACAAATGCCTCAAAAACTGGGCAGCCTGCTTCATAAGCCATGGTTCTTTCTCAACCCGGGCACGTCAGTAAACCTCAATCTATTTCAATCTCCTCCTGTGTGTTCTGACCTCACAAGTGACGTGCCCGGGCTGGGAAAGATACATGGCTTGTGAACCAGGCTGCCCAGCTTTTGAGTCATTTGTGGTTGAGTGGACAAGAGCTTGACCGACCTCCTCATCAGTTTAGATGGGGCGGACCCGAGTAAACTAATAACCGGTCTAGCTGAAATAGAAACGGTTACAATTGGTGTTGGACCATTATGACGGATCTAGTAAGGAATGGCGAGAATGACTGATGTTTTCACAAGACAGTAGAACGTAAGGTAGTAATTACTGTACTGAGGGACGCAAACACTCGACAGTGTACTGAGGGACGCAAACACTCGACAGTGTACTGAGGGACGCAAACACTCGACAGTGTACTGAGGGACGCAAACACTCGACAGTGTACTGAGGGACGCAAACACTCAACAGTGTACTGAGGGACGCAGACAATCGACAGAGTACTGAGGGATGCAAACGCTCGACAGTGTATTGAGGGACGCAAACACACGACAGTGTACTGAGGAATGCAAACACTCGACAGTGTACTTACAGGCACAAACACTCAACAGTGTTTGTAGATGAATGGTTCAGAGAACCGACATGTTGATAAATTAGACACATGTGCAACTCTTGGGTATCTTTATTGAGGAAACGTTTCGCCACACAGTGACTTCCTCAGTCCATACAAAGGAGAATCTTGAAGAACAGGAGGAGAATGAGGTATCAGTCCCTCATTCTCCTCCTGTTCTTCAAGATTCTCCTTCGTATGGACTGATGAAGCCACTGTGTGGCGAAACGTTTCCTCAATAAAGATACCCAATAGTTGCACATGTGTCTAATTTACCACTCAACAGTGTACTGACAGACACAAACACTCAACAGTGTACTGACAGACACAAACACTCAACAGTGTACTGACAGACACAAACACTCAACAGTGTACTGACAGACACAAACACTCAACAATGTACTGACAGACACAAACATTCAACAATGTACTGACAGACACAAACACTCAACAATGTACTGACAGACACAAACATTCAACAATGTACTGACAGACACAAACACTCAACAATGTACTGACAGACACAAACATTCAACAATGTACTGACAGACACAAACACTCAACAATGTACTGACAGACACAAACATTCAACAATGTACTGACAGACACAAACACTCAACAATGTACTGACAGACACAAACATTCAACAATGTACTGACAGACACAAACACTCAACAATGTACTGACAGACACAAACACTCAACAATGTACTGACAGACACAAACATTCAACAATGTACTGACAGACACAAACACTCAACAATGTACTGACAGACACAAACATTCAACAATGTACTGACAGACACAAACACTCAACAATGTACTGACAGACACAAACACTCAACAATGTACTGACAGACACAAACATTCAACAATGTACTGACAGACACAAACACTCAACAATGTACTGACAGACACAAACATTCAACAATGTACTGACAGACACAAACATTCAACAATGTACTGACAGACACAAACACTCAACAATGTACTGACAGACACAAACATTCAACAATGTACTGACAGACACAAACACTCAACAATGTACTGACAGACACAAACATTCAACAATGTACTGACAGACACAAACACTCAACAATGTACTGACAGACACAAACATTCAACAATGTACTGACAGACACAAACACTCAACAATGTACTGACAGACACAAACATTCAACAATGTACTGACAGACACAAACACTCAACAATGTACTGACAGACACAAACATTCAACAATGTACTGACAGACACAAACACTCAACAATGTACTGACAGACACAAACACTCAACAATGTACTGACAGACACAAACACTCAACAATGTACTGACAGACACAAACATTCAACAATGTACTGACAGACACAAACACTCAACAATGTACTGACAGACACAAACATTCAACAATGTACTGACAGACACAAACATTCAACAATGTACTGACAGACACAAACACTCAACAATGTACTGACAGACACAAACATTCAACAATGTACTGACAGACACAAACACTCAACAATGTACTTACAGACACAAACATTCAACAATGTACTGACAGACACAAACATTAAACAATGTACTGACAGACACAAACACTCAACAATGTACTGACAGACACAAACATTCAACAATGTACTGACAGACACAAACACTCAACAATGTACTTACAGACACAAACACTCAACAATGTACCGACAGACACAAACACTCAACAATGTACTGACAGACACAAACACTCAACAATGTACTGACAGACACAAACACTCAACAATGTACTTACAGACACAAACACTCAACAATGTACTGACAGACACAAACACTCAACAATGTACTGACAGACACAAACACTCAACAATGTACTGACAGACACAACCACTCAACAATGTACTGACAGACACAAACACTCAACAATGTACCGACAGACACAAACACTCAACAGTGTACTTACAGACACAAACACTCAACAATGTACCGACAGACACAAACACTCAATAGTGTACTGACAGACACAAACACTCAACAATATACTGACAGACACAAACACTCAACAATGTACTGACAGACACAAACACTCAACAATGTACTTACAGACACAAACACTCAACAATGTACCGACAGACACAAACACTCAATAGTGTACTGACAGACACAAACACTCAACAATATACTGACAGACACAAACACTCAACAATGTACTGACAGACACAAACACTCAATAGTGTACTGACAGACACAAACACTCAACAATGTACTGACAGACACAAACACTCAATAGTGTACTGACAGACACAAACACTCAACAATGTACTGACAGACACAAACACTCAATAGTGTACTGACAGACACAAACACTCAACAGTGTACTTACAGACACAAACACTCAACAATGTACTGACAGACACAAACACTCAACAGTGTGCTTACAGACACAAACACTCAACAATGTACTTACAGACACAAACACTCAACAATGTACTGACAGACACAAACACTCAACAATGTACTGACAGACACAAACACTCAACAATGTACTGACAGACACAAACACTCAATAGTGTACTGACAGACACAAACACTCAACAGTGTGCTTACAGACACAAACACTCAACAATGTACTGACAGACACAAACACTCAACAGTGTACTGACAGACACAAACACTCAACAGTGTACTTACAGACACAAACACTCAACAATGTACTGACAGACACACTCAACAGTGTGCTTACAGACACAAACACTCAATAATGTACTAACAGACACAAACACTCAACTGTTTACTGACAGACAAACATAGTATGCAGAGCAAATCAAGATTCAAACATTAGGATTTCCACTAAACAAAGTCTTATCAAATTATTAGCTGGGCTTGTATCAACTTTGTAGTTGATGAAGCTCTGCTTAAAGACAAACCTACTTAAAGTCTCACTGCTGTACTTGTAGGCCTTCAGAATGTTAGGGATGTTATATACGAGGGCCAAGACCATAGGACAATATCTGCAAGTGTGTCAAACTGTCTGTGAAACAATGTTTGAGTGTCTGTGAGACGATGCCTGTGAGACGGTGCAGGTGAGATAATGTCTGTGAGAGTTTCTGTGAAAATGTCTACGAGAGTGTCTGTGAAACAGTGTATGTGAAACAGTGCCTGTGAGATGATATCTGTGAGAGACAGTTCTGTGAGAGACGGTGTCCGTGAGACGGTATCTGTGAGACAAATACTGGCTTACTGGCTAGTACCAATGTGTGTGTGTGTGTGCATGTGCCACACCTGGAGTGTTAGGAAGTCAGTGTGAGCCACACCTGGAGTGCTAGGAAGTCATTGTGTGCCACACCTGGAGTGTTAGGAAATCATTGTGTGTCACACCTGGAGTGTTAGTAAGTCAGTGTGTCTCACACCTGGAGTGTTAATAAGTCAGTGTACGCCACACCTGGAGTGTTAGGAAGTCATTGTGTGTCACACCTGGAGTGTTAGTAAGTCAGTGTATGCCACACCTGGAGTGTTAGGAAGTCATTATGTGCCACACATGGAGTGTTAGGAAGTCAGTGTGTGCCACACATAGAGTGTTAGGAAGTCATTGTGTGCCACACCTGGAGTGCTAGGAAGTCATTATGTGCCACACCTGAAGTGTTAGGAAGTCATTGTCTGCCACACCTGGAGTGTTATGAAGTCAGTGTTTGCCACACCTGGAGTGTTAGAAAGTCAGTGTGTGCCACTTCTGGAGTGTTAGGAAGTGAACTAGACAATACACTCAACACTGGCACTCTAAGCATGAACCAGAGTGCTTCGTGACGTATTAATGTGAACTAGATGTTAATTACCCAGAAGGTCCCTTCAGCAGGCTTGTTGCTGGTGAAGGGCTCTTGATCCAAGGGTGATCTTTTCGAGGCATTGGTTAGGGTCCATGTAATTTAAGATATCCCCCCAGCATGTTCCATTTAGGGCATAGTTTACCTGATCCCAGATGATATTCTTGTTGTTGAAGTTGAATTTGGTAAAAGTACCCTCATAGCTGTATGCATCTTGCAGATCAGGACTCCTGTGCATGCAAGTCTGGACTTCGATTAGATTGTGATCAGAATTTGTTGTTTTTTGATATTGTTATATTCCTTACCAGGTCCTCATTATTTGAGAAAATAAGGTCCAGTGTGTTCTCCAGTCTTGTTGGCTCCACTATCTGCTGACTTAGGGTGTGTTTGTTGCAGAAATTCAGCAGCTCCTGTGTGTGTGACTTTTCATCTGAGCTACCTCCAGGGATTATTTCTGCTACAACATTATTTGCTATATTCTTCCATTTTGTGTGTCTTAGATTGAAGTCACCAAGCAGCAAGATGTTTGGGGATGGGGCTGGAAAGTTATCCAGACAGGAGTCAATTTTTGATAGTTGTTCTTTGAACTGTTGGGAAGTTGCATCCGGTGGCTTATATACAAGTACATGACTAAGTTTTGGTTCTCGATTTTTATTGTCAGAACTTTAACTACATCATTTGTGGTGTTCAGTATCTCTGTGCAAATGAGCGACTCTTTGACATACAGGCCAAACCCCCCTTGTTGCCTGTTTTTTCTGTCGCATCTGAAAAGGTTGTATCCAGGTATCCATATTTCACTGTCAAAGTAATTTTTTGCGTGGGTCTCTGTGAAGGCTGCAAACAGTGCATTTGACTTCCCTGGAAGTCCACTAATGAAAGGTATTTTGTTGTTGGTGGATGGCTTGTGGCCCTGTATATTAGCAAATATAGATGAGGTTTTGTTGCATGTTTGTTGGGGGGGATTTTGTTGCTGGCATCAGTAGCTGTGAGCCCGGAGGCGCCACTGGCTGTGCCTCCAGTCCAACAAGGCTCAAAGGTGGTGGACTATTTTGGTTATCTCCTTCCATTTTCTTTCTCCGTTTCCTAGCACTAAAAAAATCACTAGTGGTGTTGTCATAGCCACCATAGCTACTATGATGTGTTGTACGGGGTGTCTGCCTCCTGGTGTGGAAAACACTGAGGAAAGTAACAGGTGTGGAGGACACTGAGGAAAGGATAAAATAACCACTACACACAACTTGTAACAACCTCTCACTGATCGTCTTCCTGAGGTCCTTCACAGAAAAATGATTGTCCCAAATTCCCATTGACAACATACACATGTGTCACCTGTTGCCCCGTAGTACTAATTTTCCTAATTTGTGAGACTAGACTCAGGTGTAACCTTGAATTGTCAGTAGCAACAGCAAGAGGAGAACTACACACCACTTCCAGCATGTTGATAGTGCTCCTAGCGTCTGCTGCTCTGCTCTTGATTCAGAGAATAATACTCATTTTCCTGCTAGATGGTTTCGTCACTTTTTGGTGTGTGCCCACCTGTCTGTCCTGGCACCGGCTCTCTACTTGCCACTAACCTCGTAGGCCCTGCCGTTCCTATTCCTGACTGAAGCACTCTATGGAGCATGTCTCCACTACCTCGTTAAGGTCATTCCATTTCATGGCCACCCTGAGGCTGAACAAGTGCTTACTGACATCCCTGTGAAATGTTTGTGTCTTTAAACTTTCAACTGTGCTCTTGTGAATCCGTTCTCAGTCTCTCAAGCAGTATGTTATTAAGAACCCTGTAGAGTCCTCTGAAAAATTTCACTGTCTTTATCACATCTCTGTGGTTCTTCTAGAAATATCATCAGAGACCATTAACTATGGAACCAGTCTCGTTACATATCTCTTCACTATCTCCAGGTTCTTAATGTTTTATAACTCGTATCTGCAGCTGCACTCGTCCGTGTGTGTGTGTGTGTGTGTGTGTGTGTGTGTGTGTGTGTGTGTGTGTGTGTGTGTGTGTGTGTGTGTGTGTGTGTGTGTGTGTACTCACCTAATTGTGGTTGCAGGGGTCGAGACTCAGCTCCTGGCCCTGCCTCTTCACCGACCGCTACTAGGTCCTCTCTCCCCCTGCTCCATGAGCTTTATCATACCTCGTCTTAAAACTATGTATAGTTCCTGCCTCCACTACATCGCTTGCCAGACTGTTCCACTTCCTAACTACTCTATGACTGAAGAAATACTTCCTAACATCCCTTTGACTCATCTGAGTCTTCAGCTTCCAATTGTGACCCCTTGTTTCTGTGTCCCATCTCTGGAACATCCTGTCTCTGTCCACCTTGTCTATTCCACGCAGTATTTTGTATGTCGTTATCATGTCTCCCTTGACCCTCCTGTCCTCCAGTGTTGTCAGACTGATGTCCCTTAACCTTTCTTCATAGAACATTCCCCTTAGCTCTGGAACTAGCCTTGTTGCAAACCTTTGCACTTTCTCTAATTTCTTGACGTGTTTGACCAGGTGTGGGTTCCAAACTGGTGCTGCGTACTCCAGTATGGGCCTGACGTACACAGTGTATAAAGTCTTTAATGATTCCTTACTGAGGTACCGGAACGCTATTCTCAGGTTTTCCAAGCGCCCATATGCCGCAGCAGTTATCTGGTTAATGTGTGCTTCTGGCGATGTACTCGGTATTATACTCACTCCTAGGTCTTTCTCCTTGAGTGAGGTTTGCAGCCTTTGGCCAAATAGCCTATACTCTGTCTGCGGTCTTCTTTGCCCTCCTCCGATCTTCATGACTTTGCATTTGGCGGGGTTAAGTTCTAGGAGCCAGTTTCTTGACCACACATAGAGCCTGTCCAGGTATCTTTGTTGACCTGTCTGGTCCGCGTCTGATTTAATTCTCCTCATTAACTTCACGTCATCTGCAAACAGGGACACTTCTGAGTCTATCCCTTCCGTCATGTCGTTAACATATACCAAGAATAGCACTGGTCCCAGGACTGACCCCTGTGGGACCCCGCTCGTCACTGGCGCCCACTGTGATACCTCATCACGGACCATGACTCGCTGTTGCCTCCCTGTTAGGTATTCTCTGATCCATTGCAGTACCCTTCCTGTTATACGTGTCTGTTCCTCTAGCTTCTGTACTAATCTCTTGTGAGGAACTGTGTCGAAGGCCTTCTTGCAGTCCTAGAAAATGCAATCAACCCACCCCTCCCTCTCATTTCTTACTTCAGTTAACTTGTCGTAAAACTCTAGTAGGTTTGTGACACAGGATTTGCCTTCCATGAATCCGTGCTGGCTGTCGTTTATAATCTTGTTCCGCTCCAGGTGCTCCACCACTCTCCTCCTGATAATCTTTTACAATACTTTGCATACTATACATGTCAGTGACACTGGTCTATAATTTAGTGCTTCATTTCTGTTTCCCTTCTTAAAGATGGGGACTACATTTGCCTTCTTCCATACTTCAGGTAGTTGCCCAGTTTCAAGGGAAATGCTGAAGATTTTGGTTAGTGGCACACGTAGTGTCCCTGCTCCCTCTCTAAGGACCCACGGAGAGATGTTGTCCGGTCCCACCGCCTTTGAGGTATCAAGGTCACTTAGGAGCTTCTCCACCTCCTCCTCAGTTGTGTGTAATTCATCCAACACTTGTTGGTATATCCCTTGTTGCTGTACACCACTGTTTTGTCTTCCCGTTGTCCCTTCAGCCTTCACTGTAAATACTTCCTGAAATCTCATGTTGAACTCCTCACATACCTCCTGTTCGTTTCTTGTGAGCTCCCCACCTTCTTTCCTCAGAATGATCACCTGGTCCTTGGCTGTTGTCTTCCTCCTGATGTGGCTGTAGAGTAGTTTCGGGTCAGACTTGACTTTCTATGCTATGTCATTTTCATACTGCCGCTGCACCTTCCTTCTTATCTGTGCATACTCATTTCTTGCTCATCGACTAATCTCTTTATTCTCCTGAGTCCTTTGCCTTCTGTACTTTTTCCATTCTCTAGAGCACTTAGTTTTTGCCTCCCTGCACCTTCTGGTAAACCAAAGGCTTGTTGTCTTTCCCATTATTTCTGTTACCCTTGGGAACAAACCTTTCCTCTGCCTCCTTGCATTTTGTTGTTACAAAGTCCATCATTTCGTTTACTGATTTTCCTACCAACTCCTGTTCCCACTGAACCTCCTGCAGGAAGGTCCTCATTCTTGTGTAGTCTCCCTTTCTACTTCTGTTACTCTCTCCACTTTTAGCTCCACGATGTATTCAAAGCTCATAACTACGTGGTCATTAGCTCCAAGGGGCCTTTCATATGTGATGTGCTCAATGTCTGAGCTACTCAGGGTGAACACGAGGTCCAGTCTTGCTGGTTCATCCTCCCCTCTCTCTCTGGTAGTATCCCTAACATGTTGGTGCATGAGATTTGCTAGCACCACATCCATCATCTTGGCTCTCCATGTTTCGGGACCCCCATGTGGCTCCAGGTTTTCCCAATCAATCTCCCTGTGAATGAAGTCACCCATGACCAGTAACTTCGCTCTACTTGAGTGGGCCCTTCTTGCCACCTCAGCTAGAGTGTCCACCATTGCTCTGTTGCATTCATCATATTCCTCTCTTGGCCTCCTGCAGTTCTGTGGTGGATTATACATAACTGCAATGACTACCTTGTGTTCCCCTAACTGAACTGTACCTACTATGTAATCCCTTTCTCCAATCTCGTCCATACCTTCCATTTCTTGATAACCCCACCGGTTTTTTATTAGTAGTGCAACCCCTCCTCTTCCCCTGCTCCTTCTATCCTTCCTCAGAATCTGATATCCGAGTGGGAAGATTGCATCTGTTATTATCCCAGTGAGTTTCGTTTCTGTAACCGCTACGATGTCTGGGGACAACTCCTTGATTCTTTCATGCCACTCCTCACATTTATTCATTATTCCATCCGTGCTCGTGTACCAAACCTTCAACTTCTTTTCAATAACTGTGGTCTGGGAAGAGAGGTGGGTCAGGGGGAGCAGGGGCCTATAGGGGGTTGGTGTGGAGGTGGGGTCAGTGGTGTGGGGTGTGGGGGCAGAGGGTCTATGGGGGGTTTCAGTGGGGGTGGGGGTAGTGGTGACGGGGATGGGGGAAGAGGGTCTATAGGGGGTTACAATGGGGGAGGGGGTTGTGGTAAGGGGGATGGGGATAGAGGGTACAGTGTGTGAGTTGCTGTGGGCTACTGTGAGGGTGGGGTTTGTGGTGAGGGGGATGGGGGGAGAGGGTACATTGTGTGGGTTACTGTGGGTTTCTGTGGGGGTGGGGTTTGAGCTGAGGGGGATGTACGGGTTACTGTGAGTGGTGGGGTTTATGCAGAGGGGGATGTGTGGGTTACTGTGGGTTTCTGTGGGGTGGGCTTTGTGCTGAGGGGGATGGGGGCAGAGGGTGCAGTGAGTGGGTTTTGGGTTAGGTCGTTTGGTTGCTTTGGGATTGCCATAGCTGTGTTCCTTCTGTTGGTTGTGTTTGTTCTTCCACGTGGGCCTGATTTCTCCTGCTCTCCACCTTCCCTGCCTCCCATTCCTCCTTACAACGTTGCACCCTCTCTTTCAGTGTCATCCTTTCTTCTTGTGTTCTGTCTCGGTCGAGGTACACACTCCGGAACACCTGATTGTCCCTTAGGCGTGCTTTCTCCTGCAGGATCTGGTGTGTATGTCTGTGTATGTGAGTGTGTGTGTGTGTGTGTGTGTGTGTGTGTACTCACCTAGATGTACTCACCTAGTTGAGGTTGCAGGGGTCGAGTCCAAGCTCCTGGCCCTGCCTCTTCACTGGTCGCTTCACTGTGTGTGTGTGTATGTATGTGTGTACTCACCTAGTTGTACTCACCTAGATGAGGTTGCAGGGGTCGAGTCCGAGCTCCTGGCCCCACCTCTTCACTGATCGCTACTAGGTCACTCTCCCTGAACCGTGAGCTTTATCATACCTCTGCTTAAAGCTATGTATGTATCCTGCCTCCACTACATCGCTTCCCAAACTATTCCACTTGCTGACTACTCAGTGGCTGAAGAAATACTTCCTAACATCCCTGTGATTCATCTGTGTCTTCAACTTCCAACTGTGTCCCCTTGTTGCTGTGTCCCATCTCTGGAACATTCTGTCTTTGTCCACCTTGTCAATTCCTCTCAGTATTTTGTATGTCGTTATCATGTTCCCCCTATCTCTTCTGTCCTCCAGTGTCGTCAGGTTGATTTCCCTTAACCTCTCCTCGTAGGACATACCTCTTAGCTCTGGGACTAGTCTTGTGTGTGTGTGTGTGTGTGTGTATTCATCTATTTGTACTTACCTATTTGTGGTTGCAGGGGTCGATTCATAGCTCCTGGCCCCACCTCTTCACAGATTGCTACTAGTTCCTCTCTCTCCCTGCTCAATGAGCTTTATCAAACCTCGTCTTAAAACTATGTATGGTTCCCGCCTCCACTACATCACTTTCTAGGTTATTCCACTGCCTGACTACTCTATGACTGAAGAAATACTTCCTAACATCCCTTTGATTCATCTGAGTCTTCAACTTCCAATTGTGCCCTCTTGTTTCTGTGTCCCATCTCTGGAACATCCCGTCTTTGTCCACCTTGTCTATTCCACGCAGTATTTTATATGTCAATTTCATGTCTCCTCTGACCCTCTTGTCCTCCAGTGTCGTCAGGTCGATTTCCCTTAACCTTTCTTCGTAGGACAATCCCCTTAGCTTTGAAAGTGATCTTCTTGCAAGCCTTTGCACTTTCTCTAATTTCTTGACGTGTTTGACCAGGTGCTGCATACTCCAGTATGGGCCTGACGTAAATGGTGTGCAGAATCTTGAACGAATCCTTACTGAGGTATCGGAACGCTATCCTTAGGTTTGCCAGACGCCCGTACGCTGCAGCAGTTATCTGATTGATGTGTGCCTCAAGAGATGTGCTCGGTGTTATACTCACCCCCAGATCGTTTTCCTTGAGAGAGGTTTGCAGTCTTTGGCCACCTAGACTATACTGTGTCTGCGGTCTTCTTTGCCCTTCCCCAAACTTCATGACTTTGCATTTGGCAGGGTTAAGCTCAAGGAGGCAGTTGCTGGACCAGGCTTGTAGCCTGTCCAAGTCTTTTTGTAGTCCTGCCTGATCCTCGACCGATTTGATTCTCCTCATTAACTTCACATCATCTGCAAACAAAGACACTTCTGAGTCAATCCTTTCCGTTATGTCATTCACATATACCAAAAACAGCACAGGTCCTAGGACTGACCCCTGTGGAACCCCGCTTGTCACAGGCGCCCACTCTGACACCTCGTCACGTACCATGACTCGTTGTTGCCTCCCTGTCAGGTATTCTCTGATCCATTGCAGTGCCTTTCCTGTTATGTGTGCCTGATCCTCTAGCTTTTGCAGTACCCTCTTGTGAGGAACTGTGTCGAAGGCCTTCTTGCAGTCCAAGAAAATACAGTCTAACCACCCCTCTCTCTCTTGACTTCTGTCACCTTGTCATAAAACTCCAGTAGATTTGTAACACAGGATTTTCCTTCCCTGAAGCAGTGCTGGTTGTCGATTATACACTTGCTTCTTTCCAGGAGCTCCACCACTCTCCTCCTGATGATCTTCTCCATGACTTTGCATACTATACACGTTAGTGACACAGGTCTGTAGTTTAATGCCTCATGTATGTCTCCTTTTTTAAAAATTGGGACTACATTTGCCATCTTCCATATCTCAGGGAGTTGCCCAGTTTCAATGGATGTGTTGAAGATCTTTGTTAATGGCACACACAGCATCTCTGCTCCCTCTCTAAGGACCCATGGAGATATGTTGTCTGGTCCCACCACCTTTGAGGTGTCAGGTTCACTTCGCAGCTTCTTCACCTCCTCCTTGGTTATGTGTACCTCGTCCATCACTTGTTGGTGTACCTTCCTGTTCTGATTTCCTGGAGTCCTACCGGTTTCCACTGTAAATACTTCTTTAAATCTCGTGTTGAACTCCTCACATACCTCTCGGTCGTTTCTTGTGAACTCCCCATCACCCTTCCTCAGTCTGATTACCTGGTCCTTGACTGTTGCTTTCCTCCTGATGTGGCTATACAACAGCTTCGGGTCAGACTTGACTTTCGATGCTGTCATTTTCATATTGTCGCTGAGCCTCCCTTCTTATCTGTGCATATTCGTTTCTGGCTCTTCGGCTAATCTCTTTATTTTCCTTAATTCTTTGTCTTCTGTACCTTTTTCGTTCTCTAGTACACCTAGTTTTTGCCTCCCTACACCTTTGGGTGAACCAAGGACTCGTTCTGTTCTTCTCATTATTTCTGTTTCCCTTGGGAACAAACCTCTCCTCTGCCTCCTTTTATTTTGTTGTCACATAGTCCATCATTTCTTGTACTGGTTTTCCTGTCAGTTCTCTCTCCCACTGAATGTCTACAGGAAGTTCCTCATGCCTGAGTAGTCCCCCCTTTTGTAGTTTGGTTTTTCCCATCCTATTCCTGCTACTCTCTCCACTTGTAGCTCAACTATGTAGTCAAAGCACAGAACCACATGATCATTAGCTCCTAGGGGCCTTTCGTACATTCAAACATGTGTGTGTGTGTGTGTGTGTGTGTGTGTGTGTGTGTGTGTGTGTGTGTACTCATCTATTTGTACTCACCTATTTGTGGTTGCAGGGGTCGATTCATAGCTCCTGACTCCGCCTCTTCACTGATTGCTACCAGGTCCTCTCTCTCCCTGCTCCATGAGCTTTATCAAACCTCGTCTTAAAACTATGTATGGTTCCCGCCTCCACTACGTCACTTTCTAGGCTATTCCACTGCCTGACAACTCTATAACTGAAGAAATACTTCTTAACATCCCTTTGACTCATCTGAGTCTTCAACTTCCAATTGTGACCCCTTGTTTCTGTGTCCCATCTCTGGAATATCCTGTCTTTGTCCACCTTTTCTATTCAGCGCAGTATTTTATGTAGTTATCATGTCTCCCCTGACCCTCCTGTCCTCCAGTGTCGTCAGCCCAAATTCTCTTAACCTTTCTTCGTAGGACAATCCCCTGGGCTCTGAAAGTAGTCTTGTTGCAAACTTTCTCACTTTCTCTAATTTCTTGACGTGCTTCACCAAACTGGTGATGCATACTCCAGTATGGGCCTGACGTATATGGTGTACAGTCTTGAACGAATCCTTACTGAGGTATCGGAACACTATTCTTAGGCTTGCCAGACGCCCGTATGCTACAGCAGTTATCTGGCTGATGTGCGCCTCAGGAGATGTTCTCGGTATTATATTAACCCCAGGATCATTTTCCTTCAGTGAGGTTTGCAGTCTTTGGCCACCTAGACTATACTCTGTCTGCGGTCTTCTTTGCCCTTCTCCGATCTTCAAGATTTTGCATTTGGCGGGGTTAAATTCAAGGAGCCAGTTGCCGGACCAGGCTTGTAGCCTGTCCAGGTCTCGTTGTAGTCTTGCCTAATCCTTGACCGATTTAATTCTCCTCATTAACTTCACATCATCTGCGAACAAGGACACTTCTGAGTCTATCCCTTCCGTCATGTCATTCACATATACCAAAAGCAGCACAGGTCCTAGGACTGGCCCCTGTGGAACCCCCTTCATCACAGGCCCCCACTCTGACACCTCGTCACGTACCATGATTCGTTGTTGCCTCCCTGTCAGATATACTCTGATCCATTGCAGTGCCTTTCCTGTTATGTGTGCCTGATCCTCTAGCTTTTGCATTAACTTCTTGTGTGGAACTGAGCCAAAGGCCTTGCAGTTCAAGAAAATGCAGTCTATCCACCCCTCTCTCTCGTGTCTTACTTCCGTTACCTTGTCATAAAACTCTAGTAGGTTTGTGACAGGAGTTTCCTTCCCTAAAACCGTGCTGGTTGTCGTTTATTAGCTTGTGTCTTTCTAGGTGCTCCACCACTCTTCTCCTCATAATCTTCTCCACGACTTTGCATATTATACACATCAGTGATACAGGTCTGTAGTTTAATGCCTCGTGTCTGTCTCCTTTCTTAAAAATTGGAGCTACATTTGCCATCTTCCATACCTCAGGTAGTTGCCCAGTTTCAATGGATGTGTTGAAGATTTTTGTTAGTGGCACACACAGCATCTCTGCTCCCACTCTAAGGACCCACGCAGAGATGTTGTCTGGTCTCACCGCCTTTGAGATATAAAGTACACATATCAGCTTCTTCACCTCCTCCTCGGTTGTGTGTATTTTATACAGCACTTGTTGGTGTACCTCCCTATTCTGACTTCCTGGAGTCCTTTTTGTCTCCACTGTAAATACTACTTTAAATCTCATGTCGAGCTTCATACATACTTCTTGGTTGCTTCTTGTGAATTCCCCACCGTCCTTCCTCAGCCTGATTACCTGGTCCTTGACTGTTGTTTTCCTCCTGATGTGGCTATTCAACAGCTTCGTGTCACACTTCATGCTATGTCATTTTCGTATTGTCGCTGAGCCTCCCTTCTTATCTGTGCATATTCGTTTCTGGCTCTTCGGTTAATCTCTTTATTTTCCTGGGTCCTTTGTCTGCTGTACTTTTTTCCATTCTCTTGTGCACTTAGTTTTTGCCTCCATACACCTTTGGGTGAATCAAGGACTCGTTCTGGTCTTCCCATTATTTCTGTTTCCCTTGGGAACAAACCACTCCTCTGCCTCCTTGCATTTTGTTGTCATGTAGTCCATCATTTCTTTTACTGGTTTTCCTGCCAGTTCTCTCTCCCATTGAACGTCTTGCAGGAAGTTTTTCATGCCTGTGTAGTCCCCCCTTTTGTAGTTTGGCTTTTTGTGTCCCATTCCTGCTACCCTCTCCACTTATAGCTCAGCTATGTAATCAAAGCACAGAACCACATGATCACTAGCTCCAAGGGGCCTTTCGTATGTGATATCCTCGATATTCGAACTCCTCAAGGTGAATACTAGGTGCAGTCTTGCTGGGTCATCCTCACCTCTTTCTCTGGCAGTGTCTAACGTGTTGATGCATGAGGTTTTCCAGTACCATATCCATCATCTTGCCTATCAATGTTTTGGGACCTCCATGGGGCTCCAGGTTTTCCCAGTTAATCTCCTTGTGATTGAAATCACCCATAACTAGTAACTTTACTCTCCCCATGTGAGCTCTTCTGGCCCCCTCAGTTAGTGTGTCTATCATTGCTCTGTTGCTCTCGTCGTATTCTTCTCTTGGCCTCCTGCAGTTCTGTGGTGGGTTGTACATTGCTGCAATTACCACTGAAACATACACTGAAACACACACTGAAACATACATTGAAACACACATTGAAACACACATTAAAACACACATTGAAACATACACTGAAACACAGACTGAAACACACACTGAAACACACTGAAACACACATTGAAACATACATTGAAACACACATTAAAACACATTGAAACACACATTGAAACATACACTGAAACACATATTGAAACACACACTGAAACACACACTGAAACACATTGAAACATGCATTGACACACACTGAAACACACATTAAAACACACACTGAAACACACATTGAAACATACATTGAAACACATTGAAACACACATTGAAACACACATTGAAACATACACTGAAACACACACTGAAACACACACTGAAACATACACTGAAACACACATTGAAGCACACACTGAAACGCACATTGAAACACACTGAAACACACACTGAAACACACATTGAAACACACATTGAAACATACATTGAAACACATTGAAACACACATTGAAACACACATTGAAACATACACTGAAACACACACTGAAACACACACTGAAACATACACTGAAACACACATTGAAACATACACTGAAACACTCTGAAACACACACTGAAGCACACATTGAAACACACACTGAAACACACACTGACACACATTGTAACACACACTGAAACACACACTGACACACATTGTAACACACACTGAAACACACACTGACACACATTGTAACACACATTGAAACACACACTGAAACACACACTGACACACATTGTAACACGTACTGAAACACATTGTAACACATACTGAATCACATTGAAAAACACACTGAAACACATTGAAACACACTGAAACATACACTGAAGCACACATTGAAACACACACTGAAACACACTGAAGCACACACCTAGACACACATTGAAATACACACTGACACACACATTGAAGCACACACTGAAACGCACATTGAAACACACTGAAACACACACTGAAACACACACTGAAACACACATTGAAACACACACTGAAACACACACTGAAACACAAACTGACACACACTGAAACACAAACTGACACACACTGAAACACAAACTGACACACACTGAAACACAAACTGAAACACACTGAAACACAAACTGACACACACTGAAACACAAACTGACACACACTGAAACACAAACTGACACACTGAAACACAAACTGACACATACACTGAAACACACACTGAAACTCAAACTGACACACACTGAAACACACACTGACACATACACTGAAACACACACTGAAACTCAAACTGACACACACTGAAACACAAACTGACACATACACTGAAACACACACTGAAACACAAACTGACACACACTGAAACACAAACTGACACATACACTGAAACACACACTGAAACTCAAACTGACACACACTGAAACACACACTGACACATACACTGAAACACACACTGAAACTCAAACTGACACACACTGAAACACACACTGAAACTCAAACTGACACACACTGAAACACACACTGACACATACACTGAAACACACACTGAAACTCAAACTGACACACACTGAAACACACACTGACACACACTGAAACACAAACTGACACACACACTGACACACACTGAAACACAAACTGACACACACACTGACACACACTGAAACACAAACTGACACACACATTGAAACACACTGAAATACACACATTGAAGCACACATTGAAACACACACTGAAACATACAATGAAACACACTTAAATACACACTCAAAAGCACACTGAAACACACGGTGAAACACACGATGAAACACACGGTGAAACACACCGGACATCAAAGAAAATTCATAAACAGTTGAAAATTCATTAAAAGAACGGCAGATAAAACAAATAAAAATTAAGTTATTTATTACAATTATCGTGCAAATATCGTGTTAATATTGAGAAAATATCGTGCAGTTATTGTGCAAATATCGTGTTAATATTGAGAAAATATCGTGCAGTTATTGTGCAAATATCGTGTTAATATTGAGAAAATATCGTGCAGTTATTGTGCAAATATCGTGTTAATATTGAGAAAATATCGTGCAGTTATTGTGCAAATATCGTGTAATTGTCGTGCAAAAATCGTGCAGATATTATTTAAATATTGTTCGAATATTGTGTAAAAATCGTGAAAATATCTTGAAATATCGTGCAAATATCGTGCAAATATCGAGCAAATATCGTGCAAGTATCGTGTGCAAATATCGTGCAAATATCGTGCAAATATCGTGCAAATATCGTGCAAATATCGAGCAAATATCGAGCAAATATCGTGCAAATATCGTGCAAATATCGAGCAAATATCGAGCAAATATCGAGCAAATATCGAGCAAATATCGAGCAAATATCGTGCAAATATCGTGCAAATATCGTGCAAATATCGAGCAAATATCGTGCAAATATCGAGCAAATATCGAGCAAATATCGAGCAAATATCGAGCAAATATCGTGCAAATATCGAGCAAATATCGAGCAAATATCGTGCAAATATCGAGCAAATATCGTGCAAATATCGTGCAAATATCGAGCAAATATCGTGCAAATATCGAGCAAATATCGAGCAAATATCGAGCAAATATCGTGCAAATATCGAGCAAATATCGAGCAAATATCGAGCAAATATCGAGCAAATATCGAGCAAATATCGTGCAAATATCGAGCAAATATCGAGCAAATATCGTGCAAATATCGAGCAAATATCGAGCAAATATCGTGCAAATATCGAGCAAATATCGAGCAAATATCGAGCAAATATCGAGCAAATATCGTGCAAATATCGAGCAAATATCGAGCAAATATCGTGCAAATATCGAGCAAATATCGTGCAAATATCGAGCAAATATCGTGCAAATATCGAGCAAATATCGAGCAAATATCGAGCAAATATCGTGCAAATATCGAGCAAATATCGAGCAAATATCGTGCAAATATCGAGCAAATATCGAGCAAATATCGAGCAAATATCGAGCAAATATCGTGCAAATATCGAGCAAATATCGAGCAAATATCGAGCAAATATCGTGCAAATATCGATCAAATATCGTGCAAATATCGTGCAAATATCGAGCAAATATCGAGCAAATATCGAGCAAATATCGTGCAAATATCGTGCAAATATCGTGCAAATATCGAGCAAATATCGTGCAAATATCGAGCAAATATCGTGCAAATATCGTGCAAATATCGAGCAAATATCGAGCAAATATCGTGCAAATATCGAGCAAATATCGAGCAAATATCGTGCAAATATCGAGCAAATATCGAGCAAATATCGTGCAAATATCGAGCAAGTATCGAGCAAATATCGAGGAAATATCGAGCAAATATCGTGCAAATATCGAGCAAATATCGAGCAAATATCGAGCAAATATCGAGCAAATATCGAGCAAATATCGAGCAAATATCGAGCAAATATCGAGCAAATATCGTGCAAATATCGAGCAAATATCGTGCAAATATCGAGCAAATATCGAGCAAATATCGAGCAAATATCGAGCAAATATCGTGCAAATATCGAGCAAATATCGAGCAAATATCGAGCAAATATCGAGCAAATATCGAGCAAATATCGAGCAAATATCGAGCAAATATCGAGCAAATATCGAGCAAATATCGTGCAAATATCGAGCAAATATCGAGCAAATATCGTGCAAATATCGAGCAAATATCGAGCAAATATCGAGCAAATATCGTGCAAATATCGAGCAAATATCGAGCAAATATCGTGCAAATATCGTGCAAATATCGTGCAAATATCGAGCAAATATCGAGCAAATATCGAGCAAATATCGAGCAAATATCGTGCAAATATCGTGCAAATATCGTGCAAATATCGAGCAAATATCGAGCAAATATCGAGCAAATATCGTGCAAATATCGTGCAAATATCGAGCAAATATCGTGCAAATATCGTGCAAATATCGAGCAAATATCGAGCAAATATCGTGCAAATATCGTGCAAATATCGAGCAAATATCGAGCAAATATCGAGCAAATATCGTGCAAATATCGAGCAAATATCGTGCAAATATCGAGCAAATATCGTGCAAATATCGAGCAAATATCGAGCAAATATCGTGCAAATATCGTGCAAATATCGAGCAAATATCGTGCAAATATCGAGCAAATATCGAGCAAATATTGTGCAAATATCGAGCAAATATCGAGCAAATATCGTGAAAATATAGTGCAATTACCGTGCAAATATCGTGCAAATATCGTGAAAATATAGTGCAATTACCGTGCAAATATCGCGCAAATATCGTTCAAATATTTGCTACTTTATTTTTGTGATAGAAGCTGAATTTAAGAGATATAAAAGCAAGAGTTATGATGCCTGTCAGAGGCGGTCTGATCCACATGATTTAGGACTTATTATATTTGTCAGATTCGGGACAACAGTCCAATAACACTGCGAAGCCTTCTCAGTGTAAGACACGTCATGGTTGAAGGTTTCAACCCGAACAGAAGAGTCATTCACCGGCTGTTGCATAGGAAATCTATTTATATTTCTCTTTTTCAATAGAACAGGAAAATTGGGTCCCTCCTCCGCCCTTCTCCCGCGGCCACAAACTCCTCCCTATTTTTATTTAAAGGAAATACTCAACTTGGTAAAATATTCGTATATACTCACTAGTTGTTGGTAAAATATTCGTATATACTCACTAGTTGTAAAACACTCGTAGATACTCATCAAGATAGCAAGGAAACGCTCCACTACCAGCAGTTTCATCGAGTGTACACCAGTGGTAGTGTAGTGTACACCAGTGGTAGTGTACACCAGTGACAGTGTAGTGTACACCAGTGACAGTGTAGTGTACACCAGTGACAGTGTATGCCAGTGGTAGTGTAGTGTACATCAGTGGTAGTGTAGTGTACAGCAGTGGTAGTGTAGTGTACATCAGTGGTAGTGTAGTGTACACCATTGGTAGTGTAGTGTACATCAGTGGTAGTGTAGTGTACACCAGTGGTAGTGTAGTGTACACCAGTGGTAGTGTAGTGTACACCAGTGGCAGTGTAGTGTACACCAGTGGTAGTGTAGAGTATACCAGTGGTAGTGTACACCAGTGGTAGTGTAGCGTACACCAGTGGTAGTGCAGTGTACATCAGTGGTAGTGTAGTGTACCCTAGTAGTAGTGTAGTGTACACCAATAGTAGTCTAGAGCACATCTGTTGTAATCTACTGTACACCATTAGTAGTCTAGTGTACACTAATAGTAGTGTAGTGTACACCAGTAGTAGTCTAGTGTACACCAAAAGTAGTGTAGTGTACACCAGTAGTAGCCTAGTGTACACCAAAAGTAGTGTAGTGTACACCAGTAGTAGTCTAGTGTACACCAATAGTAGTGTAGTGTACACCAGTAGTAGTCTAGTGTACACTTTTTTTTTTGGCAAAAGAGAATGAAACCAAGTGTTGTAAATGTTGGGTCTACAACACAGGTGACAGAGACACAAAGACAGTTGAACGAGAAACTTTATTGACAACCTTTAGCTCAAGCAGTTGGTTTTTTCAAGTCATAATATATGATCTCATTTTACTGCTTTGTGTCTGTGTTTCCCTCGTGGCCGTGTTTATGATGTTTCTCTCCAGCACAGGAGGAGGAGGAGTTGGCGAAGAAGGAGGAGGAGCTGGCGAGCGGGGGAGGAGTAGAAGGAGGAGGAGCTGGCGAGGGAGGAGGCAGGAGAGGAGTGTGTTTCCGGCACGAGTGGCGGGAATGTGTTGCACTATGACGTCTGGGACAACAGCATCAGCTGACTATTGTTGTGGGCATGATACAGTGCCCCTTTCAACTCACCCAATGACTGGTGCTGTGGGTATGATACAGTACCCCCGTCAACTCACTGACTAATGCTGCGGGCATGATACAGTACCCCCGTCAGCTCACTCACTGATTGGTGTCGTGGGCATCATAAAGTACCTCCGTGAACTCATTGACTGGTACTGTTAGAATGATACAGTACCCCCGTCAACTCACCCACTGACTCATGTTGTGGGAATGATATAGTACCCACGTCAACTCACCCACTGACTGGTACCAAGCTTGCAACTCCTCACCACAAGTTTCCGATATTCGGTGACCAGTCCACGTTTTATTAATCAAGGAAACGCCCACCCATAGCCGGAAACGTAGCTTGGAATACATCTTTACTAGACGAATAGATGGCATACGTTCTGGGACAGGATACATGCCAACAGTGACGTCAGCCTAGCCATGTCACTTACCCATCCGTATGGCACAAGTACGGTTCTTGACCACTCCTCAAGGTGGGCGGAGTTATAGCTCAGACAGCCAGTGACTGGCGCACCCAGTTATCCCCTAGACACTTCATGAAAATAATAATAATAATAACAAAAAGTGCAGTGAATCTTATTCATATGTCATGAGTCTATCTTTAGTAAAGCTAGCAGTGTTGTGGAGGGAGGGAGCGCATATATGCATGGCAGGTTGGAGAACGCCAAGTAGTCCATCCTGGTCACCATCACAGCACCACCGAGCGGGGAGAAGCTTGCATCGCTGACGATGGAACAAGGGTACTTGCCACACGACTTGATGGGTATTGAAATCGACGAGTGAGTGTTGCCCCGGGAGTGAGCAATGGTAGTAGTGTCTGCTGGAAGGCACGCTGGACCCACAGCAGTCGTAGTAGTGTCTGCTGGAAGGCACGCTGGGGCCACAGCAGTGGTAGTGTTGTCTACTGGAGGGCAAGCTTGAGTCACCTCAGTGGAAGTAGTAGTGTCTGCTGGTAGGCACGCTAGGGCCACAGCAGTGGTAGTAGTGTCTGCTGGAGGGCATGCTGAGGCCACAGCAGTGGTAGTAGTAGTAGTAGTGTCTGCTGGAGGGCATGCTGAGGCCACAGCAGTGGTAGTAGCGTCTGCTAGAGGGAACGCTGAGGCCTCAGCAGTGGTAGTAGTGTCTGCTGGAATGCACGCTGAGGCCACAGCAGTTGTAGTAGTGTCTGCTGGAGGGCACTCTGGGGCCCTCATGGACTGACTCCAGCAGCATCTCTGAGGAATAGCTTACTGCTCATGAGCCTCCATTCCAGTGTTGGTGTGGTTGCACCAGTGTTGGTATGGTAGTACCAGTGTTGGTGTCATTGTACCAGTATTTATATGGTTGTACCAGTGTTGGTGTAGTATACCAGTATTGGTGTGATAGTACAAGTGTTGGTGTGATTGTACCAATGTTAGTGTGGTTGTACCAGTGTTGGTGTTGTACCAGTGTTGGTGTAGTTGTACCAGTGTTGGGCCAGTGATTGTACCAGTGTTGGGCCAGTGATTGTACCAGTGTTGGGCCAGTGATTGTACCAGTGTTGGTGTGGTATTACCAATGTTGGTGTCGTTATACCAGTGCTGGTGTGGTTGTATCAGTGTTAGTGTGGTTGTACCAGTGTTGTTATAATTGCACCATTGTTGTTATAGTTGTACCAGTGTTGGTGTGGTTGTACCAGTGTTGATGTAGTATATCATCGTTTGTGTAGTTTATCAGTGTTAATAAAGTATACCAGTGTTGGTGTGGTTGTACCAGTGTTGGTGTAATATAAAAGTATTGGTGTAGTATACCAATGTTGTTTTAGTATACCAGTAGTGGTGTAGTGTAGTAGTGTTTATGTAGTATACCAGTGTTGGTGCAGTATACCAGTGTTGGTGTAGTATACCAGTGTTGGTGTAGTGTACCAGTGTTGATGTAGTGCACCAGTGTTGGTATAGTATACCAGCGTTGATGTAGTATACCAGTGTTGGTGGAGTATACAAGTGTTGGTGCAGTGTACCAGTGTTGATGTAGTATAACAGTATTGGTGTAGTATACCAGTGTTGGTGTAGTGTACCAGTTTTGATGTAGTATACCAGCGATAGTGTAGTATACCAGTGTTGGTGTAGTATACCAGTGTTGGTGTAGTATACCAGTGTTGGTGTAGTGTACCAGAGTTGGTGTAGTATACCAGTGTTAGTGTAGTATACCAGTGTTGGTGTAGTATACCAGTGTTGGTGTAGTGTACCAGTGTTGGTGTAGTATACCAGTGTTGGTGTAGTATACCAGTGTTGGTGTAGTATACCAGTGTTGGTGTAGTATATCAGTGTTGATGCAGTATACTAGTGTTGGTGTAGTATAACAGTGTTATTGCTGTGTACCAGTGTTGGTGTAGTATACCATTGTGTAGTACACCAGTGTTGGTGTAGTATACCAGTGTTTAAGTAGTATACCAGTGTTGGTGCAGTATACCAGTGTTGGTGTAGTATACCAGTGTTGGTGTAGTATACCAGTGTTGGTGTAGTATACCAGTGTTAGTGTAGTATACTAGTGTTGGTGTAGTGTACCAGTGTTGGTGTAGTATAACAGTGTTATTGCTGTGTACCAGTGTTGGTGTAGTATACCATTGTGTAGTACACCAGTGTTGGTGTAGTATACCAGTGTTTAAGTAGTATACCAGTGTTGGTGCAGTATACCAGTGCTGGTGTAGTATACCAGTGTTGGTGTAGTATACCAGTGTTGGTATAGAATACCAGTGTTAGTGTAGTATACTAGTGTTGGTGTAGTGCACCAGTGTTGGTGTAGTATACCAGTGGTGGTGTAGTGTACCAGTGTTGGTGTAGTATACCAGTGTTGGTGTAGTATACCAGTGTTGATGTAGTATAACAGTATTGGTGTAGTATACCAGTGTTGGTGTAGTATACCAGTGTTGGTGTAGTATACCAGTGGTGGTGTAGTGTACCAGTGTTGGTGTAGTATACCAGTGTTGGTGTAGTATACCAGTGTTGTAGTGTACCAGTTTTGATGTAGTATACCAGTGTTAGTGTAGTATACCAGTGTTGGTGTAGTATACCAGTGTTGGTGTAGTGTACCAGTGTTGGTGTAGTATACCGGTGTTGGTGTAGTATACCAGTGTTGGTGTAGTATATCAGTGTTGATGCAGTATACTAGTGTTGGTGTAGTATACCAGTGTTGGTGTAGTATACCAGTGTTGGTGTAGTAAACCAGTGTTGGTGTAGTATACCAGTGTTGGTGTAGTGTACCAGTGTTGGAGTAGTATACCAGTGTTGGTGTAGTAAACCAGTGTTGGTGTAGTATACAAGTGTTTGTGTAGTATACCAGTGTTGGTGTAGTATATCAGTGTTGGTGTAGAATACCAGTGTTGATGTAGTATACCAGCGTTGATGTAGTATACCAGTGTTGATGTAGTATACCAGTGTTGACGTAGTATACCAGTGATGGTGTAGTATACCAGTGAGGGTGTAGTATACCAGTGTTGGTGTGGTATATAAGTGTTGGTGTAGTATACCAGAGTTGGTGTGATATATCAGTGTTGGTGTAGTATACCAGTGTTGGTGTGGTATATAAATGTTGGTGTAGTATACCAGAGTTGGTGTGATATATCAGTGTTGGTGTAGTATACCAGTGTTGGTGTAGTATACCAATGTTGGTGTAGTGTTGAAGTTTTCGTGTAGTATACCAATGTTGGTGGGGTATACCAGTGTTGTTGTAGTATATCAGTGTTCGTGTAGTATACCAATGTTGGTGGGGTATACCAGTGTTGTTGTAGTATAGAAGTATTGGTGTAGTATAGCAGAGTTGATGTAGTATACCGGTGTTGATGTAGTATACCAGTGTTGATGTAGTATACCAGTGTTGATGTAGTATACCAGTGTTGGTGTAGTATACCAGTGTTGGTGTAGTATACCAGTGTCAGTGTAGTATACCAGTGATGGTGTAGTATACCAATGTTGGTGTAGTATACCAGTGTTGGTGTAGTGTACCAGTGTTGGTGTAGTATACCAGTGTTAGTGTAGTATACCAGTGTTGGTGTAGTATACCAGTGTTGGTGTAGTGTACCAGTGTTGGTGTAGTATACCAGTGTTGGTGTAGTATACCAGTGTTGGTGTAGTATACCAGTGTTGGTGTAGTATACTAGTGTTGATGCAGTATACTAGTGTTGGTGTAGTATACTAGTGTTGGTGTAGTATACTAGTGTTGGTGTAGTATATCAGTGTTGATGCAGTATACTAGTGTTGGTGTAGTATACTAGTGTTGGTGTAGTATAACAGTGTTATTGCTGTGTACCAGTGTTGGTGTAGTATACCATTGTGTAGTACACCAGTGTTGGTGTAGTATACCAGTGTTGGTGTAGTATACCAGTGTTGGTGTAGTATACCAGTGTCAGTGTAGTATACCAGTGTCAGTGTAGTATATCAGTGTTGGTGTAGTATACCAGTGTTGGTGTAGTATACCAGTGTTGGTGTAGTATGCCAGTGTTGGTGTAGTATACCACTGTTGGTGTAGTATACCAGTGTCAGTGTAGCATACAAATGTTGGTGTAGTATACCAATGTTGGTGTAGTATACCAATGTTGGTGTAGTATACCAGTGTTGGTGTAGTATACCGGTATCAGTGTAGCATACCAGTGCTGGTGTAGTATACCAGTGTTGGTGCATATCAGTGTTGGTGTAGTATACCAGTGTTGGTGTAGTAAACCAGTGTTTGTGTAGTATACCAGTGTTGGTGTAGTATACCAGTGTTGGTGTAGTATACCAGTGTTGGTGTAGTATACCAGTGTTGGTGTAGTATACCAGTGTTGGTGTAGTATACCAGTGTTGGTGTAGTGTACCAGTGTTGGTGTAGTGTACCAGTGTTGGTGTAGTATACCAGTGTTGGTGTAGTATACCAGTGTTGGTGTAGTATACCAGTGTTGGTGTAGTATACCAGTGTTGGTGTAGTATACCAGTGTTGGTGTAGTATACCAGTGTTGGTGTAGTATACCAGTGTTGGTGTAGTATACCAGTGTTGGTGTAGTGTACCAGTGTTGGTGTAGTGTACCAGTGTTGGTGTAGTATACCAGTGTTGGTGTAGTATACCAGTGTTGGTGTAGTATACCAGTGTTGGTTTAGTATACCAGTGTTGGTGTAGTATACCAGTGTTGGTGTAGTATACCAGTGTTGGTGTAGTATACCAGTGTTGGTGTAGTGTACCAGTGTTGGTGTAGTATACCAGTGTTGGTGTAGTATACCAGTGTTGGTGTAGTATACCAGTGTTGGTGTAGTATACCAGTGTTGGTGTAGTGTACCAGTGTTGGTGTAGTATACCAGTGTTGGTGTAGTATACCAGTGTTGGTGTAGTATACCAGTGTTGGTGTAGTATACCAGTGTTGGTGTAGTGTACCAGTGTTGGTGTAGTATACCAGTGTTGGTGTAGTATACCAGTGTTGGTGTAGTGTACCAGTGTTGGTGTAGTATACCAGTGTTGGTGTAGTATACCAGTGTTGGTGTAGTATACCAGTGTTGGTGTAGTATACCAGTGTTGGTGTAGTGTACCAGTGTTGGTGTAGTATACCAGTGTTGGTGTAGTATACCAGTGTTGGTGTAGTGTACCAGTGTTGGTGTAGTATACCAGTGTTGGTGTAGTATACCAGTGTTGGTGTAGTATACCAGTGTTGGTGTAGTATACCAGTGTTGGTGTAGTGTACCAGTGTTGGTGTAGTATACCAGTGTTGGTGTAGTATACCAGTGTTGGTGTAGTATACCAGTGTTGGTGTAGTATACCAGTGTTGGTGTAGTGTACCAGTGTTGGTGTAGTATACCAGTGTTGGTGTAGTATACCAGTGTTGGTGTGGTAATACTGTAATTCACAGATATCACCGATGAAGCATATGTCAATGATGACTTTAAGAGCAACGTAATAATGGTAACTTTAAGAGCAACGTAATAATGGTAACTTTAAGAGCAACGTAATAATGGTAACTTTAAGAGCAACGTAATAATGGTAACTTTAAGAGCAACGTAACAATGGTAACTTTAAGAGCAACTAACAATGGTAACTTTAAGAGCAACGTAACAATGGTAACTTTAAGAGCAACTAACAATGGTAACTTTAAGAGCAACGTAACAATGGTAACTTTAAGAGCAACTAACAATGGTAACTTTAAGAGCAACGTAACAATGGTAACTTTAAGAGCAACTAACAATGGTAACTTTAAGAGCAACGTAACAATGGTAACTTTAAGAGCAACTAACAATGGTAACTTTAAGAGCAACTAACAATGGTAACTTTAAGAGCAATGTAACAATGGTAACTTTAAGAGCAACTAACAATGGTAACTTTAAGAGCAACGTAACAATGGTAACTTTAAGAGCAACGTAACAATGGTAACTTTAAGAGCAACTAACAATGGTAACTTTAAGAGCAACGTAACAATGGTAACTTTAAGAGCAACGTAACAATGGTAACTTTAAGAGCAACTAACAATGGTAACTTTAAGAGCAACGTAACAATGGTAACTTTAAGAGCAACTAACAATGGTAACTTTAAGAGCAACGTAACAATGGTAACTTTAAGAGCAACGTAACAATGGTAACTTTAAGAGCAACTAACAATGGTAACTTTAAGAGCAACGTAACAATGGTAACTTTAAGAGCAACGTAACAATGGTAACTTTAAGAGCAACGTAACAATGGTAACTTTAAGAGCAACTAACAATGGTAACTTTAAGAGCAACGTAACAATGGTAACTTTAAGAGCAACTAACAATGGTAACTTTAAGAGCAACGTAACAATGGTAACTTTAAGAGCAACTAACAATGGTAACTTTAAGAGCAACGTAACAATGGTAACTTTAAGAGCAACTAACAATGGTAACTTTAAGAGCAACGTAACAATGGTAACTTTAAGAGCAACTAACAATGGTAACTTTAAGAGCAACTAACAATGGTAACTTTAAGAGCAATGTAACAATGGTAACTTTAAGAGCAACTAACAATGGTAACTTTAAGAGCAACGTAACAATGGTATCTTTAAGAGCAACGTAACAATGGTAACTTTAAGAGCAACTAACAATGGTAACTTTAAGAGCAACGTAACAATGGTAACTTTAAGAGCAACGTAACAATGGTAACTTTAAGAGCAACTAACAATGGTAACTTTAAGAGCAACGTAACAATGGTAACTTTAAGAGCAACTAACAATGGTAACTTTAAGAGCAACGTAACAATGGTAACTTTAAGAGCAACGTAACAATGGTAACTTTAAGAGCAACTAACAATGGTAACTTTAAGAGCAACGTAACAATGGTAACTTTAAGAGCAACGTAACAATGGTAACTTTAAGAGCAACTAACAATGGTAACTTTAAGAGCAACGTAACAATGGTAACTTTAAGAGCAACGTAACAATGGTAACTTTAAGAGCAACTAACAATGGTAACTTTAAGAGCAACGTAACAATGGTAACTTTAAGAGCAACGTAACAATGGTAACTTTAAGAGCAACGTAACAATGGTAACTTTAAGAGCAACGTAACAATTATAACTTTAAGAGCAACGTAACAATGGTAACTTTAAGAGCAACGTAACAATGATAACTTTAAGAGCAACGTAACAATGGTAACTTTAAGAGCAAAGTAACAATGGTAACTTTAACAGCAACGTAACAATGGTAATTTTAAGAGCAACGTAACAATGGTAACTTTAAGAGCAACGTAACAATGATAACTTTAAGAGCAACGTAACAATGGTAACTTTGAGAGCAACGTAACAATGATAACTTTAAGAGCAACGTAACAATGATAACTTTGAGAGCAACGTAACAATGATAACTTTAAGAGCAACGTAACATTGATAACTTTAAGAGCAACGTAACAATGATAACTTTGAGAGCAAAGTAACAATGATAACTTTAAGAGCAACGTAACAATGATAACTTTGAGAGCAACGTTACAATTATAACTTTAAGAGCAACGTAACAATGGTAACTTTAAGAGCAACGTAACAATGGTAACTTTAAGAGCAACGTAACAATGATAACTTTAAGAGCAACGTAACAATGATAACTTTGAGAGCAACGTAACAATGATAACTTTAAGAGCAACGTAACAATGATAACTTTAAGAGCAACGTAACAATGATAACTTTGAGAGCAACATAACAATGATAACTTTAAGAGCAACGTAACAATGATAACTTTAAGAGCAACGTAACAATGATAAATTTAAGAGCAACGTAACAATGTTAACTTTAAGAGCAACGTAACAATGATAACTTTAAGAGCAACGTAACAATGATAACTTTGAGAGCAACGTAACAATGATAACTTTGAGAGCAACGTAACAATGATAACTTTGAGAGCAACGTAACAATGATAACTTTGAGAGCAACGTTACAATCATAACTTTAAGAGAAACATAATGATAACTTTGAGAGCAACGTAACAATGATAGCTTTGAAAGCAACGTAGCAATAATAACTTTAAGAGCAACGTAAAATAATAATTTTAAGAGCAACGTAACAATGATAACTTTGAGAGCAACGTAACAATGATAGCTTTGAAAGCAACGTAGCAATAATAACTTTAAGAGCAACGTAACAATGATAACTTTGAGAGCAACGTAACAATGATAACTTTGAGAGTAACGTAACAATGATAACTTTGAGAGTAACGTAACAATGATAACTTTGAGAGTAACGTAACAATGATAACTTTGAGAGTAACGTAACAATGATAACTTTGAGAGCAACGTAACAATGATAACTTTGAGAGTAACGTAATAACAGTAACTCAATTACACACTAACACAGTGCTTGATTCTCCTTCCGTGATTGAGTGTCAGCACTCAGTGGTACCACGGTAGGGGTGAGGCAATGGGATGTCATGGCTCTCACACTGCCTTGCAGCAGGAAACCTCGCAGAAGATGCCCTCTGGGTGTGGACGTTTCGCTCAGCAAAGTGTCAAACGTCGTAAGAGGAGAAACTCGCTTTGTGACCATGTCTTGTCTTCTATCACTTGGTGATTCGCAGTCAGAAGATCAAGTTCCACTAACCCTTGGACTGAAGGACCCTTACGGGTCTAACGCTTCACATAATAATAATAATAATAATAATAATAATAATAATAATAATAATAATAATAATATTTATAATAATAATAATAATAATAATAATAATAATAATAATAAAATTAATAACAATATTAATAATAAAATTAATAGTAATAATAATAAAATTAATAATAATAATAATAATAATAATAATAATAATAATAATAATAATAATAATAATAATAATAAAATTAATAATATACGAAGAAAATTAATAATAATGATAGCAATAACAATAATAATCGTCGGCCACAAATATACAAGTATGTTTGTGTATGCAAATAAGTCCGGTGTATACATACAGCATTTACGAGCATTTACGAGGTTCATATACAGCCAACATTTATGAGGATTGTGAACAACCAGTGAATTAATCTAAGTACAGTACAGCCTCTCCTCACTTAGCGACGTACTCGTTTACCGACACCTCGGACTTACGACGGGCTCTCTGACCAGCATTCATACCTAAATAATGTATATTGGAACTGATTTCCTCTTTTCTGTTTTTTTTTTTTTTATTCGCCGGTATTCTCCCGGCCCGGGTCTTTTCTGTTTATTTCATTATACAGTACACTACTGTATAAACAGTTACAAGTTACAAATATACCAGAAATTGTATAAATGGTGCAAATATGAAAGATGGTTGATACATCAGTACCGTACTGAAGTGTACGGTATTGATCTCGCTCTCACTGTTGATTGCCTGAGCTAAACAAGCGGGATGCCGAGGGTGAAACGTTCACTGTCTTGCATCATCATCATCATCATCATCATCATCATCATCATCATCATCGTCTGCTGCTGGAGATAAATGATGTTTTAAAATATTGTAGTGACATTTTAAGGCCACACAGACGATAACAAGATCACTCCAACAACATTGAGAACCTTATTGACTGGTGTAGTTAATGCCGGAGTAACTGGAGATGTAACTGCGTTGGTTATATTACGACAGTGATTGTAAAGGGAAGTGCCTGGGGCAGTGCTGGGACAGTGCTGGGGTAGTACCTGAGACAGTGCTGGGGCAGAGTCTGGGTTAGTGCAGGAGAAGTGCCTGAGGTAATGCAGGAGCAGTACTGGGGTAATGCTGGAGTAGTGCCTGGGACACTGCCTCGGGTAGTGCTGGGGCAGTGCCTGCGACAGTGCTTCAGGCAGTGCTGGGTAGTGCTGGGGTAGTACCTGGGACAGTTCTGCGACAGAGTCTGGGGTAGTACAGCAGTACCTGGAGTAGTGCTGGGGCAGTGCCTGAGACAGTGCCCCAGACTGTGCTGGAGCAGTACCTGGGACTGTGTCTCAGGCAGTTTTGGGTCAGTACATCGGGCAGTGCCTGGAACAGTGCCTCGGGCAGTGCTTGAGAAGTGCCTGGTCAGTGCCTGAGACAGTGCCTGGAAAATGCCTGGGACAGTGTCAGGGGCAGTGCTTGGGGCAGTGTTGGAGCAGTGCTGGGGCAGTGCCTGGTTAGTTCATGAGGCAGTGTCTGGGCAGTGCCTGGTCAGTTCCTGAGGTAGTGCCTGGGCAGTGCCTGGAGCATTGTTGGGGCAGTGCATGGAGCAGTGCTTGAGCAGTGCCAGGGGCAGTGCCTGAGGCAGTGCAGAACAGTGCCTATGGTAGTGCCTCGAGCAGTGCTGGGGAGTGCCTGGGGTAGTGTCTCCAGCAATGCCAGGGCAGCGCCTGGAACAGTGCCGGAGCAGTGCTTGGGCAGTGCTGGAGCAGTACTGAGGCAGTGCCTGGGGCAGTACCTGATGCAGTGCCTCTAACAATGCTGGGGTAGTACGGGAGCGGTGTCTTGGGCAGTCCCTGGAGCATTACATGGGGCAGTGCCTGGGCAGTGCCTCGGGCAGTGTTGGGGTAGTGCTTAGGCACTGCTTGAGGTAGTGTCTAGGGCAGTGCCGGGGCAGTCCCTAAGGGAATGTTTTCGGCAGTGCCTGGAGCAGTGCCTAGGGCATTGCTGGGGCAATGCCTGGGACAGTGCCTCGGGCAGTGTTGAGGTAGTACCTGTGCAGTGTCTAGGACAGTGCTGGAACAGTGCCTGGAACAGTGCATCGGGCAGTGCTGGAGCAAGGCCTGGAGCAGTACCTGGAGCAGTGCCCGGGACAGTGCCTCGAGCAGTGCTGGAGCAAGGCCTAGAGCAGTACCTGGGGCAGTGCCGTGGACGGTGCCTCGGGCATTGCTGAGGCAGTGCTGGGGCAGTGCCTGAGGCACTGCTGGAGCAGTGACTGGGACAGTGCCTCGGCAGTGCTGCAGCAGTACCTGGGGCAGTACTTGGGCAGTACCTAGGTCAGTGTTGAGGCAGTGCCTGGTCAGTGCCTGAGACAGTGCTGGAGCAGTGCCAAAGGCAGTGCTAGGGCAGTGCTTTGGCAATGCTGGAGTAGTGCTTGGGGCAGTGCCCCGTCCTAAAAAATTCTGTCATCCTACAATACCTTCTATCCTACATTATCTGCTATCCTTCATTCAATACTTGTCATCCTACAATATCTGCCATCCTACAATACCTCTTATCCTACAATACTTCTCATCCTACAATACCTCTCATCCTACAATATCTTCCATCCTACAACACCTGTCATCCTACAATACCTATCTTACAATACCTATCATCCTACAATACCTGTCATCTTACAATACCTGCCATCCTATAATACCTATCTTACAATGCCTGTCATCCTACAATACCTGTCATCCTACAATACCTGCCATCCTACAATATCTGCCATATTTCCATACCTGCCATCCTACAATACCTGTCATTCTGCATTCCTGTCATCCTACAATACCTGCCACCCTACAATACCAGCTATCCTACAATATCAATCATCCTACAATATCTGTTATCTGGCAATACCTGCCGTCCTACAATAACTGCCGTCCCGCAATACCTGTCATCCTACAATACCTGCCATCATACAATATCTGTCATCCTACAATACCTGCCAAATACAATACCTGACCTCCTGCAATACCTGATATCCTATAATACCTGCCATCCTACTATGCCTGCCATCCTACAATACCTGTCCTGCAATACCTGTCATCCTACAATACCTGTCATCCTACAATATCTGCCATCCTACATTACCTACCATCCTACAATATCTGCCATCCTACAGTGCTTTCCATACTACAATATCTGCCAAACTACAATACATACCATCCAATAATGCCTGCAATAATTCAGTACCTGTCATCCTGCAATGCCTGTCAGCCTACAATACTTGCCATCCTACAACACTTGTCATCCTACAATATCTGTCATTCTACAATACGTGCAATCCTACAATAGCTATCATCCTACACTGTGATTCACACAATATTTAATGGACTCTCATATAGAGTTAAAGCCCCGTCAGGAAGATTCGTGAATATATGCTGTCAGAGTGTCTTACAGTGTCAAAGAGTGTCTTACAGTGTCAGAGAGTGTCTTACTGTGTCAGAGAGTGTCTGACAGTGTCAGAGAGTGTCTTACAGTGTCAGAGAGTGTCTTACTGTGTCAGAGAGTGTCTGACAGTGTCAGAGAGTGTCTGACAGTGTCAGAGAGCGTCTTACAGTGTCAGAGAGTGTCTAACAATGTCAGAGAGTGTCTGACAGCGTCAGTCGTAACTCTGGTGATCAACACACACATGATGTGCTTGTCGCAGTTGTTTTCCTTCACACAGAGTTTCCGCGCGATAACTTGAGGACGCGTCTTCTGGGGTATTTCTGTTTTTTTGCGCCGCTTTATCTCAGTCGGATATAAGCTAGGATTGTTGTCGGGAATGGAGTAGGTGCCAATGCGTCGGATTTAGTAATGAAATTAGCGTGATATTTCTTGTACGATTACTCGGGGATGACTCTCCTGGTCGGATTCGGAAGGATTAAAATATCTTCCTCTCTTTCTGGTACGTGATTCTGGGGATGAGGCTCTTTGTCATTCATATCGCCTTCCAATATATTTGTTTGAAGGGACTCGTTACGTCATTAGTTTCACTTTAGGAAACAAGTTTTGTTGACAATTAGTAGTTTCCACAAAATCTAATGGTTTCATCTGTGACTGTGTCTATTCTGCATGTCTTTGTAACTTTAGTGAGGAGGAACTCTTCAGTTTTATATGAACACACAGGGACAGTGTTGTTATGTTGCTTGCCAGCTACACACACATGGATGGTAATAATAATAGTATATCAAGCGCAAAGCAAACTTACGTATATTTAAAGCCGTAGCGTCCTTTTTAACGTAGTATATTTTTCACCAGGTAAGTCTTACCCTACACCGAGAATGTTGGTAATGCCATGTGACTCTTCTCACCAGCCAGTGTCAACAAACGTCCTAGAGAAGTTTCGTTCTGAAGTGGGTTTCACTGACAGAAATACTTTGTCTAACCTCTTCCACTCGACTGTGATATAACCGAGGGAGGATGTGATACCTTAAGTGGCCGAATCTCTGACAAATAACTCGAAGTAACGCACAAATACAAAATTAGACGAGGTTTCGGGTGGTCCTGGACCGCGAGGACGAAAAGTGGAGAGAGGCAGATGACTAGTCAGGTTTCGCTGAGTACCCAGTACGAGGCGTCGACCCAGAAAGAGGCGTCGACCACGCAATACCTTCAAACTTGGAGATCTGTATCACTTGACCAAGATGGTTCTTGCTCTCTGAAACAATCAGTACCTCACCTGCTATTTTAGCAAAGAGGTTTTCAACCTTCAGATTCATATTTGTCTCTCTAAAACACTGCCCCCCCCCCCCCGCACTTTTGAAAACTCATTAATAATTATTGTTATTATTATTATTATTATTAGTAGTAGTAGTAGTAGTAGTAGTAGTAGTAGTAGTATCATTATTATTATTATTATTATTATTATTATTATTATTATTATTATTATTATTATTATTATTATTATTATTATTATTATTATTATAATCAGGAAAACATCGATGAACTGCACAGAAACAAAACATGAATTCTCTTTTATTTCCACGTAATACAAATATGTTGGAAGCCATGTTGATGGCCATGTCGAAGGCCATGTTGGAGACCATGATGGAGACCATGTTAAAGGCCATGTCGAAGGCCATGTTGGAGACCATGATGGAGACCATGTTAAAGGCCATGTTGAAGGCCATGTTGGAGGCCATGTTAAAGGTCATGTTGGAGGTCACGAAGGCCATGTTAAAGACCATGTTGGAGGCCATGTTGGAGGCCATGTTGAAGGCCATGTTGGAGGCCATATTGAAGGCCATGTATAAGATATTTCAAGAATCTTGTGTTTTCTGAAAAAATTGTAAGACTTCACACGGTGATGTTTTAACGATGTCATAACTAAAGTTTATGTCCCTAGTGTAAAGTTTGTCTCTACCTGCCTGGAGTCTACCTACCTGGAGTCTACCTACCTGGAGTCTACCTACCTGGAATCTACCTACCTGGAGTCTACCTACCTGGAGTCTACCTGCCTGGAGTCTACCTACCTGGAGTCTACCTGCCTGGAGTCTACCTACCTGGAGTCTACCTACCTGGAGTCTACCTACCTGGAGTCTACCTACCTGGAGTCTACCTACCTGGAGTCTACCTACCTGGAGTCTACCTACCTGGAGTCTACCTACCTGGAGTCCTGGAGTCTACCTACCTGGAGTCTACCTACCTGGAGTCTACCTACCTGGAGTCTACCTACCTGGAGTCTACCTACCTGGAGTCTACCTACCTGGAGTCTACCTACTACTACCTGGAGTCTACCTACCTGGAGTCTACCTACCTGGAGTCTACCTACCTGGAGTCTACCTACCTGGAGTCTACCTACCTGGAGTCCTGGAGTCTACCTACCTGGAGTCTACCTACCTGGAGTCTACCTACCCTACCTGGAGTCTACCTACCTGGAGTCCTGGAGTCTACCTGCCTGGAGTCTACTACCTGGAGTCTACCTGGAGTCTACCTACCTGGAGTCTACCTGCCTGGAGTCTACCTACCTGGAGTCTACCTACCTGGAGTCCCTGGAGTCTACCTACCTGGAGTCTACCTGGAGTCTACCTGCCTGGAGTCTACCTACCTGGAGGCTACCTACCTGGAGTCTACCTACCTGGAGTCCTGGAGTCTACCTACCTGGAGTCTACCTACCTGGAGTCTACCTACCTGGAGTCTACCTACCTGGAGTCTACCTACCTGGAGTCTACCTACCTGGAGTCTACCTACCTGGAGTCTACCTACCTGGAGTCTACCTGCCTGGAGTCTACCTACCTGGAGTCTACCTGCCTGGAGTCTACCTGCCTGGAGTCTACCTACCTGGAGTCTACCTACCTGGAGTCTACCTACCTGGAGTCTACCTACCTGGAGTCTACCTACCTGGAGTCTACCTGCCTGGAGTCTACCTGCCTGGAGTCTACCTACCTGGAGTCTACCTGCCTGGAGTCTACCTACCTGGAGTCTACCTGCCTGGAGTCTACCTGCCTGTAGTCTACCTACCTGGAGTCTACCTACCTGGAGTCTACCTACCTGGAGTCTACCTACCTGGAGTCTACCTACCTGGAGTCTACCTACCTGGAGTCTACCTGCCTGGAGTCTACCTACCTGGAGTCTACCTGCCTGGAGTCTACCTGCCTGGAGTCTACCTACCTGGAGTCTACCTACCTGGAGTCTACCTACCTGGAGTCTACCTACCTGGAGTCTACCTGCCTGGAGTCTACCTGCCTGGAGTCTACCTACCTGGAGTCTACCTAGTCTACTGGAGTCTACCTACCTGGAGTCTACCTACCTGGAGTCTACCTGCCTGGAGTCTACCTGCCTGGAGTCTACCTACCTGGAGTCTACCTACCTGGAGTCTACCTACCTGGAGTCTACCTACCTGGAGTCTACCTGCCTGGAGTCTACCTACCTGGAGTCTACCTGCCTGGAGTCTACCTACCTGGAGTCTACCTACCTGGAGTCTACCTACGTGGAGTCTACCTGCCTGGAGTCTACCTGCCTGGAGTCTACCTGCCTGGAGTCTACCTGCCTGGAGTCTACCTGCCTGGAGTCTACCTACCTGGAGTCTACCTGCCTGAAGTCTACCTGCCTGGAGTCTACCTGCCTGGAGTCTACCTGCCTGGAGTCTACCTGCCTGGAGTCTACCTGCCTGGAGTCTACCTGCCTGGAGTCTACCTGCCTGGAGTCTACCTGCCTGGAGTCTACCTGGATGGTATTCCGGGGATCAACAATCAGCGCCTCCGCTGCCCGGTCCACGACCAGGCCTCCCGTTGGATCAGGGATTGATCAACCAGGCTGCTACTGCTGGCCGCACGTAGTCCAACGTACGAACCAAAGCCCGGCTAATCCGGCACCGACTTTAAGTATCTGTCCAGCTCCCTCTTAAAGGCAGGCAGGGGCCTATTGGTAATTCCCCTTATGCATGGTGGGAAGGTGTTGAGCAGTCTTGGGCCCCGGACACTTACGGCGTTTTCTCTTAGTGTACCAATGGCGCCCCTACTTTTCATTGGGGGTATTTTACACCGCCCACCCAGTCTTTTACTTTCGTAGGGAGTGATTTACGTGGGCATATTCGGGACCATTCCTTCTAGGATTTTCCAAGTGTAGATTATAATGTATCTCTCTCGCCTGAGTTCCAGCCAGTACAAGTGCTTCCAAGCGTGCCCAGTAGTTGAGGTGCTTGATGAAATTGATACATGCAGTAAAGGTTCTCTGTACACTCTCTAGATCCGCAATTGCACCTGCTTTGAACGGGGAGGTTAATGTGCAGCAGTATTACAGTCTGGACAGAACAAGTTATTTGAAAAGGATCATCATTGGCTTGGCAACTTTTCGTTTTGAACGTTCTCATTATCCATCCTATCATTTTTTTTGCAGTTGTGATCGTGACTCTGTTGTGAACCTTGAAAGTGAGATCCCTAGACATTACCACTCCCAGGTCCCTCACATTATTTTTCTTGCTCTATTGTATGATCAGATTTTGTAGTATACTTAGTTTTAATTATTATCTCCTCCAGGTTTCCATAACGGGGTAGATGGAATTTGTCTTCATTGAACGTCATATTGTTTTCCGATTCCCATTGAAAAACTTGGTTTATAGTATCTTGTTACAAAACAACGCGATATTTAATAAGCATAGAGATCTCCAGTGAATACTAGAAAGGACTGCCCTTCTAGCATCCAACCTGTTACTGGGTTTTTGTAACAAGTAGTCAGTATCCTGGTCCAATTATCCATTAGAATTTAGTAAGATTCAATAGGGCTTCAGAATTACAACTGGTAGGCTACTAACAAAAGAAATTAAAATTTAATAAGTTTATTAATAACAATAAAGTTGTCTAGGCATATGATGTCAAAGTAAATTAAAGTAATCAATTGAATATAATATAGGATACAAGTTGCTACACTTCTCTCGTGTACAGTAGTATTGTGCTGAAGGCACATATCACATCTTTATGGCTTTTAAGTACCGTCTGGTACATTGTTAGCATTTAATAACATAATACAAAAATATACAAGTAAGCGTATGTGCGTGTGTGTGTGTAAATGCTCTAAGTAGTTCGCTGTCTTAAGACTCGACTAGACTTAACCAGTGACTGACTAAAAGTCCTCACAGAAACTAACTTCTTGACCAACCTGGCAATCAGAACAGCTTGCTTGAGCAATAAAACGACTGATAAGCCGAACAGTAATATAACAAGCAACAGCAACACAGAATCAGGAACAAGGAGATAACATAACGACACTAAGTAGGGACCATCTGCAGATCCTCCACAAAAGTCACAAAACTCCCATACTACTGAATCTAAGTTCAGCATTAGAAAATCCCAGACTGTGACACTACACAGATACCAGTACAAATTAGGTCAGAAGCTACAGCTCAGGACCTGAGTTTCTCAGAGTGTCTATGCGACACACAACCTCAGTACAATGTCGAAAATCACTAAGTCTAGGCCATGTTCTGTGAACAGAGTTACACAGAACCAACAACAAGAAAGTGACAGAGACGATCTTCCAACAAGGGCCCACAAGGGAGAGCAGTAGAGGGACCTCTTGTTAGAAGCAATGTCCAACAGATAAGAGCTAGCAGAGGCCAGCTAGACTCTCTCTCCAGGTGAGGTGTGATCACCCCACCCTGATCACGTGACTCTCCATGGACTGTTGCTTCCCAGCAACACAGAAGCCGGCAGCAAAACAAGCAGAGTGAAAAACACAGTAGTTAGACAATGCTGTCAGCTACTTAACACTCGGACTATGAGCACTGAATAATATATAAATGTTACAGCCTACCTAATAATGTAACTAAGTCAAATAATAATATAAAGCAATATATTTACGATTTAGCTAATATCGCAAATATAAGCAATATAAAATTATATGAACAGGTAATATACATTATAAACATTGTGACCCATTCAGGGGTCGCAATATATCTTCTTGGAGGTTAACCGTGTCCTCAACAGATGACAGTCTCATGTAGATCCTAGTATCGTCTGCAAAGGTTGACACGGTACTGTGGATTACATCTCTGTCTATGTCTGATATGAAGATGAGGAGCAGGATAGGAGTGAGTACTGTGCCTTGTGGAACAGAGTTTTTCACTATGCCAGCTCCCGATTTAACTCTGTTTACCACTACTCTTTGTGCTAGATTATGTAGTTAGAAAGTTGAAGATCTCCCCACTTTGCCAGTTATTCCTGTAGCACGTATTTTGTGTGCTATTGATCGCACTTTTCAAAGACTTTTGCAAAGTCTGTGTATATTACATCTGCATTCTGTTTTTCTTCCAGTGCATCCAAGACCATATCACAGTGGTCCAGTAGTTGCGAGAGGCAGGAACGACCTGATCTGAACCCATGTCGCCCTGGATTGTGCAGTTTTTGGAAATTCAAGTGGTTTGCAATCGTGCTACTTAGCACTCTTTCAAAGATTTTTATGAAGTGGGACGCTAGAGTTATTGGTCTATAGTTCCCAGGTAATTCCTTGCTGCCACCTTTCATGGAGTGGGGCTATATCCATTGTGTTTAGTAACTGGAATTTCATCCATGTCTAAGCTCCTTCTCCATAGTATACTTAGGGCACGCAAAACGGAATTCTTGCAGTTCTTAATGAACACAGTTCCACGAGTCTGGGCCTGAGGGTGAGGGCATGGGCATATTGTCAATGGCTTTCTCAAAGTCTATCGGTGTTAGGGTAATGTCGGAAATACGGTATACATTAATGGAGTTTTAAGGTTCATCCATGAAAAAAATCATTTGGATTGTCGATCTTTAGACTGATTAGTGGCTCGCTAAACAGAGTCGTATTGGGATTTCAATATCTCACTCATTTCTTTGTTGTCATCTGTTTAAGTTCTGTCTTCTCTGAGTAAGGGCCCAATACTAGCGGTGGTATTTGCCTGTTTTTGGCATATGAAAAGAAATATTTCGAATTTCTTTCAATTTCACTAATCGCTTTTAGCTCCTCCTGTCTCTCCTGGGTCTTGTATGAGCCCTTTAACTTAAATTCGATACTTTCCACTTCCCTGGTCAGCGCTTCCTTCCGTGTTTCAGATAATCTAGAGTTCTTGAGGAACTCGGTAATTCTTTGTCGTCTTTTGTAGAGGGAGCATCTTTCTCTCTTCAGCTGACTTTTTCTCTTCTTCTTTGTTAAGGGAATATGCCTTGAACATACTTCAGTTGCAAGGAAGTTAATCCTTTCCAGGCACTGGTTTGGATCCATGTTATTTAAGATATCTTCCCAACACGTTTCCTTTAAGACATGTTTCACCTGCTCCCAGCTGATGTTCTTGTTGTCGTTCTCAGCTACGTGAATTTTGCTGATCAGGACCCCTGTGCATGTAAGTCTGAACTTCGATGAGATTGTGATCGGAATTAGTTGTTTTTGATATTGTTATGTTTCTTACCAGGGCCTCATTGTTTGTGAAGATAAGTTCAAGTGTGTTTTCCAGTCTTGTTGGCTCCACTATCTGCTGACTTAGGGTATGTTTGTCGCAGACATTTAATAGCTCATGTTTATGTGATCTTTCATCTGCGCTGCCTCCAGGTATTGTTTCTTCTATAACATTCTTCTATGACGAATGTAAGGCATTTTGTGTGCCTTAGGTTGAAATTACCAAGCAGCAAGATGTTTGGGAATGGAGCTGGAAGGCTTTCCAAACAATAATCAATTTTTAGTAGCTGTTTTTAACTGTTGGGAGATTGCATCTGATGGCTGTTATACAACCACAATAACTAGGTTTTAGTTCTCGATCTTTATTGTTAGAATTTCAACTACATCATTTGTGGTGTTCAGCATCTCCGTGCAGACGAGCGACACTTTGACATACAGGCCAACCATCCCCTTGTTGCCTGTTCTTTCTGTCGCATCTAAAAAGGTTGTACCCAGTTATCCATATTTCGTTATCAAAGTAATCTTTTGTGTGGGTCTCTGTGAAGGCTGCGAACATCGCATTTGACTCCTCTAGAAGTCCACTGATAAAAGGTATTTTGTTTTTGGTGGATGGCTTAAGGCGCTGCATATTAGCAAATATGAACGAGGTTGTATTCTGTGTTTGTTGGGGGGATTTTGTTATTGGCATCAGTAGTTGTGGTTCTGGAGGGCCATGGGTGGCCACTGGCTGTGCCTCCAGTCCAACAAAGCTCGAAAGTGGTGGACTATTTTTGCTATTTCCTTCCATTTTCTGTCATCGTTTCATCACTTGTTGTAACTATTTTTTGTCTTATGAGGTCTGTACCTCCTGGTCCTTTTTAGATGGTATGCAGGGCAGCAGGTGTTGTAGCGCTGTTTTTGGAGGACCGAAGAGTGGCACATTTCTGGGTGAAAGAATTTACAGGAGAAAGAACGACACACTCGACATAGTTTGGGATCCTCAAAGTTACACGTTCCATTTGTTTTTCCTGATATTCCATGCTTACAGATGCCCCACATGTAGAATTTACACAATTTCACTTTTGGTTGGGTAGAATTTTTGGTAGGTGGGTTCTCAGTTTGTGCAGTTTCTAGGACTGCACTATAATCCTCAGTAACCAAGCCAGGGCCACCCCGTCCTGCTTCTGGTTTTTGTCCTTAGTGTAAGATTTTTGTCCCTAGTGTAAAGTTTTTGACACTAGTAAAAAGTTTTTGTCCCTAGTGTAAGATTTTTGTACCTAATGTAAAGTTTTTGTCCTAGTGTGAGTTCCGGGGGTCAACGCCCCAGAGGCCCGGTCTGTGACCAGGCCTTCTGGTGGATCAGAGCCTGATCAACCAGGCTGTTACTGCTCGCTGCACGCAATCCAACGTACGAGCCACAGCCCGGCTGGTCAGGTACTGACTTTAGGTGCTTGTCCAGTGCCAGCTTGAAGACTGCCAGGGGTCTGTTGGTAATCCCCCTTATGTATGCTGGGAGGCAGTTGAACAGTCTCGGGCCCCTGACACTTATTGTATGGTCTCTTAACGTGCTAGTGACACCCCTGCTTTTCATTGGGGGATGTTGCATCGTCTGCCGAGTCTTTTGCTTTCGTTGTCAGTGATTTTCGTGTGCAAGTTCGGTACTAGTCCTCTAGGATTTTCCAGGTGTATATAATCATGTATCTCTCCCGCCTGCGTTCCAGGGAGTATAGGTTCAAGAACTTCAAGCGCTCCCAGTAATTGACGTGTTTTATCTCCGTTATGCGCGCCGTGAAGGTTCTCTCTCTAGGTCAGCAATTTCACCTGCCTTGATGGTGTTGTTAGTGTGCAGCAATATTCCAGCCTAAATAGAACAAGCGACCTGAAGAGTGTCATCATGGGCTTGGCATCCCTAGTTTTGAAGGTTCTCATTATCCATCCTGTCATTTTTCTAGCAGATGCGATTGATACAATGTTATGGTCCTTGAAGGTGAGATCCTCCGACATAATCACTCCCAGGTCATGACGTTGGTTTTTCGCTCAATTTTGTGGCTGGAATTTGTTTTGTACTCTGATGAAATTGTAATTTCCTCATGTTTACCATATCTGAGTAATTGAAATTTCTCATCGTTGAACTTCATATTGTTTTCTGCAGCCCACTGAAAGATTTGGTTGATGTCCGCCTGGAGCCTTGCAGTGTCTGCAATGGAAGACACTGTCATGCAGATTCGGGTGTCATCTGCAAATGAAAACACGGTGCTGTGGCTGACATCCTTGTCTATGTCAGATATGAGGATGAGGAACAAGATGGGAGCGAGTACTGTGCACTGTGGAACAGAGCTTTTCACCGTAGCTGCCTCGGACTTTACTCTGTTGACTACTACTCTCTGTGTTCTGTTAGTGAGGAAATTATAGATCCATCGACCGACTTTTCCTGTTATTCCTTTAGCACGCATTTTGTGCGCTATTACGCCATGGTCACACTTGTCGAAGGCTTTTGCAAAGTCTGTATATATTACATCTGCATTCTTTTTGTCTTCTAGTGCATTTAGGACCTTGTCGTAGTGATCCAATAGTTGAGACAGACAGGAGCGCCCTGTTCTAAACCCATGTTGCCCTGGGTTGTGTAACTGATGGGTTTCTAGATGGGTGGTGATCTTGCTTCTTAGGACCCTTTCAAAGATTTTTATGATATGGGATGTTAGTGATATCGGTCTGTAATTTTTTGCTATTGCTTTACTGCCCCCTTTGTGGAGTGGGGCTATGTCTGTTGTTTTTAGTAACTGTGGGACTACCCCCGTGTCCATGCTCCCTCTCCATAGGATGGTAAAAGCTCGTGATAGGGGCTTCTTGCAGTTCTTGATGAACACGGAGTTCCATGAGTCTGGCCCTGATGCAGAGTGCATGGACATGCCATTTATCGCCTGTTCAAAGCCATTTGGCGTCAGGATAACATCAGATAAGCTTGTGTTTACCAAATTCTGTGGCTCTCATATAAAAAATTCATTTTGATCATCGACTCTCAGTCTGGTTAGCGGCTTGCTAAAAACTGAGCCATATTGGAACTTGAGTAGCTCACACATTTCCTTGCTGTCATCTGTGTAGGACCCATCTTGTTTAAGTAGGGGCCCAATACTGGAAGTTGTTCTCGACTTTGATTTGGCATAAGAAAAGAAATACTTTGGGTTTTTATCGATTTCATTTATGGCTTTTAGTTCTTCCCATGATTCCTGACTCCTATAAGATTCCTTTAGCTTAAGTTCGATGTTTGCTATTTCTCTGACCAGTGTCTCCCTACGTACTGCAGATATATTGGCCTCTTTTAGCCGCTCTTTTATTCTTTTCCGTCGCCTGTAAAGGGAGTGCCTGTCTCTTTCTATTTTTCATCTACTCCTCCTTTTTCTTAAAGGAATAAGCGTTGAGCATACATCGAGTGCAACCGAGTTAATCTGTTCTAGGCATAAGCTGGGGTCTGAGTTGCTTAGTCTATCTTCCCACCTTATATCGTTTAGGACTTGGTTTACTTGGTCCCACTTTATGTTCTTGTTATTGAAGTTGAATTTGGTGAATGCTCCCTCGTGACTAATATCATTATGTCGGTCTGGGGCTCCACGTATACATGTCTGAACCTCGATTTTGTTGTGATCTGAGTACATTGTTTTTGATATGGTAACATATCAGATCATCATTGTTAGTGAAGATGAGGTCTAGTGTATTCTCCAGTCTAGTAGGCTCTATTATTTGCTGGTTTAAATTGAATTTTGTGCAGAGATTTACAAGCTCATGTGTGTGTGAGTCCTTGTATGAGCTGCCTCCTGGGGTTATCACTGCTACAACATTATTTGCTATATTCCTCCATTTTAGGTGCCTCAAGTTGAAATCCCCCAGGAGCAAGATGTTGGGGGCAAGAGCTGGAAGATTTTCCAGACAGTGGTTAATTTTTAACAGTTGTTCCTGGAATTGTTGGGATGTTGCATCCGGAGGCTTGTAGACTACCACAATGACTAGGTTTTGGTTCTCGACCTTTACTGCTAAAACTTCCATTACATCAATTGAGGCATTAAGCAGTTCTGTGCAAATAAGTGACTCTGCGATATACAGGCCAATCCCCCCCCCCTTTTGCCTGTTCACTCTGTCGCATCTGTATAGGCTGTAGCCTGGAATCCATATTTCTTTGTCCAAGTGATCCTTTATGTGGGTCTCTGTGAAAGCCGCAAATATTGCATTTGCCTCTGCAAGCAGTCCACGAATGAAAGTGAAAGGTATTTTGCGGCTCGTTGCTGGCTTCAGACCCTGTATATTTGCAAAGAAGAATGCCATCGGACTGGTGGTATTGGTGGTACATGGGGGGGCGACATTTTTCCGGCATTAGTATCTGTATCTGTTGGTTTGGAGTGGAGGCCATCGACTGTGGTTCCACTCCAGAAATGACTGGATTTAGCGTACGATTTCTGCCATTACCTGCCAGTTTTTTTTTCCTTCCTGGCACTAAAAAACCTCTCCCTCTTGAGTGGCTGTGGCTACCCAGGTTTTCCCATGGCCTGGATGTTTTGTATTTTTTTGTCCCGTTTAGATTGTCCTTGACTACACTTGTTTCCCCACTACAGCTCCTGTCTCCCTCGAGGCCATTTATATGCATTCCCTCATGCGTATATTTACTGTCTACCAGGACAGCACCTCCAGCTTCACCATTACTGTCTACCAGGACAGCACTTCCAGCCCCACATTTACTGTCTAACAGGGCTGCACCTCCAACCTTACAGTTTCTAACTACATGGCCAGCGCCAAGGGCGATACCATCCAGCCCAGACTTTTTATTTTCCCATCTGTTATAGAATGCTTCCAGGTTTTCTATGAAGGCTGCTTTGATGTTATCCTCTTTTAATACCAATGTGATTTTAGTCCACAGATTGATCTCATTTGGGCATACCCAAAAACACTTCCCTGATTTAATACTGCTTGTAGATAATTCTTGGATATCTGCACAAGGGGCGTGACACCAATTTTCACAAAAAAGGCAAGTAATCCATGTGGAAGCCTGTTTGTTTGATTTACTGCAGACTACACAGAATTTCATAATGTGATTTCAATGGTTGATTTACTGTAATTCTACTAGTAACCCCTTGAATATTCTACTAATAACCTCCTTAAAGTGAAGATCTGGCTATTTGTATTTCTATTTCTAACTGTACTTGTATATTAGGACAGCTTACCGATGTATGTTTCTGCTTTTTAGTTATTGTTTGTGTTTGATAAGGGCGCCTGATACCCCGTCTGTTTATAGTCTGCTTTATTGTCCAATGGATCCGTTTGAAACCGGTCAAGGGTTCGGAACCACTCAGATCTGATCAGTGGATCACTTATTTAAAACATATCTGGTCGGTGATTTGGGCTAACACATGAAGGAACTACTGGAAATTATTTAACCGAGTAATATGTGATTAGATTGATACAAAAGTATAACTTGCGTGTTGAAGAACCGGTGATTGCTGGCAGCTCCTACAATGACGAACGGTCGACACCTCAATCCTTATTTACAGTCTGAAGGTTTATAGATCACTGTATCTAGCTTTTCTAGATTTTTTCCGTCTCCACCACAACAAATGCTATGTTATCACTATAGTTGGCTGGTGAAGATTATTGGAGGAAAGTCGCTTTTTCTGGAGTAATATTTGCTTTTCGTTAATAAGTATATTACGACCGCTGCTAACTATAGGTTATATGAATTTCCACTGTATACGTCTAGTATTTCAAGAATGAAGAAAAAACTAATGATGGTCACTGCACTCCACTAAGCACCATTATATTACTGGTTAGTTGCTACTACAACACTGTGCTGAGGTTTCTGGATGATAAATGGTTTTTTTGTTTTTGTAAACCTTCACTGATATCGTATTTTTTTTTTTTTTTTTTTTTTTTTTTTTTTTTTTTTTTTTTTTTTTTTTTTTTTTTTACAAAACTGTACACTTTTCGTATTTTCTCAGGATTTTGCAACTTATTGTAATTTAGAGGAAAAAAATTTCCCCATTGGTATTACTAGATTATATGCGAGGTACACTAGCAGGCCAGGAAGCTTTTGTCCCATGTGAAAAGTTTTTGTCCCATGTGAAAAGTTTGCCTCTTGTGAAACGTTTTTCTCCCTTGCGAAAAGTTCTGTCTCTTGGTGTAAAGTTCTTGCCACTTTGTGTAACATTTTTGTCCCCTGTGTAAAGTTTATGTCCCTCGTGTAACTTCTCCCCAGTGTAAGTTTTTGTCCCTTGTGTAATTTTTTGTTCCTTGTGTAGGTTTTCGTCCCAAGTGTAAGATTTTTGCTCCAGATGAAAAATTTGTTCCAAGTGTAAGGTTTCGTCCCAAATGGAGGATTTTTGTCCCAAGTGTAAGATTTTATCCCATGTGTAAGGTTTCAATCACGAATGTGCAATTTTGGTCCCAAGTGAAAGGTTTTCGTCATACGTGTAACAGTGTCAGATCGACGTAAGAAAGTTTCAGACCGACTTGTAAGAGTCTCAGTTCGACGTGAGAGTCTCAGAGCGAGACGCGAGAGTTTCGACCAGTGTCTTGCCAGAGCCTAGTGGTGGTGGTGGTGGTGGTGGTGGTGGTGGTGGTGGTGGTGGTGGTGGTGGTGGTGGTGGTGGTGGTGGTGGTGGTGGGGGTGGTGGTGGCGGTGGTGGTGGTGGTAGTGGTGGTGGTGGTGGTGGCGGTGGTGGTAGTGGTGGTGATGGTGGAGGTGGTGGTGGTGGTGGTGGTGGTGATGGTGGTGGTGGTAATGGTGGTGGTGGTGGTGGTGGTGATGGTGGTGATGGTGGTGGTGGTGGTAGTGGTGGTGGTGGTGGTGGTGGTGGTGGTGGTAGTGGTGGTGGTGGTGGTGGTGGTGGTGGTGGTGAGGGTGGTGGTGGTGGTGGTGGTCAAGGTTAACCAGACAGTTGAGCACATGCCGACTGGCCGGATAAATAAGACTTGAATCCTCAGGAAGACATCGAGGCCATGTCTTCTCCTCTCTGTGTGGAGGGTTATCACACACACATACACACACACACACACACACACACACACACACACACACACACACGCGCGCGCGCGCGCGCGCGCGCACACACACGCACACATGACTGACGCGCTGGGATAATGTTGGGTGAGAAATTGACGTGAATGCGAAGGAATGTGATCATTTCTCGAAGGTGGAACGGAGACACTTAGGTCACAGCAAACCTATATCTGCACGTTTTGCTCACAGGTGGGCATTTTAAAGTCGTGGTTCTGAGATTATCACTTCACTCTCTGAAAGGGTTGGGGGGAGTAGTTGCCTAGATGGTGATGAAAGACACGTGATCCCAGGGATCAGAGCACCATTATTCACAGGACCAAACGCGAATTATCTTCCAAAGCTCCACCCACTGTGACCCTTACGAGTATAGTGCTTTCTTATGATCAATAATAATAACAATAATTTATAATGGTAATAATAATTGCAATAATAATAATAGTAATACCAATGGCAATAATAACAATAATAAAAGTAATAATAATAATAATAATAATAATAATAATAATAATAATAATAATAATAATAATAATAATAATAATAATAATAATAATAATAATAATAATAATAATAATAATAATAATAATTGCAATAATAATAATAGTAAGAATAATGGTAACAATAATAATTATAATAATAACAATAGTAATAGTAATAAAATAATAATTGTGATGATGATAATAATGACAGTAATAATAATGTTAATAATAATAATAATCATAATGTTAACCTTAAACCTTGAACAAGCAGTGTTGAGAAAGCAGGAAATTTTCTTGACTCAATGACCACTTATTAGCCTCCTGACCTTATTCTTGGTCTCAAGACCATTTATTCTTGGTCTCATGACCATTTATTCTTGGTCTCATGACCATTTATTCTTGGTCTCAAGACCATTTATTCTTGGTCTCAATACCATTTATTCTTGGTCTCAAGACCATTTATTCTTGGTCTCATGACCATTTATTCTTGGTCTCATGACCATTTATTCTTGGTCTCAAGACCATTTATTCTTGGTCTCAATACCATTTATTCTTGGTCTCAAGACCATTTATTCTTGGTCTCAAGACCATTTATTCTTGGTCTCAATACCATTTATTCTTGGTCTCATGACCATTTATTCTTGGTCTCATGACCATTTATTCTTGGTCTCAAGACCATTTATTCTTGGTCTCAATACCATTTATTCTTGGTCTCATGACCATTTATTCTTGGTCTCATGACCATTCATTCTTGGTATCATGACCATTTATTCTTGGTCTCATGACCATTTATTCTTGGTCTCATGACCATTTATTCTTGGTCTCAAGACCATTTATTCTTGGTCTCAATACCATTTATTCTTGGTCTCAAGACCATTTATTCTTGGTCTCAAGACCATTTATTCTTGGTCTCAATACCATTTATTCTTGGTCTCATGACCATTTATTCTTGGTCTCATGACCATTTATTCTTGGTCTCATGACCATTTATTCTTGGTCTCAAGACCATTTATTCTTGGTCTCAATACCATTTATTCTTGGTCTCATGACCATTTATTCTTGGTCTCATGACCATTCATTCTTGGTCTCATGACCATTTATTCTTGGTCTCATGACAATTTATTCTTGGTCTCAAGACCATTTATTCTTGGTCTCAATACCATTTATTCTTGGTCTCATGACCATTTATTCTTGGTCTCATGACCATTTATTCTTGGTCTCATGACCATTTATTCTTGGTCTCAAGAATAAATGGAAAGTTGATTTGGTAACAGTGTAAACCTGGAAGGTGGATCTGGTAACACAGTGTACACCTGGAAAGTTGATCTGGTCACACAGTGTACATCTGGAATGTTGATCTGGTAACAGTGTACACCTGGTAGGTTGATCTGGTAACACAGTGTACACCTGGAAAGTTGATCTGGTAACACAGTGTACATCTGGAAGGTTGATCTGGTAACAGTGTACACCTGGAAGACTGATCTGGTAACACAGTGTACATCTGGAAGGTTGATCTGGTAACACAGTGTACATCTGGAAGGTTGATCTGGTAACACAGTGTACACCTGGAAAGTTGATCTGGTGACACAGTGTACATCTGGAAGGTTGATCTGGTAACAGTGTACACCTGGAAGACTGATCTGGTAACACAGTGTACATCTGGAAGGTTGATCTGGTAACACAGTGTACATCTGGAAGGTTGATCTGGTAACAGTGTACACCTGGTAGGTTGATCTGGTAACACAGTGTACACCTGGAAAGTTGATCTGGCAACAAAGTGTACATCTGGAAGGTTGATCTGGTAACAGTGTACACCTGGAAGACTGATCTGGTAACACAGTGTACATCTGGAAGGTTGATCTGGTAACACAGTGTACATCTGGAAGGTTGATCTGGTAACAGTGTACATCTGGAAGGTTGATCTGGTAACAGTATACACCTGGAAGGTTGATCTGGTAACAGTGTACACCTGGTAGACTGATCTGGTAACACAGTGTACACCTGGAAAGTTGATCTGGTAACAAAGTGTACACCTGGAAGGCAGATCTGGTAACACATTGTACACCTGGAAGGTTGATCTGGTAACACAGTGTACACCTGGAAGGTTGATCTGGTAACAGTGTACACCTGGAAGGTTGATCTGGTAACACAGTGTACACCTGGATGGTAGATCTGGTAACAGTGTACACCTGAAAGGTTGATCTGGTAACAGTGTACACCTGGAAGGTTGATCTGGTATCACAGTGTACTCTTGGAAAGTTGATCTGGTAACAAAGTGTACACCTGGAAGGCAGATCTGGTAACACATTGTACACCTGGAAGGTTGATCTGGTAACACAGTGTGCACATGGATGGTTGATCTGATAACACATTGTACACCTGGAAGGTTGATCTGGTAACAAACTGTACACCTGGAAGGTTGATCTGTTACCACAATGTTCACCTGGAAGGTTGATCTGGTAACACAGTGTACACCTGTAAGGTTGATCTGTTACCACAGTGTTCACCTGGAAGGTTGATCTGGTAACACAGTGTACACCTGGAAGGTTGATCTGGTACCACAGTGTACACCTGGAAGGTTGATCTGATAACACAGTGTACACCTGGAAGGTTGATCTAGTAACACAGTGTACACCTGGAAGGTTGATCTGATAACACAGTGTACACCTGGAAGGTTGATCTGGTACCACAGTGTACACCTGGAAGGTTGATCTGATAACACAGTGTACACCTGGAAGGTTGATCTGATAACACAGTGTACACCTGGAAGGTTGATCTGGTAACACAGTGTACACCTGGAAGGTTGATCTGATAACACAGTGTACACCTGGAAGGTTGATCTGGTACCACAGTGTACACCTGGAAGGTTGATCTGATAACACAGTGTACACCTGGAAGGTTGATCTGGTACCACAGTGTACACCTGGAAGGTTGATCTGATAACACAGTGTACACCTGGAAGGTTGATCTGGTAACACAGTGTACACCTGGAAGGATGATGTGGTAACACAGTGTACACCTAGTAAAAGTGTACACCTGGAAGGTTGATCTGGTAACAGTGCACATCTGGAAGGTTGATATCCTGATAGGCCTAAATATTAGTGAGAAAGTCAACCTTATCTCTCTGTTAGTGAGATAAACGCAATATTCACTCTCTGTGAGATAAATGCAATTTTCACTCTCTGTTTATGAGATAAATGTAATATTTACTCTGTTAGTGAGATAAATGCAATATTCACTCTCTGTCAATGAGATAAATGCAATATTCACTCTGTTAGTGAGGTAAATGCAATATTCACTCTCTGTTAATGAGATAAATGCAATATTCACTCTCTGTTAGTGAGATAAATGCAATGTTCACTCTGTTAGTGAGATAAATGCAACCTTCACTCTCTGTTAGTGAGATAAATGCAATGTTCACTCTCTGTTAGTGAGATAAATGCAATGTTCACTCTCTGTTAGTGAGATAAATGCAATATTCACTCTCTGTTAGTGAGATAAATGCAACCTTCACTCTCTGTTAGTGAGATAAATGCAATATTCACTCTCTGTTAGTGAGATAAATGCAATATTCACTCTCTGTTAATGAGATAAATGCAATGTTCACTCTCTGTTAATGAGATAAATGCAATGTTCACTCTGTTAGTGAGATAAATGCAATATTCACTCTCTGTTAGTGAGATAAATGCAATGTTCACTCTGTTAGTGAGATAAATGCAACCTTCACTCTCTGTTAGTGAGATAAATGCAATATTCACTCTATGTTAGTGAGGTAAATGCAATATTCACTCTCTGTTAATGACATAAATGCAATATTCACTCTCTGTTAATGACATAAATGCAATGTTCACTCTCTGTTAATGAGATAAATGCAATGTTCACTCTCTGTTAATGAGATAAATGCAATGTTCACTCTCTGTTAATGACATAAATGCAATGTTCACTCTGTTAATGACATAAATGCAACCTTCACTCTCTGTTAGTGAGATGTGTCACATGGATTTATAACTGTGTATACAGACAACTAAGACAATGTTTAAAGAGTTACATTGCAGCAATCTCTAATATACACTTCATAGAAAAGTACGTAAATAATAAATAAACAGGTTTATGTGCAGATACGCATAAGAACAGTTATGCAAATTTAGGTGATTACGGATATCATACATAGTGATAATATGTGTAAACTATTTTTGATATTCCCCCAAAAAAATTCTGACAAAGTGGGTTTTTTTCAAGGAGGTTTAAAGTAGATGCTGTGTTAAGAAGGTGATGAAAATGAGGAGACGTGTAAGTAAAAAAAAAAAAGACTGGAAGAAAGAAATACTGTGAACTTGAATGAGGGATATAAAACTATAGAAGTGCCAACATTTGGGTATGAGGCGTGATGTATGAATGTTGCTGTGAGGAGGCGGCAGGAGGCAAGAACAATGTATCTGAGATAAATTTGTTGTGATTAGTACGCATAGAATATGGGATGATAGAACAAAGATGGTGCGATGATTTGAAACGTGTAATTCGAGGAGAGAAAGGAATGTAAGATAATTTGATTGTCTAGGAAACATGGATGGGATAGTCTGAATGCGAGCGTATGTGAATAGAAAGAGGTGTGTGGAATGTCTGAGGAAAGATTAGAATGAGGGTGGGAGAGTCACTGAGTGGTATCAACTTAAATATGTGTAAACATGTTTATAAATGTATATATATATATAGATTTATATATTATATATATATATATAGATATATATATATATATATATATATATATATATATAGATATATATATATATATATATATATATGTATGTATATGTGTATAGATATATATATATATATATATATATATAGATGTATATATATATATATATATATATATATATATATATTATTTATTATTTTTATTATCACACTGGCCGATTCCCACCAAGGCAGGGTGGCCCGAAAAAGAAAAACTTTCACCATCATTCACTCCATCACTGTCTTGCCAGAAGGGTGCTTTACACTACAGTTTTTAAACTGCAACATTAACACCCCTCCTTCAGAGTGCAGGCACTGTACTTCCCATCTCCAGGACTCAAGTCCGGCCTGCCGGTTTCCCTGAACCCCTTCATAAATGTTACTTTGCTCACACTCCAACAGCACGTCAAGTATTAAAAACCATTTGTCTCCATTCACTCCTATCAAACACGCTCACGCATGCCTGCTGGAAGTCCAAGCCCCTCGCACACAAAACCTCCTTTACCCCCTCTCTCCAACCTTTCCTAGGCCGACCCCTACCCCGCCTTCCTTCCACTACAGACTGATACACTCTTGAAGTCATTCTGTTTCGCTCCATTCTCTCTACATGTCCGAACCACCTTAACAACCCTTCATCAGCCCTCTGGACAACAGTTTTGGTAATCCCGCACCTCCTCCTAACTTCCAAACTACGAATTCTCTGCATTATATTCACACCACACATTGCCCTCAGACATGACATCTCCACTGCCTCCAGCCTTCTCCTCGCTGCAACATTCATCACCCATGCTTCACACCCATATAAGAGCGTTGGTAAAACTATACTCTCATACATTCCCCTCTTTGCCTCCAAGGACAAAGTTCTTTGTCTCCACAGACTCCTAAGTGCACCACTCACTCTTTTTCCCTCATCAATTCTATGATTCACCTCATCTTTCATAGACCCATCCGCTGACACGTCCACTCCCAAATATCTGAATACATTCACCTCCTCCATACTCTCTCCCTCCAATCTGATATTCAATCTTTCATCACCTAATCTTTTTGTTATCCTCATAACCTTACTCTTTCCTGTATTCACCTTTAATTTTCTTCTTTTGCACACCCTACCAAATTCATCCACCAATCTCTGCAACTTCTCTTCAGAATCTCCCAAGAGCACAGTGTCATCAGCAAAGAGCAGCTGTGACAACTCCCACTTTGTGTGTGATTCTTTATCTTTTAACTCCACGCCTCTTGTCAAGACTCTCGCATTTACTTCTCTTACAACCCCATCTATAAATATATTAAACAACCACGGTGACATCACACATCCTTGTCTAAGGCCTACTTTTACTGGGAAATAATTTCCCTCTTTCCTACATACTCTAACTTGAGCCTCACTATCCTCGTAAAAACTCTTCACTGCTTTCAGTAACCTACCTCCTACAGTACACCATACACTTGCAACATCTGCCACATTGCCCCCCTATCCACCCTGTCATACGCCTTTTCCAAATCCATAAATGCCACAAAGACCTCTTTAGCCTTATCTAAATACTGTTCACTTATATGTTTCACTGTAAACACCTGGTCCACACACCCCCTACCTTTCCTAAAGCCTCCTTGTTCATCTGCTATCCTATTCTCCGTCTTACTCTTAATTCTTTCAATAATAACTCTACCATACACTTTACCAGGTATACTCAGCAGACTTATCCCCCTATAATTTTTGCACTCTCTTTTATCCCCTTTGCCTTTATACAAAGGAACTATACATGCTCTCTGCCAATCCCTAGGTACCTTACCCTCTTCCATACATTTATTAAATAATTGCACCAACCACTCCAAAACTATATCCCCACCTGCTTTTAACATTTCTATCTTTATCCCATCAATCCCGGCTGCCTTACCCCCTTTCATTTTACCTACTGCCTCACGAACTTCCCCCACACTCACAACTGGCTCTTCCTCACTCCTACAAGATGTCATTCCTCCTTGCCCTATACACGAAATCACAGCTTCCCTATCTTCATCAACATTTAACAATTCCTCAAAATATTCCCTCCATCTTCCCAATACCTCTAACTCTCCATTTAATAACTCTCCTCTCCTATTTTTAACTGACAAATCCATTTGTTCTCTAGGCTTTCTTAACTTGTTAATCTCACTCCAAAACGTTTTCTTATTTTCAACAAAATTTGTTGATAACATCTCACCCACTCTCTCATTTGCTCTCTTTTTACATTGCTTCACCACTCTCTTAACCTCTCTCTTTTTCTCCATATACTCTTCCCTCCTTGCATCACTTCTACTTTGTAAAAACTTCTCATATGCTAACTTTTTCTCCCTTACTACTCTCTTTACATCATCATTCCACCAATCGCTCCTCTTCCCTCCCGCACCCACTTTCCTGTAACCACAAACTTCTGCTGAACACTCTAACACTACATTTTTAAACCTACCCCATACCTCTTCGACCCCATTGCCTATGCTCTCATTAGCCCATCTATCCTCCAATAGCTGTTTATATCTTACCCTAACCGCCTCCTCTTTTAGTTTATAAACCTTCACCTCTCTCTTCCCTGATGCTTCTATTCTCCTTGTATCCCATCTACCTTTTACTCTCAGTGTAGCTACAACTAGAAAGTGATCTGATATATCTGTGGCCCCTCTATAAACATGTACATCCTGAAGTCTACTCAACAGTCTTTTATCTACCAATACATAATCCAACAAACTACTGTCATTTCGCCCTACATCATATCTTGTATACTTATTTATCCTCTTTTTCTTAAAATATGTATTACCTATAACTAAACCCCTTTCTATACAAAGTTCATTCAAAGGGCTTCCATTATCATTTACACCTGGCACCCCAAACTTACCTACCACACCCTCTCTATAAGTTTCTCCTACTTTAGCATTCAGGTCCCCTACCACAATTACTCTCTCACTTGGTTCAAAGGCTCCTATACATTCACTTAACATCTCCCAAAATCTCTCTCTCTCCTCTGCATTCCTCTCTTCTCCAGGTGCATACACGCTTATTATGACCCACTTCTCGCATCCAACCTTTACTTTAATCCACATAATTCTTGAATTTACACATTCATATTCTCTTTTCTATATATATATATATATATATATACTATATATATATATATATATATATATATATATATATATATACATATAGGTAGTGATGAAGGCAGCTCAGTGGCTCATTCTACAGAGTGGCTCCCACAGTATGGCTCCCACAGTATGGCTCCTCCTGAAAGGGCTGGGGCTGAGTGCCTCCTTTTCCTGAGTGGCTCCTTTTCACACCTATATGCTAATGACCTTTTTCACACCTATATGCTAATGACCTTTTTCACACCTATATGCTAATGACCTTGACCTCACCCACGACCCCACCCACGACACCACCCATGACCCCACCCACGACCCCACCCATGACCCCACCCACGACCCCCACCCCCGACCCCCACCCACGACCCCCACCCATGACACCCACCCGCGCCCCCCACCTGCCCCCTGCCCTCGTGCCTGCCCACGCCCCCACGACCCCCCACCCACGCCCCCCGCGCCCCCATGACCCACCACCCACGCACCCCGCGCCCCCCACGCCCACGCCCACGCGCCCCACGACCCCCCACCCGCCCCCCCCCCCACGACCCCCCACCTCACCGCACCCCCGCGCCCCACGCCAACCCACTGCCCCCTGTGCCCTATCGCCGACCCACCCGCCCTGCCCCGCGCCCCCACACGCCCGCCCGCGCCCCTGCACCTTCTGCGCCCCGGATCGCCCCCGCTCCCCGAATTTTTTTCCGATTTTTTTTCATTTTCATTATGATCTCCACTTCCTCAGATCAAGTTTTTGGGTTGCCCCTCCCACTTTCACCCCCCCCCAAAATTTCTCCTCCATCTCCTCGGATCAAGGTTTTCTCGATATACAAAGACTCTTCCTCGGATCAAATTTTTCTCGAAATCAAAGTCTCCATCTCCTCGGATCAAGTTTTTCTCCTCCATTCCTTGGATCACTTTTTTTGGATTCCCCCTCTGGGTATAAGCATTCAAAAATCCTCCATCTCTTGGATCCCAAGATTTTTTCTCGATAATACAAAGACTCTACTTCCTTGGATCAAGTTTTCTTGATAATACAAAGACTCCATCTCCTCGGATCAAGTTTTTTGGATTCCCCCCTATGGGGTTTCGAAATTCTTATGATCTCCTTGGATAAAGTATTTCTCCTCCATCTACTTGGATCAAGTTTTTTTGGATTCCCCCTCTGGGGGTAAGCATTCAAATGTACTCCTCCTATGGGGCATGGTGCTCTCTCTTACTACAGGTCTAAACAAGTGTGACGTCACCCCACCTGTGTTTACTCGGCGGTCAGTGACGTCACGTGATGACCTCACACATACAAGCTGAATCTTGTCGACTTCCCCCTATGTCAGTGACGTCACGTGATGACCCCGCACACAGGCTGAATCTTGTCAACTTCCCCCCTACACATTTCATATACAACATAGGGAAAACATTTTCAAACCCAGGATAATCCAAATAATTTCACATTTTTTCGTTAATACCCACAATAATCCACAATTTCTTTACAAAATACAACACAAGTCTAGACATTTTTCTCGTTTTAACTATTTCATCTCAGGTCACTCCCCACGAAGTAACCTTCTCTCTCTCCTCCTCCCCACCCTCCCGAACCCTCACACTCCAACCAACACCTCACAATTTTCACTCATAACCCCCAATTTTTCTCGTTTTAACTATTTCATCAGAAAGTCACCACAACACTTATAACCACTTTTCGATAAATTCACTAGTCACAATTTTACATATTACGAAGTTAATACGCACACACACCTCACTTTACTTTGAACACCTTCAAAACACTCTCATAAACCATTTGAATACTCCCAAATAAGATTTGACAGCTCTAATTTATCTGCACTTACACATTTCATTAAATTACAACTCATCCCCCCAAACTCCTCCCTCAGTCTCCAGACTTCACAACATTATCACAAAAACTAACTCAAACACTTTACTTTGAACATAACCAAAAAACACCATCAATTACCTTTAAATACTCCAAAAACATCATTCGAACACCCCCAAATCACCTCTGAATACTCCCAGAACACCTTCATAAGTACTCTTGCACATCATTTGAACACCTTCAAAAACACCTTTGAATAACCTCAAAACACCATTTGAGTACTCCCAAATGCACCACTGAATACTACTAAAACACCGCTGAATACACTCAAAACACCACCAAAATCACCATAAACTAAGATCAACACCCACATCCCACAACACCCACAACCCACAATTTTTTCTCGTTTTAACTAATTTCATCAGAAAGTCACAAAAACGACACACTTATAATCACTTTTCAACAACTCTAGTTCGACAGCAACACCCACAATCCACAACACCCACAACACCCACAACCCACAACACCCAGACCCCACAATTTTTTCTCGTTTTAACTAATTTCATCAGAAAAAGTCACAACAACAACAACCCACTTATAACATCTTTTTCGGTAGCTCTAGTTCGACAACAACACCCACAACACCCACATCCCACAACACCCACAACCAACATCACCCACACCCACAACACCCACAACCCACATCACCCACACCCCACAACACACACAACCCACATCACCCACACCCCACAATTTTTTTCTCGTTTTAACTAATTTCATCAGAAAGTCACAACAACAACACCCACAACACCCACATCCCACATCACCCACAACCCACATCACCCACACCCCACAACACCCACAACCCACAATTTTTTTTCTCGTTTTAACTAATTTCATCAGAAAAAGTCACAACAACCAACTTACAATCACTTTTCAGCATCTCTAGTTCGACAACAACACCCATAAACCCACAACACCCACAACCCACAACACCCACATCCCACAACACCCACAACCTACAACACCCACATCCCACAACACCCACAACCCACATTTTTTTCTCGTTTTAACTAATTTCATCAGAAAAAGGCACAACAACCCACAACTTATAACCACTTTTTCGGTATCTCTAGTTCGACAACAACAACACCCACAACACCCACATCCCACAACACCCACACCCCACAATTTTTTCTCGTTTTAACTAATTTCACCAGAAAAAGTCACATCAACAACCCACTTATATCCGGTATCTATAGTTCACCCACACCCCACAACACCCACAACCCACATCACCCACACCCCACAACACCCACAACCCACAACACCCACATCCCACAACACCCACAACCCACAACACCCACATCCCACAACACCCACAACCCACAATTTTTTCTCGTTTTAACTAATTTCATCAGAAAAAGGCACAACAACCCACAACTTATAACCACTTTTTCGGTATCTCTAGTTCGACAACAACACCCACAACACCCACATTCCACAACACCCACAACCCACATCACCCACACCCCACAACACCCACAACCCACATCACCCACACCCCACAACACACACAACCCACATCACCCACACCCCACAATTTTTTTCTCGTTTTAACTAATTTCATCAGAAAAAGTCACATCAACAACCCACAACTTATAACCACTTTTCAGCATCTCTAGTTCGAAAACAACACCCACAACACCCACATCCCACTACACCCACATCCCATATCACCCACACCCCCACAACAACTACCCTCAACTTATAAGCACTTTTTTTGTATCTCTAGTTCTACAACAACTCCCACAACCCACAACACCCACAACACCCACAACCCACAATTTTTTTTCTCGTTTTAACTAATTTCATCAGAAAAAGTCACTTCAACAACCCACAACTTATAACCACTTTTTCGACACCACTAGTTCGACAACAACACACACAACCACCAACACCCCACAACCCACAATTTTTTTTCTCGTTTTAACTAATTTCATCAGAAAAAGTCACAAAAACAACCCACTTATATCATCTTTTTTAGTATCTCTAGTTCGACTACATTACCCACAACCCTCATCAATTACCAATTTATTCACAATTTTTTCCCCTTCTTTTTACTGAATCTTAAATGTAATACACATTCCTCTTTACATTACTAAAATTCTAATAAAATCCTCTCCATACCCATGTCTTTGTATCCACATAAATTGATATTATACTCGCTTCAACTAATCTCACTACCCAACTATTGCGACATGTTTCAACACCCTCCATTCTTTTCCAATATATCATAACTTTTCAATTCTATAATTTCTTTTTAAAATATTCACACATTACCTTTATTTTCAGTAAAATCTCCCCATATTTCATTAAATTTGTAATACAACCCTCCCCATACCCCTCTCCATCTCACCCTCATTTCTTCACATCCACTCACCCATCTCCCAACACACCTCTTCTGAACACATACAAAATCACATTTCACATCCACAAATGCATCTCGTCACCCATCTCAAATCCACTAAAATCACTGTAACCAAGATATTCACAAAACTCTATGACCACCTAACACACACACACACACACACACACACACACCTCACTTTACTTTGAACACCTTCAAAACACTCTCATACATCATTTGAGACCACCTTTTCTCAATATCTCTCATCCACAACCTTTATCATCTCACTACAGAACAACCCCAAGATTACTTCGAACACTCTCATAAATCATTTGAATACTCACATAAACACCTTTGAACATTTCCAAACAACACTGAAGCACTTCCAAAATATCATTTTGATTACTCCCAAATAAGATTTATCATCTCTAATTTATCTACACTTACACATTTCATTAACTGAAATTACAACACATCCACCATACTACTCCCTCAGTCTCCAGACTTTACAACATTAACACAAAAACTAACTCAGACACTTATGACATGAGACATTTTACCAAAACTAACACAAACACATATCTGTTATATCTCCAATATCTAAGATCACCACAATCAAGACGTTTGCCAAATTCTATAACCCCACCACTAAGATCACAAATTTTTTTTTGTACACATTCTCTTGAAACATCATCATAACGAAGATCACTAAAACTATCTATACTTTTACTAAGATCACATAACATTTTGTCTTCTCTAACTCACCCACCAATTTACATTCTCATTCACACTTACACATTTCATTAACCGAAATTACATCTCACCCACCAAACTCCTCCCTCATTCTCCAGACTTTACAACATTAGCACAAAAAAAAACTAACTCATACACTTATGACATGAGACATTACCATAACTAACACACTGACTAACTTTGAACAAACTCTGAACACCACTGATCATCTTCAAAAAATACTCTGCACATCATTTGAACACCTTCAAAAAACACCATCAAACACCTCCGAATACTCCCAAAACACTACTGATTACTACCAAATCACCACTGAATACTACCAAATCACCGTCAAAATCACCAGAAACTAAGTTTAACATCACCATCTAACATCCTTTTTATAGAAATCCCCTCAAATCACTATAACCAAGAACTCCCTCCCCATTTGGCGCATAAAAAAAAAAAAAGCATGAACACAAACCTAATACGCAAACACTTAGTACATGATCACCATCAACTGAAAATATATCTTGTACACACACACATAATCTAAGACAACCACCAACTACAATCACCCATGTTCACTTACCTCAAAAATCACTAATATCACATAAAACACTCATTTTTATAAACATTTCACACAAAAAAAAATCATATTTGACAATATCTAAGCGCACTCACCTCACTACCACCAACACACGATGTCACACCTCACAGGACCGACGAGCTCACCTCCAGTGACGTCACACTCCCATTGTGTTACTTGGTGATTGGTAACATCACACCCAACCCACCTTGTTTCAACCTGTTGTACCCTACATTATCTAAGAACACTATATCCAAGACGATTACCAGATTTTATGACCCCACCACCAAGATCACAGAAAACACACATTTTTATAATTATTCACACAAAAATCACGATCACCAATTCCATATCATGTTTACCGTCATCTATCAACACTCATCACCAAGATCACCAAAAATCTAAGATCATGCATCTCAAAACTACTATGATCACTGAAAACACTTATTTTTTAAAGAATCGCACAAAAATAAGACATACACAAAAATACCACAACACTTCCACCAACATCTATAACATAACATGAGCACTATAACATATCACTATCACAAAAAAAAAAAATAATACACAGACACCCACATATTATACATTTCAATCACAAATTTAAGACATGAGACATACACACCAAATCTAAGACATTCACCTCCAACTAAGACATACACATCTTAACTAAGACATACACCAAAACCTATACTTGACATATTGCGGTATGAATATTCATACCGCATTCATGTTGCATATCACATTTCCTCATCCACATCATCCCTAAAACATCCTTCCTTATTCATTCCGTATATCTCCTAGAGTTGTTTTAACCCCGACGGCCCATCATGACATTAGGAGCCAGAGTGTAGTAGGTGGTGTTGGAGTGGTGATGGTTGCTCTGGCTCCTAATGTCATGATCGGCCGTCGGGGTGATGTGAATGAGGAATGTGATATGCAACATAGGTGAGAAATGATAAATGCGGTATGAATATTCATACCGCAATATGTCAAGTATAGGCTTTTGGTGTATGTCTTAGTTAAGATGTGTATGTCTTAGTTGGAGGTGAATGTCTTAGATTTGGTGTGTATGTCTCAAAATGATATTTTGGAAGTGCTTCAGTGTTGTTTGGAAATGTTCAAAGGTGTTTATGTGAGTATTCAAATGATTTATGAGAGTGTTCGAAGTAATCTTGGGGTTGTTTTGTAGTGAGATGATAAAGGTTGTGGATGAGAGATATTGAGAAAAGGTGGTCTCAAATGATGTATGAGAGTGTTTTGAAGGTGTTCAAAGTAAAGTGAGGTGTGTGTGTGTGTGTGTGTGTGTGTGTGTGTGTGTGTGTGTGTGTGTGTGTGTGTGTGTGTGTGTGTGTGTGTGTGTGTGTGTGTGTGTGTGTGTGTGTGTGTGTTTTTGTGTGCGTGTGTGTGTGTGTGTGCATGTGTGTGTGTGTGTGTGTGTGTGTGTGTGTGTGTGTGTGTGTGTGTGTGTGTGTGTGTGTGTGTGTGTGTGTGTGTGTGTGTGTGTGTGTGTGTGTGTGTGTGTGTTAGGTGGTCATAGAGTTTTGTGAATATCTTGGTTACAGTGATTTTAGTGGATTTGAGATGGGTGATGAGATGCAATTGTGGATGTGAAATGTGATTTTTGTGTGTTCAGAAGAGGTGTGTTGGGAGATGGGCGAGTGGATGTGAAGAAATGCGGGTGAGATGGAGAGGTGTGTTGGGAGATGGGTGAGTGGATGTGAAGAAATGCGGGTGAGATGGAGAGGGGTATGGGGAGGTTTGTATTAGAAATTTAATGAAATATGAGGAGATTTTACTGAAAATAAAGGTAATGTGTGAATATTTTAAAAAGAAATTATAGAATTGAAAAGTTATGATATATTGGAAAAGAATGGAGGGTGTTGAAACATGTCGCAATAGTTGGGTAGTGAGATTAGTTGATACGAGTATAATATCAATTTATGTGGATACAAGGACATGGGTATGGAGAGGATTTTATTAGAATTTTAGTAATGTAAAGAGGAATGTGTATTACATTTAAGATTCAGTAAAAAGAAGGGGAAAAAATTGTGAATAAATTGGTAATTGATGAGGGTTGTGGGTAATGTAGTCGAACTAGAGATACCAAAAAAGATGATATAAGTGGTCTGTTTTTGTGACTTTTTCTGATGAAATTAGTTAAAACGAGAAAAAAAATTGTGGGTTGTGGGGTGTTGGTGGTTGTGTGTGTTGTTGTCGAACTAGAGATGTCGAAAAAGTGGTTATAAGTTGTGGGTTGTTGATGTGACTTTTTCTGATGAAATTAGTTAAAACGAGAAAAAATATTGTGGGTTGTGGGTGTTGTGGGTGTTGTGGGTTGTGGGTGTTGTTGTCGAACTAGAGATACCGAAAAAAGTGGTTATAACTTGTGGGTAGTTGTTGTGGGGGTGTGGGTGATGTGGGATGTGGGTGTTGTGGGATGTGAGTGTTGTGGATGTTGTTGTCGAACTAGAGATGCTGAAAAGTGGTTATAAGTTGTGGGTTGTTGATGTGACTTTTTCTGATGAAATTAGTTAAAACGAGAAAAAAATTGTGGGGTGTGGGTGATGTGGATTGTGTGTGTTGTGGGGTGTGGGTGATGTGGGTTGTGGGTGTTGTGGGGTGTGGGTGATGTGGGTTGTGGGTGTTGTGAGATGTGGGTGTTGTGGGTGTTGTTGTCGAACTAGAGATACCGAAAAAGTGGTTATAAGTTGTGGGTTGTTGTGCCTTTTTCTGATGAAATTAGTTAAAACGAGAAAAAATTGTGGGTTGTGGGTGTTGTGGGATGTGGGTGTTGTAGGTTGTGGGTGTTGTGGGATGTGGGTGTTATGGGTTGTGGGTGTTGTGGGGTGTGGGTGATGTGGGTTGTGGGTGTTGTGGGGTGTGGGTGATGTGAGTTGTGGGTGTTGTGGGATGTGGGTGTTGTGGGTGTTGTTGTCGAACTAGAGATACCGAAAAAGTGGTTATAAGTTGTGGGTTGTTGTGCCTTTTTCTGATGAAATTAGTTAAAACGAGAAAAAATTGTGGATTGTGGGTGTTGTGGGATGTGGGTGTTGTGGGTTGTGGGTGTTGTGGGATGTGAGTGTTGTGGGTTGTGGGTGTTGTGGGTTTGTGGGTGTTGTTGTCAAACTAGAGATGCTGAAAAGTGATTGTAAGTTGGTTGTTGTGACTTTTTCTGATGAAATTAGTTAAAACGAGAAAAAAAATTGTGGGTTGTGGGTGTCAATACAAATTCTAGGACATAACTTGAAGACAGTAGAACTATGTACAGAAGATGAGGTAATCAGTCCCTCAACCTAGGAGTAGGTGCGAACAGCACCATAGTCGTGGAGATTCTCCACGACTATGGTGCTGTTCGTACCTACTCCTAGGTTGAGGGACTGATTACCTCATCTTCTGTACATAGTTCTACTGTCTTCAAGTTATGTCCTAGAATTTGTATTGATAAAGCCACTGGATGGCGAAACGTCTACAATAAAGATACCCAGATGTTGCACATGTGTCTTACTCTCATCTTGTCGGTATTATATACCATTCGTACACATAGGTTGTGGGTGTTGTGGGGGTGTGGGTGATGTGGGTTGTGGGTGATGTAGGTGTTGTGGGTTGTGGGTGCTGTTGTCGAACTAGAGATGCTGAAAAGTGGTTATAAGTTGTGGGTTGTTGATGTGACTTTTTCTGATGAAATTAGTTAAAACGAGAAAAAATTGTGGGATGTGGGTGTTGTGGGATGTGGGTGTTGTGGGTGTTGTTGTCGAACTAGAGATACCGAAAAAGTGGTTATAAGTTGTGGGTTGTTGTTGTGACTTTTTTTCTGATGAAATTAGTTAAAACGTGAAAAAAAATTGTGGGTTGTGGGATGTGGGTGTTGTGGGATGTGGGTGTTGTGGATTGTGGGTGTTGTTGTCGAACTAGAGATGCTGAAAAGTGGTTATAAGTTGTGGGTTGTTGATGTGACTTTTTCTGATGAAATTAGTTAAAACGAGAAAAAATTGTGGGTTGTGGGTGTTGTGGGTGTTGTTGTCGAACTAGAGATGCTGAAAAGTGATTGTAAGTTGGTTGTTGTGACTTTTTCTGATGAAATTAGTTAAAACGAGAAAAAAAAATTGTGGGGTGTGGGTGATGTGGGTTGTGGGTGATGTGGGATGTGGGTGTTGTGGGTTTGTGGGTGTTGTTGTCGAACTAGAGATGCTGAAAAGTGATTGTAAGTTGGTTGTTGTGACTTTTTCTGATGAAATTAGTTAAAACGAGAAAAAAAAATTGTGGGTTATGGGTGTTGTGGGGTGTGGGTGATGTGGGTTGTGGGTGATGTGGGTGTTGTGGGTTGTGGGTGGTGTTGTCGAACTAGAGATGCTGAAAAGTAGTTATAAGTTGTGGGTTGTTGATGTGACTTTTTCTGATGAAATTAGTTAAAACGAGAGAAAATTGTGGGATGTGGGTGTTGTGGGATGTGGGTGTTGTGGGTGTTGTTGTCGAACTAGAGATACCGAAAAAGTGGTTATAAGTTGTGGGTTGTTGTTGTGACTTTTTTCTGATGAAATTAGTTAAAACGTGAAAAAAATTGTGGGTTGTGGGATGTGGGTGTTGTGGGATGTGGGTGTTGTGGATTGTGGGTGTTGTTGTCGAACTAGAGATGCTGAAAAGTGATTGTAAGTTGGTTGTTGTGACTTTTTCTGATGAAATTAGTTAAAACGAGAAAAAAAAATTGTGGGGTGTGGGTGATGTGGGTTGTGGGTGATGTGGGATGTGGGTGTTGTGGGTTTGTGGGTGTTGTTGTCGAACTAGAGATGCTGAAAAGTGATTGTAAGTTGGTTGTTGTGACTTTTTCTGATGAAATTAGTTAAAACGAGAAAAAAAATTGTGGGTTGTGGGTGTTGTGGGGTGTGGGTGATGTGGGTTGTGGGTGATGTGGGATGTGGGTGTTGTTGTTGTGACTTTGTGATGAAATTAGTTAAAACGAGAAAAAATTGTGGGTTGTGGGTGATGTGGGTTGTGGGTGATGTAGGATGTGGGAGTTGTGGGTTGTGGGTGTTGTGGGATGTGGGTGTTGATCTTAGTTTATGGTGATTTTGGTGGTGTTTTGAGTGTATTCAGTGGTGTTTTAGTAGTATTCAGTGGTGTATTTTGGAGTACTCAAATGGTGTTTTGAGGTTATTCAAAGGTGTGATTATAAGTTGTGGGTTGTTGTTGTTGTGACTTTCTGATGAAATTAGTTAAAACGAGAAAAAAATTGTGGGGTGTGGGTGATGTGAGTTGTGTGTGTTGTGGGGTGTGGGTGATGTGGGTTGTGGGTGTTGTGGGTGTGGGTGATGTGGGTTGTGGGTGTTGTGGAATGTGGGTGTTGTGGGTTGTGGGTGTTGTGGGATGTGGGTGTTGATCTTAGTTTATGGTGTTTTTGGTGGTGTTTTGAGTGTATTCAGTGGTGTTTTAGTAGTATTCAGTGGTGTATTTGGGAGTACTCAAATGGTGTTTTGGAAGTGTTTCAGTGTTGTTTGGAAATGTTCAAAGGTGTTTTTGAAGGTGTTCAAATGATGTGCAAGAGTACTTATGAAGGTGTTCTGGGAGTATTCAGAGGTGATTTGGGGGTGTTCGAATGATGTTTTTGGAGTAATTAAAGGTAATTGATAGTGTTTCTTGGTGATGTTCAAAGTAAAGTGTTTGAGTTAGTTTTTGTGATAATGTTGTGAAGTCTGGAGACTGAGGGAGGAATTTGGGGGGATAAGATGTAATTTAGTGAAATGTGTAAGTGTAGATAAATTAGAGCTGTCAAATCTTATTTGGGAGTATTCAAAATGATATTTTGGAAGTGTTTCAGTGTTGTTTGGAAATGTTCAAAGGTATTTTTGTGAGTATTCAAATGATTTATGAGAGTGCTTTGAAGGTGTTCAAAGTAAAGTGAGGTGTGTGTGCGTATTAACTTCGTAATATGTAAAATTGTGACTAGTGAATTTATCGAAAAGTAGTTATAAGTGTTGTGGTGACTTTCTGATGAAATAGTTCAAACGAGAAAAAATTGGGGGTTATGAGTGAAAATTGTGAGGTGTTGGTTGGAGTGTGAGGGTTCGGGAGGGTGGGGAGGAGGAGAGAGAGAAGGTTACTTCGTGGGGAGTGACCTGAGATGAAATAGTTAAAAATGTCTAGACTTGTGTTGTATTTTGTAAAGAAATTGTGGATTGTTGTGGGTATTAACGAAAAAAATGTGAAATTATTTGGATTATCCTGGGTTAAGAGTGAAAAATGTGTAGGGGGAAGTCGACAAGATTCAGCCTGTGTGTGTGGGGTCATCGCGTGACGTCACTGACATAGGGGGAAGTCGACAAGATTCAGCCTGTATGTGTGAGGTCATCACGTGACGTCACTGACCGCCGAGTAAACACAGGTGGGGTGACGTCACACTTGTTTAAACCTGTAGCAAGAGAGAGTACCATGCCCCATAGGAGGAGTTCATTTGAATGCTTACCCTGAGAGGGGGGATTCCAAAAACTTGATCCGAGGAGATGGAGTCTTTGTATTATCGAGAAAAACTTTGATCCAAGGAGATGGAGACTTTGATTTCGAGAAAAATTTGATCCGAGGAATTGGAGTCTTTGTATTATCGAGAAAACTTGATCCAAGGAGATGGAGACTTTGATTTCGAGAAAAATTTGATCCGAGGAATTGGAGTCTTTGATATCGAGAAAACTTGATCCGAGGAGATGGAGACTTTGATTTCGAGAAAAATTTGATCCGAGGAATTGGAGTCTTTGATATCGAGAAAAACTTGATCCGAGGAGATGGAGACTTTGTATTATCGAGAAAAAAAAATCGAAAAAATTTGGGGTGGGGGTGAAAGTGGGAGGGGCAATCCAAAAAACTTGATTCGAGGAAGTGGAGAGCACAATAAAATGAAATTCAAAAAAAATCGAAAAAAATCGGAAAAAAATTCGGGGAGCGGGGGCGATCCGGACGATGCTGCAGAAGGCGCAGCAGAAGGCGCAAGCAGGCGCGAGGGGCGCGGGGCAGGGCGCGAGGGCGCGGGCGGGCGCGAGGGCGCGGCGGGGCCGGTGGGTGGGCGCGAGGGCGGGAGCGGGTGGGGGTCGTGGGGGGGGCGCGGGGGGGTCGTGGGGGCGCAGGGGCGCGGGGCGTGGGGCGCGGGCGTGGGGGGCGCGGGCGTGGGGGGCGCGGGGGGCGTGGGTGGGGGTCGTGGGGGCGCGGGCGTGGGGGGTGCAGGGGGCCTGGGTGGGGGGTCGTGGGGGCGCAGGCGGGCGCGAGGGCGGGGGGCTGGTGGGGGCGCGGGTGGGGGTCGTGGGTGGGGGTCGTGGGTGGGGGTCGTGGGTGGGGGTCGTGGGTGGGGTCATGGGTGGGTCGTGGGTGGGGTTGTGGGTGGGGTCATGGGTGGGTTCGTGGGTGGGGTCGTGGGTGGGGTCAAGGTCATTAGCACATAGGTGTAAAAAAGGTCATTAGCATATAGGTGTGAAAAGGAGCCACTCAGGAAAAGAAGCCACTCAGCCGCAGCCCTTTCAGGAGGAGCCATACTGTGGGAGCCATACTGTGGGAGCCATACTGTGGGAGCCACTGTGTAGAATGAGCCACTGAGCCACCTTCATCACTACTCATATATATATATATATATATATATATATATATATATATATATATATATATATATATATATATATATATATATATATATATATATATATATATATATATATATATATATATATATATATGTCGTGCCGAATAGGCAGAACTTGCGATCTTGGCTTAAATAGCAACGCTCATCTTGCCATATAGGACAGGTGAAAATTTGTGTATGCAATAATTTCGCCAAAATCATTCTGAACCTAACGAAAAAAATATATTTCACTGTATTTGTTTAGTATTAAATTACTGTAAACAAATCTAAAATATATTTACTTGGGTTATGCTAAAATAAATTGTTCTTGTTATAATAAGGTTAGGTAAGTTTTCTAAGTTCCTTTTAGTGCAAAATTATAAATTTTTGCATCAACATTAAAGAAAAAAATATATCTTTAAACGTGTAAGAGAAAATTTTAGAAAGAACTTAATTTTAAATGAGTTCTTGCTAATTGACCAGTTTTACATATTCGGCACGACATATATATATATATATATATATATATATATATATATATATATATATATATATATATATATATATATATATATATATATATATATATATATATATATATATATATATATATATATATATATATATATATATATATCGTGCCGAATAGGCAGAACTTGCGATCTTGGCTTAAATAGCAACGCTCATCTTGCCATATAGGACAAGTGAAAATTTGTGTATGCAATAATTTCGCCAAAATCATTCTGAACCTAACGAAAAAAATATATTTCACTGTGTTTGTTTAGTATTAAATTATTGTAAGCAAATCTAAAATATATTTAGTTGGGTTAGGCTAAAATAAATTGTTCTTGTTATAATAAGGTTAGGTAAGTTTTCTAAGTTCCTTTTGGTGCAAAATTATAAATTTTTACATCAACAATAATGAAAAAAATATATCTTCAAACGTATAAGAGAAAATTTTAGAAAGGACTTAATTTTAAATAAGTTCTTGCTAATTGACCAGTTTTACATCTTCGCCACGACATAGATATATATATAAATATTATATATATATATATATATATATATATATATATATATATATATATATATATATATATATATATATATATATATATAGGTATATATATATATATATTTATATTTATTATCACACTGGCCGATTCCCACCAAGGCAGGGTGGCCCGAAAAAGAAAAACTTTCACCATCATTCACTCCATCACTGTCTTGCCAGAAGGGTGCTTTACACTACAGTTTTTAAACTGCAACATTAACACCCCTCCTTCAGAGTGCAGGCACTGTACTTCCCATCTCCAGGACTCAAGTCCGGCCTGCCGGTTTCCCTGAATCCCTTCATAAATGTTACTTTGCTCACACTCCAACAGCATATATATATATATATATATATATATATATATATATATATATATATATATATATATATATATATATATATATATATATATATATATATATATATATATATATATAATATATATATATATATATATATATATATATATATATATATATATATATATATATATATATATACATATATATATATATATACATATATATATATATATATATATATATATATATATATATATATATATATATATATACATATATATATATATATATATATATATATATATATATATATATATATATATAAATGTTGTGCCGAATAGGCAGAACTTGCGATCTTGGCTTAAATAGCAACGCTCGTCTTGCCATATAGGACAAGCGAAAATTTGTGTATGTAATAATTTCGCCCAAATCGTTCTGAGCCTAACGAAAAAAGTATATTTCATTGTGTTTGTTTAGTATTAAATTATTGTAAACAAATCTAAAATATATTTAGTTGGGTTAGGATAAAAAATATTATTCTTTTTATAATAAGGTTAGGTAAGTTTTCTAAGATTCTTTTGGAGCAAAATTAAAAATTTTTACATTAACATTAATGAAAAAAATATATCATTAAACGTATAAGAGAAAATTTTAAAAAGGACTTAATTTTAAATGAGTTCTTGCTAATTGACCAGTTTTACATATTCTGCACGACATATATATATATATATATATATATATATATATATATATATATATATATATATATATATATATATATATATATATATATATATATATATATATGTATATATATATATGTATATATATATATATATATATATATATATATATATATATATATATATATATATATATATATATATATATATATATATATATATATATATATATACATATATATATATATATATATATATATATATATATATATATATATATATATATATATATATATATATACATATATATATATATATATATATATATATATATATATATATATATATATATATATATATATATATATATATATATATATATATATATATATATATATATAAAGATTCCCAGGCAGCACTCTTATCAACTCAGCCACGAATGCCACATAAGCTGAGCAGCCTGGTTCACAAGCCATGTTTCTTTCCCAGCCCGGGCACGTCAGTGAGCCTTGAGCATTGATGTAAAAATCGCTTGAGAGGTCAGAACATTCAGAAGGAGATTGTAATAGCTTGAATCCATGCTTGAGGTTCATTGACGTGCCCGGGCGGGAAAGAAACATGGCTTGTGAACTAGGCTGCCCAGCTTATGTGGCATTCGTGGCTGAATGCCTGGGAACCTTGACCGTCCCCAGTAGCAGTATCGAGTTCTGTCTTAGACCTTTTTCTGTATATACCCGCTTGTTTCTGCGTGGTGCATTGATTAATGTATATATGTCGTGGCGAATAAGTAAAACTTGCGATTTTGGCTTAAACAGCACCGCACTTCTTGCCGGGCAAACGAAAATTTGTTTATGTAATAATTTCGCAAAAATCATTGACTCTAACGATAAAAAATACATTCAGTTATGTTTGTTAATTATTAAATTATTGTAAACTTATATGAAATATATTTAGTTAGATTAGGCTAAATTAAATTGCGCTTGTTATAATAAGGTTAGGTAAGTTTCCTAAGGTTCTTAAGATACAAAATCATTAATTTTTATATTAATATAAATGAAAAAATATATTTTTAAATGTATAAGACAAATTTTAGAAAGGACTTAATTTTAAATGAGTTCTTGCTAATTGACCAGTTTTACCTAATCGATACGACATTATACATATAAAGTAACTCTGGTCCGATCACTGACAGCGATAAGGATATGTGTGAAATTCTAAATACCTACTTCCTCTCAGTTTTCACCCAGGAAAATACTAGCGATATTCCTGAAATGATAGATTATGTAGAACAGGATAATAAACTATGTACGATTGCGGTAACTAGTGACATGGTCCTCAGACAAACAGAGAAACTAAAATCTAACAAATCCCCAGGCCCTGATGAACTGTTTACAAGGGTGTTAAAGGAATGTAAAGAGGAACTTAGCATACCTTTGGCTAATCTTTTTAACATATCACTACAAACTGGCATAGTGCCTGATAAGTGGAAAATGGCAAATGTAATACCTATTTACAATGCAGGTGACAGGTCCTTGGCTTTTAACTATAGACCAATAAGCCTTACCTCCATAGTGGGAAAATTTATGGAATCAATAACTGCCGAAGCAATTCGTAGCCATCTTGACAGGTACAGATTGATTAATGAATCTCAACACGGTTTTACAAATGGGCGTTCCTGTCTTACGAATTTACTAACTTTTTTTACTAAGGTGTTTGAGGAGGTAGATCATGGTAATGAATATGATATTGTGTATATGGACTTCAGTAAGGCTTTCGATAGAGTTCCACACCAGAGGCTATTGAGGAAACTTAAGGCACACGGAATAGGAGGAGAAATTTTTTCCTGGGTAGAGGCATGGCTGACAAGTAGACAGCAGAGAGTTTGCATAAATGGGGAGAAATAAGAATGGGGGCACGTCACAAGCGGTGTTCCTCAGGGGTCAGTGTTGGGCCTGTTGTTATTCACAATTTACATAAACGACATAGATGAGGGAATAAATAGCTACATAAGCAAATTTGCTGATGACACCAAAATAGGCCGTCCAATTCATTCTAATGAGGACACTAGAGCACTCCAGGATGATTTGAATAGACTGATGCAATGGTCGGAGAAGTGGCAGATGCAGTTTAATATTGGCAAATGCGAAGTTCTAAATGTTGGACAGTTAAATAACCATGTCACATATAAACTAAATAATGTAGATCTTAATACTACTGATTGCGAAAAGGATTTAGGAGTTCTGGTTAGCAGTAATCTAAAACCAAGACAACAGTGCATTAGTGTTCGCAATAAAGCTAACAGAATTCTTGGTTTCATATCTAGAAGTATAAATAATAGAAGTCCTCAGGTTGTTCTTCAACTCTATATATATCCTTGGTTAGGCCTCATTTAGACTATGCTGCTCAGTTCTGGATACAGAATGGATATAAATGCTCTGGAAAACGTACAGAGGAGGATGACAAAGATGATCCCATGTATCAGAAATCTTCCCTATAAGGATAGACTGAGGGCCCTGAATCTGCACTCTCTCGAAAGGCGTAGAATTAGGGCTAATCCGGGGGGAAAACATGGACCTGCTCCGCATGGGTCAGTAGGCATGTTGCAGTGTTCCTTCTTTCTTATGTTCATATATATATATATATATATATATATATATATATATATATATATATATATATATATATATATATATATATATATATATATATATATATATATATATATATATATGTTGTGCCGAATAGGCAGAACTTCCGATCTTGGCTTAAATAGCAACGCTCATCTTGCCATATAGGACAAGTGAAAATTTGTGTATGCAATAATTTCGCAAAATCATTCTGAACCTAACGGAAAAAATATATTTCATTGTGTTTGTTTAGTATTAAATTACTGTAAACAAATCTAAAATATATTTAGTTGGGTTAGGCTAAAATAAATTGCGCTTGTTATAATCAGGTTAGGTAAGTTTTCTAAGTTCCTTTTGGTGCAAAATTAAAATTTTTTACATTAACATTAATGAAAAAAAAATATATCTTTAAACGTATAAGAGAAAATTTTAGAAAAGACTTAATTTTAAATGAGTTCTTGCTAACTGACCAGTTTTACATATTCGGCACGACATATATATATATATATATATATATATATATATATATATATATATATATATATATATATATATATATATATATATATATATATATATATATATATATATATATATATATATATATATATATATATATATATATATACATTATTAACGCACTGGCCGATTCCCACCAAGGCAGGGTGGCCCGAAAAAAAAAATTCACCATCATTCACTCCATCACTGTCTTGCCAGAAGGATGCTTTACACTACAGTTTTTAAACTGCAACATTAACACCCCTCCTTCAGAGTGCAGGAACTGTACTTCCCATCTCAAGGACTCAAGTCCGGCCTGCCGGTTTCCCTGAACCCCTTCATAAATGTTATTTTGCTCACACTCCAACAGCACGTCAAGTATTAAAAACCATTTGTCTCCATTCACTCCTATCAAACACGCTCACGCATGCCCGCTGGAAGTCCAAGCCCCTCGCACACAAAACCTCCTTTACCCCCTCCCTCCAACCTTTCCTAGGCCGACCCCTACCCCGCCTTTCTTCCACTACAGACTGATACACTCTTGAAGTTATTCTGTTTCGCTCCATTCTCTTTACATGTCCGAACCACCTCAACAACCCTTCCTCAGCCCTCTGGACAACAGTTTTGGTAATCCCGCACCTCCTCCTAACTTCCAAACTACGAATTCTCTGCATTATATTCACACCACACATTGCCCTCAGACATGACATCTCCACTGCCTCCAGCCTTCTCCTCGCTGCAATATTCATCACCCATGCTTCACACCCATATAAGAGCGTTGGTTAAACTATACTCTCATACATTCCTCTCTTTGCCTCCAAGGACAAAGTTCTTTGTCTCCACAGACTCCTAAATGCACCGCTCACCCTTTTCCCCTCATCAATTCTATGATTCACCTCATCTTTCATAGACCCATCCGCTGACACGTCCACTCCCAAATATCTGAATACATTCACCTCCTCCATACTCTCTCCCTTCAATCTGATATCCAATCTTTCATCACCTAATCTTTTTGTTATCCTCATAACCTTACTCTTTCCTGTATTCGCTTTTAATTTTCTTCTTTTACATACCCTACCAAATTCATCCACCAACTTCTGCAACTTCCCTTCAGAATCTCCCATGAGCACAGTGTCATCAGCGAAGAGCAACTGTGGCAACTCGCACTTTATGTGTGATTCTTTATGTTTTAACTTCACGCCTCTTGCCAAGACCCTCGCATTTACTTATTTTACAACCCCATCTATAAATATATTAAACAACCACGGTGACATCACACATCCTTGTCTAAGGCCTACTTTTACTAGGAAATAATCTCCCTCTTTCCTACACACTCTAACTTGAGCCTCACTATCCTCGTAAAAACTCTTCACTGCTTTCAGTAACCTACCTCCTATACCATACACCTACAATATCTGCCACATTACCCCCCTATCCATCCTGCCATACGCCTTTTCCAAATCCATAAATGCCACAAAAACCTCTTTAGCCTTATCTAAATACTGTTCACTTATATGTTTCACTGTAAACACCTGGTCCACACACCTCCTACCTTTCCTAAAGCCTCCTTGTTCATCTGCTTTCCTATTCTCCGTCTTACTCTTAATTCTTTCAATAATAACTCTACCATACACTTTACCAGGTATACTCAACAGACTTATCCCCCTATAATTTTTGCACTCTCTTTTGTCCCCTTTGCCTTTATACAAAGGAACTATGCATGCTCTCTGCCAATCCCTAGGTACCTTACCCTCTTCCATACATTTATTAAATAATAGCACCAACCACTCCAAAACTATATCCCCACCTGCTTTTAACATTTCTACCTTTATCCCATCAATCCCAGCTGCCTTACCCCCTTTCATTTTACCTACTGCCTCACGAACTTCCCCCACACTCACAACTGGCTCTTCCGCACTCCTACAAGATGTTATTCCTTCTTGCCCTATACATGAAATCACAGCTTCCCTATCTTCATCAATACTTAACAATTCCTCAAAATATTCCCTCCTTCCCAATTTCACTATTCTGGAATTTCACTATTCTTTCACAGTGGTTGTTTTGCATATTCTGAAATCACCTGTTTACTGTGATCTTATATATATATATATATATATATATATATATATATATATATATATATATATATATATATATATATATATATATATATATATATATATATATATATATATATATATATATATATATATATATATATATATATATATATATATATATATATATATATATATATATATATATATATATATATATATATATATATATATATAAACTGAAGGAGGAAGTGTGTGGTGAACTGAGATGCCACAGGCATTACCCAGCTGGGAAGTTCCTCAATGATGGCGAGGGAATCTTGATTCAAAGAATTGGACTTGTCTTCCCCTTCCCTGGATCGAATCTGATTACCTCCCATAACCCAAGTAGTGTACGACCCCTGTGGATTTACAGCTCAGTGGTCAGTCGTCACGTGAGGTCACAGACCCTGAGCTGCTTTGGGGATTAGCGTGAACGGTTACAAAGCATGGCTTGCTTCTGCAGTGTTTTAAAAACTGAGGTTGGAGAGTTGAAGGAGGAGGTCTTGCTTCTCCAGGAGGAGATTAGGAGGCTGAAGGTCCACCTCAATGGGCCTGGGAGAGAGTGTGAGGTGGTTGGAGATGTGGGGAATGAGGCTTCTAGCAGTGAGGTGCAGTCTGTCTCTCACTGTGAGGAGGCTGTAGGTGGGGAGGTAGCAACGGCTACCAGCAGTGAGGTGCAGCCCAGCACCTGCTACAAGTGGCGAGTTGTTCACAGTAATGGGAGGCGCATCAGAGTAAGGAAAGTTAAGAGTGAAGATCTGAAGGTAGGAAATCGCTTCTCTGTTCTCCAGGATGAATGTACTTCAGTGGCCAGTGAAGGTAAGGGTACTACTGCCCCTGCTAATGAAGGTAAGCGCATTCTTGTGGTTGGTGACTCTCAGGTAAGATATGTTGACCGTGCTTTTTGTAATAGGAATAAGAAGATGAGAGATAGAGTGTGCTTCCCTGGAGCTGGTGTTGGGGACATTGTCAACAGGCTGGATAATATCATGTCAGGTAATGGAAACAAGCCCATTATCTGTCTCAGTGCTGGTGGAAATGATATTGGGAAGGGTAGGAGAGAAGAGCTGCTAGATAAGTACAGGTCAGCTATAGATTTCATTAAGTCTAAGGGAGGGATCCCAATCATATGTAGCATCTTGCCTAGAAGGGGAGTAGGAAATGAATGGTTGTCTAGGGCAATTGGTGTAAATTGCTGGCTAGACAGATACTGCAAGGAACTTGCAATCCCATTCATTGACAACTGGAACAACTTTTATGGCAAACATGATATGTATGCAAGGGATGGGGTACATCTCTCTGGGGCAGGGGTGGTAGCACTTGCAGACTCGATTGAGAAGGCCATTGGTGAAATGCCTATGATTTTAAACTGATGGAAGATAGAGGTATGGGTGTGTGTGGGAAACAAGCAGGTTGCAACACTAGGGTTGGAAACAGTAAATGTATAAAAGGCATTCAGCATGAAGTTATAAATAAAGACAATAGAACAGGTCAGCAAACAAAGGGGGACAGCAGAGGGCAGCAAGGGACTAGCTCCCTTAAGGTTTACTATACTAATAGCAGGAGTGTTAGAAATAAGATAGATGAGCTAAGATTAATTGCAAGTGCAGGAAACATAGATATTATTGCTATAACAGAGACCTGGCTCAATCTGAAAGATAGAGAGATGCCCTCTGAATGTCACATACAAGGCTATAAATTATTCCACACTGACAGGGTCAACAGGAAAGGTGGTGGAGTAGCGATGTATGTCAGAGACAATTTAAATTGTTGTGTTAGACAAGATATTAAATTAGAAGCGTCAGCCACTGAATCTGTTTGGTTACAGCTTCTCGAGGGCCGAGAAAAACTAATTTTGGGTGTGATTTACAGGGCCCCAAATCTTGATAGGGAGTGCAGTAAACTTCTATGGGACGAAATTCGTAAGGCATCTACATACGAAAATGTTGTGCTAATGGGAGATTTCAACTATAGACAGATTGACTGGAGCAATTTGACAGGAAATTTAGAGTCGGGTGACTTTCTTGATACGATCCAGGATTGTTTTTTAAAACAGTTTGTGACAGAGCCAACTAGGGGAAATAACCTCCTTGACTTGGTTCTTGCCAGTAGGGAAACACTAATTAATAATCTTGAGGTTAATGATGAGCTTGGGGAGAGTGATCACAAATCACTCAGTTTTAACATATCATGGAATTCCCCTAATAATGGCAATCAAGTCTCCGTCCCTGACTTTCGCTTGGCTGATTTCATAGGACTGAAAAATTACTTAGGTGGGCTGAACTGGAATGACCTGACTAGGGGTCAGGTAGGTGGTGATGGTTGCCGATATGATGCTTTCCAGGGCATAGTTCTAGCTGCTCAGTCAAATTATGTTCCAAATAGGGAAATCAGATCAAACAAAAATGATCCTAAATGGATGAACAATAGATTAAAATATCTGATTGGTCAAAAGAGAGGCATATATAGGCAAATCAAAAGAGGAGAGGGGCAATTAAGAAATCGATATATTCAGTTAAAGAGAGAAATAAAAAAGGGAATTAGAAAAGCAAATAGAGATTATGAGGTTAAAGTTGCAAGAGAATCGAAGACTAACCCAAAAGGATTCTTTCAGGTATACAGAAGTAAGATCAGGGACAAGATAGGCCCACTCAAAAGTTCCTCGGGTCAGCTCACTGACAGTGATAAGGAAATGTGTAGAATTTTTAACACATACTTCCTCTCAGTTTTTACACAGGAGGATACCAGCGATATTCCAGTAATGATAAATTATGTAGAACAGGACGATAATAAACTGTGCACTATTAGGGTCACAAGTGACATGGTCCTTAGGCAAATAGATAAATTAAAAACTAACAAATCCCCAGGCCCTGATGAACTGTATGCAAGGGTTCTAAAGGAATGTAAAGAGGAGCTTAGCACACCTTTGGCAAATCTTTTCAACATATCACTACAAACTGGCATGGTGCCAGATAAGTGGAAAATGGCAAATGTGATACCTATTTTCAAAACAGGTGACAGGTCCTTAGCTTCGAACTATAGACCAATAAGCCTAACCTCCATAGTGGGAAAATTTATGGAATCAATAATTGCCGAGGCAGTTCGTAGCCACCTTGAAAAGCATAAATTAATCAACGAATCTCAGCATGGTTTTACAAAGGGGCGTTCCTGCCTTACGAATTTATTAACTTTTTTCACTAAGGTATTTGAGGAGGTAGATCATGGTAATGAATATGATATTGTGTATATGGACTTCAGTAAGGCTTTTGACAGGGTCCCACATCAGAGACTATTGAGGAAAATTAAAGCACATGGAATAGGAGGAGAAATTTTTTCCTGGATAGAGGCATGGTTGACAAATAGGCAGCAGAGAGTTTGCATAAATGGGGAGAAATCAGAGTGGGGAAGCGTCACGAGCGGTGTTCCACAGGGGTCAGTGTTGGGCCCCCTGCTGTTCACAATCTACATAAACGACATAGATGAGGGCATAAAGAGCGACATCGGCAAGTTTGCCGATGACACCAAAATAGGCCGTCGAATTCATTCTGACGAGGACATTCGAGCACTCCAGGAAGATTTGAATAGACTGATGCAGTGGTCGGAGAAGTGGCAGATGCAGTTTAATATAGACAAATGCAAAGTTCTAAATGTTGGACAGGACAATAACCATGCCACATATAAACTAAATAATGTAGATCTTAATATTACGGATTGCGAAAAAGATTTAGGAGTTCTGGTTAGCAGTAATCTGAAACCAAGACAACAGTGCATAAGTGTTCGCAATAAAGCTAATAGAATCCTTGGCTTCATATCAAGAAGCATAAATAATAGGAGTCCTCAGGTTGTTCTTCAACTCTATACATCCTTGGTTAGGCCTCATTTAGATTATGCTGCACAGTTTTGGTCACCGTATTACAGAATGGATATAAATTCTCTGGAAAATGTACAAAGGAGGATGACAAAGATGATCCCATGTATCAGAAACCTTCCCTATGAGGATAGACTAAGGGCCCTGAAACTGCACTCTCTAGAAAGACGTAGAATTAGGGGGGATATGATTGAGGTGTATAAATGGAAGACAGGAATAAATAAAGGGGATGTAAATAGTGTGCTGAAAATATCTAGCCTAGACAGGACTCGCAGCAATGGTTTTAAGTTGGAAAAATTCAGATTCAGGAGGGATATAGGAAAGTACTGGTTTGGTAATAGAGTTGTGGATGAGTGGAACAAACTCCCAAGTACCGTTATAGAGGCCAGAACGTTGTGTAGCTTTAAAAATAGGTTGGATAAATACATGAGTAGATGTGGGTGGGTGTGAGTTAGACCTGATAGCTTGTGCTACCAGGTCGGTTGCCGTGTTCCTCCCTTAAGTCAATGTGACCTGACCTGACTAGGTTGGGTGCATTGGCTTAAGCCGGTAGGAGACTTGGACCTGCCTCGCATGGGCCAGTAGGCCTTCTGCAGTGTTCCTTCGTTCTTATGTTCTTATATCCTTGGTTTTCCGATGAGTTTATTGTTCATCTCATTCAGGAAATTGAGTGCACATTTGTTCCTACAAGGAAGGGGGGGGGGGTCTCGGAACCAACTGGGATAAGTTAGTTGTTGGGATTCCTGCTGCTGGTGCCATCTCCGTCTGATATGTTGTATTGGAGATTATAAATGCACCTGTATAATCGTACACCATTTGCTTATCAACTGTCTTTGATAGCTGGTGACTCCGTCTGGATGATTCTGTCCTAACTAACTGGGGTTTCCTCAGCAATGGGCAGCTGAATTTTCTTGGTGATATCATTAACCTCTTTATCTTACGTACTTTTCCTTTGACCTATGGCAGATAAGACCATAATATCTGACGTGATCTGTTGGTGCACTGCCGCGGATACACTTGTATTCCTTGAGGATAAGAGGAATAATAAATAAGAAGGAATCATTAGTATAGGTAACGGATTATTTAAATGAGTAAGACCCGTGTCTGCAAACACTTGCTCTGTTTCCTGACGAATAAAATTAAAACAAGAAGAAGAAATACATCAGTGAGAATGGCCTGAGGGTCGACACATTTTTGGATGTCAAATTCCTCTTTATTAAATTGTGCACCAAATGTCTCTTGATAACACTTAAGCATTAATATTGTTAGTAAAAGTAGTAGAAGAACTTGTCATCCCGAGAAGCAGTTACATATTGATGTCTTTGTGACGGATCATTTAATTACTCTCATCTCATTTCAATAAATGTAAGAGCAATATCTTTGAAAAAAAAAATAATTAAACTGCAAAAAAAAAAAAAATCGTGTTGAGGCAGGTAACTATGGCATCACCTTTCGCTTTTTTTACCTCGATCACTGATGATGATATTAAGTTTGACAAAGCCAAAATAACAGTTATTAAGCTTGTCGGTATTCATGTAATATACCATAAATTGCTTAGATTGGAAGGCCACACACACACACACTCTTTTATGAGTATTATCTGATGCGACATTCAGCTGGAAATTCTTGTCAATTGTTATTCATGTGTTGTGAGTCTCGCGGGTCAAGCAGTACTATGCCATTGGTATAGGTTACGTTGTTAGCACAAGTTGACAGTAGCCATGTTTTTCCCGAAGCAGAATCGCACTTAATCTATGAGTTTAAGCGTTTTTGCAAGTCAGGTGAGAATTGCCTCCTTGGTGTATCCAGTTCCAACACATGAACCTCTTTGAACTATCGTTTATATAGACTTTTGACAATACTGTGATAGTTGCCATTTTTACAGTGCGTATGGTCCAAGATCTTTAACATGTATTCAATTATTAGTATGCACGAGGAGACAGAGACACTGGAGTATATCTGTATGCTTGCAGTGGGTGTATGCTTGCAGTGGGTGTATGCTTGCAGTGGCTGTATGCTTGCAGTGGAAACTCAACTACCAGACAAGCTTCCAAGTGGATGACTAATGTTGGACATGCGTTACATTAATGGAAGTTCAGTTAATACAATAACAAGAGTCTGTTAGTGCTGTAACTACCAGAAACTCATACTCTATACCTCTTAATTTTCGCATTCATTTTTTTTACTCGTCAATTGCTTTCCACACATGCAATTATCCAAAGCACGAAACATAACGAGCGCCATTCATATACTAAACTGTCTTCCCAAATGGGAACACACGTCAAAATTCAAATCAATACTGTTATTAATATTCCTATTATTATTATTATTATTATTATTATTATTATGCTTGCAGTGGGTGTATGCTTGCAGTGGGTGTATGCTTGCAGTGGCTGTATGCTTGCAGTGGGTGTATGCTTGCAGTGGCTGTATGCTTGCAGTGGGTGTATGCTTGCAGTGGGTGTATGCTTGCAGTGGGTGTATGCTTGCAGTGGGTGTATGCTTGCAGTGTAGTAGTAGTAGTAGTAGTAGTAGTAGTAGTAGTAGTAAATGGGAACACACGTCAAAATTCAAATCAATACTGTTATTAATATTCCTATTATTATTATTATTATTATTATTATTATTATTATTAGTAGTAGTAGTAGTAGTAGTAGTAGTAGTAGTAGTAGTAGTAGTAGTAAGAGTATTTGTATTGTTGTTGTTCCTGTTGGTGATATTATTATAATTATTATTATTATTATTATTATTATTATTATTATTATTATTATTATTATTATTTGTCAGCATAATCACTGACAAGATGATTTTAACTGTAACATTCTCAAGCTTCATTAACATTTAGTACATATATTTGTCTTCAGTGTTGGCAGTTATAATGCAGAGTTAAACTGGTGACTAAGCTGATGTCTTCGTGTAGTTTTATAAGCCTCATAAATATAGTACATCACACTGGGTAAACAGTATAAAACGACATATACGAAGTCTGGCTACTTTTTGATGTCTGTCTCACCAGGAAGTTCGTCAATCCAACAGAGAGTACACAGAATCAGAGATTGTGTAGTTGACAAGAGGTCAAGTGTGGCGAGGTCAAATGTAGCTGTATCAGGCTACATGACGGCCGTGTCGTGTAGGATTAGTTAGGCCAGAACTTTTGATATGCTGAATCTCTCGGCGTTTTGCACAACTTTATTGCTAAGACATATTGTGATTAATCCTAGGCAACTCCGCCTGAACAGGGCCCCTTTCTCTGTGTTAAGTTTATATTCATCTCACTTCTCTCTTTGACATGTGCATTTTTGTTGTGGACGCAGCATGTTTATTTATGTTCATAGGCACTTGTGTGCAGATCTCTCGCTGTTGCAACCAAATAGATCTTGTTGCAACCTACACGTGGGATAACGTGGTGTAGGAGGTGTTCGTGAACTTCCTTGCAACGAGTTCTTTAACGCGGGGGAGGATGTAACTATGAGATCCTAACTCCGAAGATCTTAAAGACGCTAATGGTTATACTGGAGTGTGACATTTCTGCTGAGAGATATATCATCTTTGGCTTCTTTTTAGATTATCTATGTTGTGACATTTTCCCCTCCCCATTATTTCAGTCACGATTGTGGACGCAGAGCACAGTGTATTCTAAAAAAAAAAAAAGTTTAAACATCTAGCAGATGTGTCACACTGCTAAACTTCAGCATAGCCGACAACAGTAACATGAGCCTCGCAGCTGGGATTCACAGAGTTATCACTACCCACAACACCAGAGGCAGACTGTTGGTGGACCTAAGACACCAAAAACTATACGCTGCTGGTAGAGCTCGATCAAGCACTTTCTAAAGCTCCACCCGGAGGGGAAGCATCTTTAAGTAAGAGGCTTTACTGCGTCCTTGTGTCTTGGATTCACGAAAGATAGTTTAACCGCCCTGCAGCTCGTCTTTGTACCGAACGTGGCTTATCCAACGTTTTTCACATCGTCCAGATAACATCCTTACCACCAGATAACATCCTCACTCTTTATGGATTTCTTTTACTGTTAAATTACGCAAATCTCTGTTTATTAACAGTAATATTATGTAACCTAACCAAACCTGACCAAACTGAACCTAAATCTAACTTAACCTATCCAAACCTAACTTATTTAAACTTCATGTAAATCTAAGTTAACCACGTAATAAATGATAGAGTGATGTAATAAGAAATAAGTTGTGGTCATAGCGGCAGTGATCACTGGTGTGAAGGTCAGGATGGTGCAGGTCGTGCAGGTCATAGCCGCAGAGATCACGGGTGTGAAGGTCAGGATGATGCAGGTCGTGCAGGTCATAGCGGCAGAGATCACGGGTGTGAAGGTCAGGATGATGCAGGTAGTGCAGAAACACACGCACTAATGGAAAAATAAACACATATGCAGTATGTGATCTTTTATTGACAACGTTTCGCCCACACAGTGGGCCGTTCCAAGTCACAAACAGATCTACCTGGGGTGTATGTATGTATATATAATGTTCGCCAAGACCGTAGTCCTGGCACGGGTCTCAATCTTGCGATGACCCGTCTCTGGCTCCCGAGGGAGAAAGGTTTCTACAATGATGCGACGTATGCTGCTCAAGCACTCTTCTGGTCAGTTCAACTGGTGCATCTCATAAGCGACACCATATGTACTCCTAACTACGGACACTAGCGAGGAGGAGGATATGTCGTTATCACAGGTAACAGCTTGTCTGGTTCGTTGACTCCATGGTACACTAGTGTGGCCGCAGTCATCTCTGGGTCCTCTTCGGGAGGGAATATCAATCCTAGTTGCCTGCGGAGTGTCTCAGTAACTTCGCACTCCAAAAGATAGTGTGTTAGGGGCAGCTGGACAACGTGCTGACAGTACTGGCATATCTCCTCCTCAGCCTTGTCTACCATCATCTTGGCTGTGGGAAAGCCCAAGCGAAGCCGATGGATGGCGGTACACTGCGCTCTGGACCAGCTTCTATCATATGGAGGGGGTTCTCCCTGAGTCGCTGCTCGGTACCACCGTTGAGATGGGGTATCACCTAAGACCTCCCCCATAAGTTTCATGGCTCTGGCACCCACCAGTTTGGTCTGTCGTAGGCTGATTGGGACAGTAATCCCAACATGTTGATAGTCTGTTGCTGCCTTGGCTGCATCATCTGCTGCCTCATTTCCCCGGATGCCAGCATGGCTGGGGATCCAGTTCAATGTCGATCTGTTACCCTGAACTTCTAAGGCTGTCATTATGCTCAGGATCGATGTGATGAGGTGAACATTGCCCTGTGGTTGAGGATGGGAGAGGGCATTCATTGCAGAGGTGGAATCAACATGTATGACAGGTCGGAGTCGATGTCGTAGGGCATGTGACGATGCCTGCTGAATCGCCACCAGCTCAGCTTGAAGGATCGTGCAGTGGTCAGGGAGTCGCCAGCCTTGTGTGTGACCATTGTGGTACAGTCCAGCTGTTGCTCTCTTCCTGTCAGGGTCGACAGAACCATCTGTGAAATACACTGCACATGTGCCTCCCTCTGCTAGTGCCATGCTTGTCTCAGCATGATTGCTGAGGGTGTCTTGACTGCAGAGACGCTTAGAAATGGGTAGCTGCATGATGCAAACATCGGCTGGATCTGGGCGCCAGAGAGGTGGTGGATGGTACCCAGCAACAGGAAGGTCACAACTCTTCTCAAGGAGTAGTAGTATAGGCAGCAGCTTCCGCCCAGCAGCACAAAACGAACGAATCCAGGAGTAGTCCGTGAAGAGTGTGGGATCTTGTGCCATGGTTGTCAATATCCGTCTCCTTAGTGGGGTACCTTGCTGCCGGTGCAGAATCGTGGCCACTTTGCAGGCGTTTATGTATCTTACTCTGTCAGCCAAGGAAGGAAGCTGGGCCTCAGATCTGAGACATACTGTGTTGGTCCAGATGGGGGCCCCAAGCATAGTTCTTATCGCCTGATTTTGTACGACCTCCACCCTTTGCCTGCTCTGCGGGAAGAGATGAGCTAACGCCGGTGCACCGTAGTCAATGAGCGAGCGTATAGCTTGTATATAGTACAAGCGAAGTACATCTTTGCTTGCCCCTGCACGGTGCCTCGTCATGGCTCTCATGGCGTTGAGTCTGAGTAGAGCACGTGACCTGACATACTCGGCCTGTTTCTGAAAGGTCAGCTTTTTATCAATGTAGATTCCCAAGTACAGGTAGGAGCCTGTCCACTCAAGTTCTATATCCTGAATACGTAATCTATTCACAGGATCTGGTCCCTTGAACATCATTGCAAGAGATTTCTCGGCCGAGATCTTGAGGCCTAGTTCCTTGCAAGACTGCGTAATTAGGTCCAAAGCTCTCTGAGCCTGTCGTTCTAAATTGCCTTTCCCATTCACTACGAGTGCAAGATCATCAGCATAGCTGAGGAGCTGTGTACCACTATGAAAGGGAAGGCTCACAAGTTCCTGCATAAGGATGTTAAACAGGGTAGGACTGAGCACACCTCCTTGTGGCGTACCGTTTTCCAGGGTTTTAAAGTAAGAGTAGTGTCCCTGAAAGCTGACACAGGCCTGCCTGCCCCTAAGGTAGGACTATCCAGGCCAGGAGGCGTCCTTTGATTCCCTTCCGAGCTAGTATTGCCAGAATTGCTGTGGGGCTGGCTAGCTCAAATGCCTTTTCAAGGTCGAGGTAGACGACGATACTAGGTTTTTTGTTACTATCAGCAATCTGGCTTAGTAGAGTGGTTATGCACTCTGCTGTACCCACTCCTTTGGTGAAGCCAAATATGTGATGATGAGAGGGTCCAAGTTTCCATAGGAGGCGGTTTAACACCATCCTCTCAGCAGTCTTGGCTAAGCAGCTGGTCAGCGATATGGGTCTCATACTGCCTGGGTCCTTGGGCTTTGGAATTGGTACGATGGTAGCTTTCTTCCAAGCTGCTGGGAGTGTCCTGGCCCTCCACAACTTGTTAATGACGTCTAGTATGGCCTCCCATCCACTCTGCCCAGCCCGTGCAATCATGGAGTACGTAACACCACCTGTGTTCTTAATGGTACGTCGGAGTTCCAAGTCCGTGAGGTCTTCATCAGTCACATCTTCCGACTCACATGCAGCTTGTATCGTTAGCTGGCGCTGTGGCAGAAGATCCGTCTGTATATTCCGGATGTCCTGTGGGAGCTGAGTGGAGGCTCCCCTGGAAGTGAAAAGCTCCACTAGTTTCTCAGCTTCCTGGGATGGATTCGGGTGTGCTGGTGGCCTCGGCTTGCTCTTGCCAGTTGCTATGTTGAGCTTGCCCCATATCTCAGATAAGGTGGTGTGATACCCAAATGTTGAGCACCACTCCAGCCATTTCTCAGTTTTTACTCTGAAAGAGACTCTGCGGGCATGCTGCACAATGGCTATCAGAGTATTCCTGTTCTCTGCCGTAGGGTTGCGCCTGTATAGCTTCCTAAAAGAGTTGATGCGGTGGGTCTGCTCCCGCACCTCGTCGTTGTAGAACCACTAGTCTCTTTTATGAGTGCGTCCTGCGGACTTCTTTGGAATTGCGCACTCTGCTGCCTGGATGAGAACAGTGATTAGCTCCTGTTCAGCCGTATCACAGTCTTCTAGAAGCCGAGCGTTTCTCCACCATTATTCCTTCGTCTGTCACCTGGCTGCGTTATGTTGACGACATACTCCTCATAACTCCTAAACGCTTCAACGTTCAAGCTCTCCAAGACAAGCTCAACCAGGTCGAGCCCTCAATCCAGTTCACACTTGAAGAAGAAGTCGACAACACTCTTCCTTTCCTTGATGCTCTTCTCTGCAAAGCTGACCATGAACGATCTTCTCCACTTCTACTCTCACCACGACACCAAAACTAAACGTGGTGTAATTATAGGCTTCTTCCTGCGCGCACTCAGAATCTGCAGCAATGAGTTTCTTGAGGAAGAATGCACTATAATTGAACAAATATTTTCTAAACTCCACTATCCTCGTCACTTCATTAAACATCTTCAACACACCCAGAGAAGACACTGCCGAGAAGAGATACATAGTCCTCCCCACCAACTCCATTGCCAAACACGTTTCCAACATCTTTTCCAGTACCTCATTCCAAGTATCTACCTCCACAACCACGACCATCAAGGACATTACCAGTAATAGACAGGACAAGCTTCCATCCTCTGCAGGGGTATACATAATCCCTTGTAATGACTGCAGCAAATTATACGTGGGCGAAACATCAAGGGACCTCCAAACACCAATACGCAAGCAGGTCTGACGATACAAGGAATGCCTGTGTACAACACTGTAATTCACACAACCACTTAATAAACTACAGAAACTCAAGACTTATTGCCATAGAAGACAACACTCAATACCGAAGAATCCTGGAATCATCGCTTATCTCTATATCCGACAACTTCAACCAGAATAATGGCTTCTATAACATAGCTGAACCACTTGCCAAGAAACTTTTTCACCGCTATCCCACACAAGAGCATAGGAATGGAAGAATACTGCAGAAGGTCTGCTCACAAACTTATCCAATCTCCCTTCCAAGCTACCCAAGATTTCAGACTCTATAACCCCACTCGGTACATCATCAGATGCAGCATGACCTCAACATTCTGAACCTGACTATAAATACTCGCGTACCTTCCACCCCAGCACTGTGCTGTCCGCTAAAGCTGGGGTGTGGCTCCAATCGACCCTGTAACTGCTGCCTCTGCCCGACTGCGCTTCTCTTCGGGGAAGTCAGCGCAAGATAGAAGACTACGACACCCTCCAACCGGAGGGCCAAGAAAGAAGAAAGAAGATGATCGTCACCCCCCCACCTCGTGACGAATCTGAACTGCTCCAACCTCAGAATGCAACTATTCCACACGTCCAAGAGAGACTTCAAAAGATTCAAGAGTGGCTCCATCACCAGCGAAGTGTAGCCAAACACACAACACACTTCCGCAACACACAACGTGAGCCTCCCTACACCTGACGTCCAAACCAGCTCTTCACCTCAGCCTGAAGCATATCAGCCAGCGAGCACTGTCTGCAGTCTGCTCTCTTCTCTATGCCATCAACATGCCCTCTCTACACTGCCTCGCAGTGCCACGAAGCTGGGTTAGCGCTGGCTCTTTCATCTACAACTCAAGACTTTCCTCTCACTGATTATTCTTCGTCTGTCCACACTTCCCCACTCACCCACCGGAGTCCCAACAGAAGAGCCTGCTATGTGTGTTCTCAATGTCTGTCCCACGATCGACTTAGCTGCTGGGTTAAGCCCTGGCTCTATTTCTACAACTAAGAACACTCCTCTCCAGTGCTATTCTTCGCCTGTCCCGTCTTCCCCGCTCATCCCATTGGGATCTTACCTGAACTTGTTCGTTCGTTCGTTCGCCCCAGGTAGATCTGTTTGTGACTTGAAAAAGCCCACTATGTGGGCGAAACGTTGTCAATAAAGGATCACATTATACTGCATATGTGTTTATTTTTCCATTGTGTCGGTATTTTATACCATTTATTTTCACACGCACTAATATGTACTAATTTCAAAATGACCAGTCATTATGAGGACAGGTATCCCGCTGCGGTTCTTGCTGCTGCTACTGCTACGACTACTACTACTATTACTACTACTACTGAACATTAAAATGGTATAAAATACCGACAGGTTGTTAGGTAAGACACATATGCAACAGTTAGGTATCTTTATTATGAAACGTTTCGCCTACACAGTAGGCTTCTTCAGTCAAGTACAGAAAAGTTGATAGAAGCAGAAGATACTTGAAGACGATGTAATCAGTCCATCACCCTTAAAGTTTTGAGGTGGTCAGTCCCTCAGTCTGGAGAAGAGCATTGTTCCATAGTATGAAACAATATGGAGATGAAGTGACAGAATGGAGCTTTTTATAGCGCCAAGAGGTGAGACGTAGGCCACTAGGAGAGGTAAGAACTCAGATGTTGAAAGGTCAGGTCCCTCTCAAATCCAGCCGCTCTCACTAGTGGAAGTTGTCGAAGTTGATTGCAGGTCTGTACCAAGATACCCTTGTGTTGCAGTTGTCTGACAGATTGAACATTAAAATGGTATAAAATACCGACAGGTTGTTAGGTAAGACACATATGCAACAGTTAGGTATCTTTATTATGAAACGTTTCGCCTACACAGTAGGCTTCTTCAGTCAAGTACAGAAAAGTTGATAGAAGCAGAAGATACTTGAAGACGATGTAATCAGTCCATCACCCTTAAAGTTTTGAGGTGGTCAGTCCCTCAGTCTGGAGAAGAGCATTGTTCCATAGTATGAAACAATATTACATCGTCTTCAAGTATCTTCTGCTTCTTTCAACTTTTCTGTACTCGACTGAAGAAGCCTACTGTGTAGGCGAAACGTTTCATAATAAAGATACCTAACTGTTGCATATGTGTCTTACCTAACAACCTGTCGGTATTTTATACCATTTTAATGTTCGATTGTAATAATGTTGGTAGAATTACCGACAATATGTAAAGTAAAAGGACACAAGTGCAACTAATGTGACATTTTATGTGGCAACGTTTCGCTCTCTGGAGAGTGAAACGTTGCCACATAAAATGTCACATTAGTTGCACTTGTGTCCTTTTACTTTACACTTCAATGATATCTCCCCTCATTCTACGTCTCTCCAGACAGTGGAGATTTACGGTTTTAAGTTTATCTTCATACGGGAGATTCCTGTTGCTGCTGTTCTTACTGCTGCTGCTGCTGCTGCTGCTGCTGCTGTTGCTTCTGTTACTACTACTGCTGCTGCTGCTATTGCTGCAGATGCTGCTGTTGTTGCTGCTGCTGTTGATGTTGTTGTTGTTGCTGCTGCTGTACTGCTACTGCTAATACCAGGATGCCTTCTCTTCGTACCAGGATGCCTTCTCTTGAGCAACTTTACCAGCAGCTGAGAGAGGAGCTCAGAGTTGCTAAGATGGAGATACGGCGATTAACGGAGGAGAACAAGAGGATTCGTAGTAATCCTTCTGTTGTGAGTCCCCAGGTTAAGAGGGGAGCTTGGTCAGTGGCCGGGCAACATGGAACCAAGCTGAAGATCAAGAAAACGGTTGGAGAGGCGGAAACAACGAGAAACCAGAAGACTACCGTGGAAACTTCCAACTCATTCTCGGTGCTACCTGACGAATGTGAGTGTTCTGCTGGGAATGCCACAACGAGCACCAAAGAAGCATTGGCAGACGTGAGTAAGACATCCCTAGAAACCCCAACGAAGACCATCGAGAACGTCTTGACGAATTCTACAAGTGGTGTAATGCTACCTGGCGAATGTGAGTCGACTACTCGGAGCATCACGACGGACGACGCCAAGGAAGGTAAAAACATTGTTGTTGTTGGGGATAGCCAGATTAGGTACATGGATAGGGCATTCTGTTTGAAGGATAGGAGTAGGAGGCAGAGAGTGTGTTTTCCTGGGGCTGGGATGAAGGATATTGTTAGCCGTCTGGATGACATCATGAGAGGTAATGGGAGCAATCCTATTATCTGTCTCAGTGCTGGAGGCAACGATGTTGGCAGACGTAGGAGTGAGGACCTGATTAGCAGGTATAGGTCAGCAATAGAGATAATTAGGAGGAAGGGTGGGAAACCTGTCATATGTGGCATTTTGCCAAGGAGAGGAGTTGGAAATGAATGGTTGTCCAGAGCAATTGGTGTCAATTGCTGGCTGGACAAGTACTGTAAGGAAAATGCGGTAACATTCATTGACAACTGGGACCTCTTCTATGGCAGAAATGACATGTATGCCAGGGATGGGGTTCACTTATCTAGGTGTGGGGTGGGAGCACTGGCCAACGCAGTGGAGGGAGCTGTTAGGTCTTTAAACTAGGAATAGTTAGTGGTATGGGTTTTGGCGGGAAAACTGTGAAGTCGCAGGGTAGTAACATGAGTACTAGGAGAACTAGTAATAGGCAAAATGAAGTGGATATTGGAAAGCCAGTGGCACTAATTGACAAGGACAGTAATAAGTTTAGTGGAATAACAGAAAGGAGCAGGAATGATAAAGAGAAAGGAGGGTCCTTAAGTATATATTACACAAATAGTCGCAGTGCTAGGAATAAGATGGACGAGTTGAGACTAGTTGCTAGTGCAGGTAACATAGATGTATTTGCCATTACTGAGACGTGGTTTAATTCAAAAAGTCGGGACATGCCTGCAGAATGTCACATTCAGGGTTTTAAATTGTTCCAAGTAGATAGAAGTATCGGGAAGGGGGGTGGGGTGGCATTGTATGTCCGAGATAGCTTGAACTGTTGCATAAAAACGGGTATTAAGTCTGAAGTAACACATACAGAGTCTGTTTGGATAGAATTTTCAGAGGGGCATGAAAAATTAATTTTAGGTGTAATATATCGTCCCCCAAATTTAGATAGGGACCAAGGGAGACTACTATGGGAGGAAATTGTTAGGGCCACAAGGCACGATAATGTAGTAATTCTAGGAGACTTTAACTTTAGTCATATTGATTGGAATTTCTTGACTGGGAATTTAGAATCATACGATTTCTTAGAAGTAGTTCAGGATTGTTTTTTGAAGCAGTTTGTGACAGAACCTACAAGGGGAAATAACCTGCTTGACTTAGTTCTGGCAAACAATGAATCCCTTGTTAATAATTTAGAAGTTTCAGAGGAACTGGGTGCTAGCGACCACAAATCAATTACATTTAGAATTGAATGGAAGTATGATAGTAGGGATAACTCAGTAACAGTCCCAGATTTTCGCTTAGCAGATTACGATGGGCTTAGAGAACACTTATCATCTGTTGACTGGGGTAACGAAGAGAGCTATCAATATGACAGTTTTCTGAACACAATACATGCTGCTCAAAGAACGTTTATCCCTTATAAGGAAATTAGATCAAATAGAAATGACCCAAAATGGATGAATAATAGGCTGAAATATCTACTAGGGCATAAGAAAGGAATTTATAGGCGTATCAAAAGAGGCGAGGGTCACCTTATGAATCAGTATATTGACATTAAGAGGGACATTAAAAAGGGGATAAGAAAAGCTAAAAGGGACTATGAAATTAAAGTTGCTAGGGATTCTAAAACTAACCCAAAAAGTTTTTTCCAGGTATATAGAACAAAAGTCGGAGATAAGATAGGTCCCCTTAAAAATAACTATGGGCATCTTACTGACAAAGAGAATGAAATGTGCTCGATTTTAAATAATTATTTTCTCTCGGTTTTTACACAGGAAGACACTAATAATATTCCGGTAATTAATTTTTATAGTGGATCAGAAGAAGATAAATTATGTAACATCACAGTCACTAGTGAAATGGTTGTGAAGCAGATAGACCGACTGAAGCAAAATAAGTCACCGGGTCCTGATGAGGTTTTTTCAAGGGTTCTTAAGGAATGCAAAATGGAAGTCTGTGAACCATTAACTAATATTTTTAATTTATCTCTTCAAACAGGTGTAGTGTCTGATATGTGGAAGATGGCTAATGTAATTCCTATTTTTAAAACAGGGGACAAGTCGTTACCGTCAAATTACCGCCCAATAAGCCTGACCTCAATTGTAGGCAAGTTGCTAGAGTCAATTATAGCTGAGGTTATAAGAAGCCATCTCGATAAGCATAGCTTGATTAATGATACTCAGCATGGATTCACAAGAGGCCGGTCTTGTATAACTAATTTATTAACTTTCTTCAGTAAAGCTTTTGAGGCTGTTGACCACGATAAAGAATTTGATATTGTTTACTTAGATTTTAGTAAGGCATTTGATAGAGTTCCGCACCAAAGACTGTTGAAGAAAGTAGCAGCTCATGGCGTTGGGGGAAGGGTGCTCTCGTGGATCGAGTCATGGCTCACAGACAGGAAGCAGAGAGTTTCCATAAATGGGGTTAAATCCGAGTGGGGATCAGTAACAAGTGGCGTTCCACAGGGATCAGTCTTGGGCCCGTTGTTGTTTATAATATATATCAATGATCTTGATGAAGGAATTACTAGTGATATGAGCAAATTCGCCGATGACACGAAGATAGGTAGGATAATTGATTCAAACGTAGATGTTAGGGAACTTCAGGAGGATTTAGACAAACTCTACTCTTGGTCAGAAAAGTGGCAGATGCAGTTCAATGTAGATAAATGCAAGGTTCTGAAGCTCGGGAGTGTCCATAACCCTAACACTTATAAGTTAAATAATGTAGAACTTAGCCATACAGATTGCGAAAAGGACTTGGGGGTTATGGTAAGCAGCAACCTTAAACCAAGACAGCAATGCCTAAGCGTACGTAATAAGGCAAATAGATTACTGGGATTTATATCAAGAAGTGTAAGCAACAGAAGTCCAGAGGTCATACTGCAGCTTTATACATCATTAGTAAGGCCTCACCTAGATTATGCAGCTCAATTCTGGTCTCCATACTACAGAATGGACATAAATTCCTTAGAAAACATTCAGCGTAGGATGACTAAATTAATACATAGCATTAGAAATCTTCCTTATGAAGAAAGATTGAAGACTCTTAAGTTACATTCACTTGTTAGACGAAGAATGAGGGGAGACCTGATCGAAGTGTATAAGTGGAAGATAGGTATTAATAAAGGGGATATTAACAAGGTCTTGAGGATATCTCTCCAAGAGAGAACCCGCAGTAATGGATTTAAATTAGATAAGTTTAGATTTAGAAAGGACATAGGAAAGTATTGGTTTGGAAGTAGGGTAGTTGATGAGTGGAACAGTCTACCTAGTTGGGTTATTGAGGCTAGGACTTTGGGTAGTTTCAAATTTAGGTTGGATAAGTACAAGAGTGGGAGGGGTTGGATTTGAGAGGGACTTGCACATCGGAGCTTGTTTCTTGGGTGGCATTGAAAATTGGGTTGGTCAAATATTTGCTGCAGTGTTCCTCCTTTCTTATGTTCTTATGTTCTTATACGGCTGTTCCTGTTGCTCTTGCTGGTGCTGTTGCTGCTGCTGCTGCTGTTACTGCTGCTCCTGTTGTTGTTGCTATTGCTGCTGTTGTTGCTGTTGCTGCTGTTGTTGTTGCTGCTGTTGCTATTATTACTGCTACTGTTGCTGTTGTTGTTGTTGTTGTTGCTGCTGCTGCTGTAGTTGCTGCTGCTGCTGTTACTGTTGTTGCTGCTGCTGTTGTTGCCACTACTACTATTGCTGCTGTTGCTCCTCCTGCAACACGATGCTAACATGATGTTAATCTGATGTTAACATGATGCTAACATGATTTTAACATGATGTTAACATGATGCTAGCATGATATTAACATGGCGATAACATGATTTTAATATGCTGTTAACATATGAACATGATGCTAATACGATTTTACCATAATGCTAACATGATGTTAACATGATGTTAACATGATGCTAACATGATGTTAACATGATGTTAACATGATGCTGACGTGATACTAACATGAAGTTAACATGAAGTTAACATGATGCTAACTTGTGTTGACTTGTTTGCCCTCGTTATTATTACTCGTAAGGAAGCGTTAAATTCATAAGGGAGCCATACAATGACTTGGGAAGGAGAGGCAGTCAGATTTAATCATGGAAAGGAAGGATCGCTCCAATATGTTGGATCTAGATCCTTTCACCTTGTAGTTATATGTATAATATGACGTAGACTATAACAGATACTTGATAATAATAATAATAATAATAATAATAATAATAATAATAATAATAATAATAATAATAATAATAATAATAAATATAATTATAACAATTAATAATAATTATATTATTATTATTATTATTATTATTATTATTATTATTATTATTATTATTATTATTATTATTATTATTATTATTATTATTATTAAAGAGTATGTATGGTCTGTTTTCAGACTGCACATAAGAGCAGCTATGCTGTACACCTGTCAGCTTGCTTATATTACAGGTGTAACGGTGTTACATAGTTTTATGTTTTGCAGATCCGGCCTCTCTGGCGGCTACAGTTATGACAACGTGTTTTATGAGAGTGACAGAATGACTCAGAGCTGCAACACTATGTTCCACCAGTACCCTGTTCATCAGTGGAGCAAAGAGGTGGGTGTCTCCTCTCCCCTGGGTGAGTGTCTCCTCTTTAGGAGCAGACGCCTCACTTAATAAACAGCAGGAGTGATCGGCACATCAATTGTTGAACATCAAAATGGTATACAATACCTGACAGTCCAACTCACCCTAAGTGAAACCATCTTCCTGCTCCCGATTCCTACCATTTCAGTGCTGAGTTTTATCATCAGTTTCCTCGCTGATAATGTTATTTAATCGATGTTATTGATTATAATGAAATTATACCGTCAACACACATTCAGAGAGTGTTTTACCAGTTGATTTACAAATAGCTACGAATGAATAAGCTGCACTAATAGCAGGAAATTCGTGTTGACGTCTTACAGTGCTTGTTGCGATACATAGATAAATAGATGATATATTTTTTTTTTAATTTCGCTGGTAAACCACTCAAAGGAGAGAAATTACTTGATATACCGACATACGATCCGTAATTGACGTTTTGCTCACAGAGTGAGTTTTACCAAGTGACAAAGAGGAGAGAGAGAAGAATGAGCCTACTAGCCCATACTAAGCAGTTTCTTCCTAACCCATCACTTCTCAGCCGTGTCTTTGTCCAACCAGATAATAGATTCAACACACATCGCCTGACTTTCCCTCTCACTACGCTCCCTGTGTAAAATAGGCCCATCCCCTCTGTCTCTGTCTCTGTCTCTGTCTCTCTCTCTCTCTCTCTCTCTCTCTCTCTCTCTCTCTCTCTCTCTCTCTCTCTCTCTCTCTCTCTCTCTCTCTCTCTCTCTCTCTCTCTCTCTCTCCATTGACCCTGGTCGGGATATTACCGGTAAACCTCAGACAACAATCTCTCTCCAGGTAGATTTGTTTGTGACTTAATAAAGTCCACTCTGAGGGCGAAACATTGTCAGTAGGTGATCCCATTATACTGCATTTGTGTATATGTTTTTTATCAATGATAGTTTAGAAAAATACATAAGCAAACACTGGGAAGTATTTATTAGAAAGCTTTACGGTCCTGGGACCTTGATCACTTCTCAGAAGTGATCAAGGTCTCAAGACCGAAACTTTTTTTAATAAATATGTCCTAGTGTTTGCTTACGTGTTTTTCAAAACCAACTTGCCGTTTTCTATTCCTTGTCGTTTTCTATTACTTGTCGTTTTCTATTATTTACTATCACTGGAAAATCAATGATAGTAAATAATTTTTAGCAACCCAAGTGAAACTATTAAGGATAGTCAATAATATTTAGTAACATATGTAAATTCGTCGAGGATAGTCCATGGATAGAGTTCAGGTGGCAGATTGGTGAGTGAGGCGACGGCGTCCCAAAACACATCTCACCTTCCAGGCCTCAATTAAAATAATGTCAGCGCGTAAATGCTTTCCTTCACAGCCAAGATTTATTTATTGCTTAATGTTTGTGTAAGTTGTAATCTCAAGAGGAAAACGCAACACAAACACTGGAAATAAGTCACTTTATCTGACATTTTTTGGTTATCCTAGTAGGTAATTTACACATACGTGACTATGTATGATAATTTGTGTAAGTGTATGTATGTGTCCCTATACCTAAATAATCCTGCTTACTAAACAGCTGAGTGAAACGATCATGATAATTATAATTATTATTTTGTATTTTATTATTATTATTATTATTATTATTATAATTATTATTATTATTATTATTATTATTATTATTATTATTATTATTATTATTATTACTACTACTATTACTACTACTACTGCTGCTACTACTACTACTACTACTACTACTACTACTACTACTACTACTACTACTACTACTACTACTACTACTACTACTACTACTACTTCTACTACTACTACTATTACTACTACTACTACTACTACTACTACTACTACTACTACTACTACTACTACTACTACTATTAATGTTATTTAAACACCGGCCGTCTCCCACCGAGGTAAGAAGACCCAGTAAAGAAGAAACACATTCACCGTCACTCATTCATTCATTGTCTTTCAAGAAGGTTGTTAACATGTGATGACCCTCCAGACCGCAGCAATCCTACCCCACCTTCAGAGTGCAGACACTGTACTTTCCACTTCCACGACTTAAGTTCATGTAACCAGATTCCCTGCATCCCTTCATAAATGTTACTTTGCTCACACTCCAACAGCATGTCACCTCATAAAAACACCACTTACCTCCACTCACTTTAATCTAACACGCTCACACACGATTACAGGAAGCCTAAGCCCCTCGCCGCAAAACCGTCACCCACCAACAAGAGGGGGTTGGCCTGTATGTCACAGAATCGCTCATTTGCTCGGAACTACTAAACACCTCAAATAATGTAGTTGAAGATTTGGCAGTAAAGATCGATAACCAAAACCTTGTCATTGTGACTCGCGAAATCGTAATGACACTATTGCAAACAAACCACTGGTGGGCATTGAACTCGTGGCGAGTGAGTCGTAAAACTCCAGGCCAGCATACAAGCCACTGGGCCAACTGGCTACAATAAGATTCATCCAACTAGGTATATTTATACACCATAGATAAGTTAGTACAGGCCCACTGTGACCACATATTCAAGTTTTTACCTTGTCATTGCGGTTGTTTACAAACCTCCGGATGCTGCTTCCCAACAATTCTAGGAACATCTTTTCAAAATTGACCTCTGTCTGAAAATCTCTCAACTCCTGCCCCAAACATCTTGCTGCTGGGCGTTTTCAACTTAAGACACCTAAAGTGGAGGAATGTAGCAAATAATGTTTTAGCAGAGATAGCCCCAGGAGGCAACTCAGACGAAAATTCACACACATGAGCTATTAAATCTCTGCAACAAAGTCATATTAAATCAGCAAATAATAGAGCCAACAAGACTGGAAAATACACTAGACCTTATCTTCACCAACAATGATGATCTGATATGGAATATAATAGTATCAAAGACCATACACTCACACCACAACATAACAGAGGCACAGACATGTATATGTGGGGCTCCTGACCAGCAACAGGTTACTAGTTATGAAGGTGCCTTCACCAAATTCAACTTCAGTGGGATCAAGTCAACCATGTCCTAAATGAAACAAGCTGGGAAGATATCCTAAACAATACAGATACGAACCTTTGCCTAAAAAGAATTAATTCTGCGATACTTGAGGTATGCTCAAGGCACATTTCATTACGAAAAAAGAAGAGAAGATGTAAACTAGAAAGAGAGAAACGCTCCCTATAGAGGCGAAGACGAAGAATCACAAAGCTGCTCAAAGGGACCAGTATATCTGAAATACAAAGGGAGGCACTGGTCAGAGAAATAGCAAATATCAAACTTAAGCTAAGGAATCGTATAGAACACAAGAAACTCAGGAAGAATTTAAAGCCATAAATGAAATCGAAAAAAAAAATATTTTCTTATGCCAAATCTAAGGACAAAACAACATCCAGTACTGGACCCTTGCTTAGACAAGACGGGACTTACACAGATGACAGCAAAGAAATGAGTGAGATACTGAAGTCCCACTATGACTCAGTGTTTAGTAAGCCGTTAACAGGATTAGGAGTCGAGAATCTAAATGAAATTTTTATGACCGAGACTCAAAAATTGGTCATTTCAAAAATCTCCGATATTTTCCTTACACCAAAAGACTTCGATAAACGCAATAAATGACATGCCCATACCCTTGGCCCTAGGCCCAGATTCATGGAACTCCGTGTTCATCAAGAACTGCAAGAAGCCACTTTCACGTGCCTTCAGCATTCTATGGAGAGGGAACATGGACACAGGGGTCATCCCATAGTCACTAAAAACAAAAGACATAACCCCCCTCCACAAAGGTGGCAATAAAGCAATTGCAAAGAATTACAGACCTATAGTACTAACGTCTCATATCATAAAAATCTTTGAAAGGGTTCTAAGAAGCAAGATCGCCACCCACCTAGATATCCATCAGTTACACAACCCAGGGTAACATAGGTTTAGAGCAGGCCGCTCCTGCCTGACCCAACTACTGGACCACTATGACAATGTCCTGGATTTTCGAGAACCTTCGACAAGTGCGACCATGGTGTAATAATGCACAAAATGCGTGATAAAGGAATAAAAGAAAAAGCTGGTAGATGGATCAGTAGCCTCCTAACAAACAGAACACAGTAAAGTCTGAGGCAGCCACTGTGAAAAGCTCTGTTCCACAAAACACACTGCTCGCCCCCATCCTCTTCCTTATCCTCATATCAGGCATAGACAGAGAGGTAAGTCACAGCACCGTGTCTCCCTTCGCAGATGGCACAGAGAACAATATGAAGTTCAATGAAGAGAAATTTCAATTACTCCGATACGGAAAACTCGAGAAAATTAAAAGTGTATCGGAGTATAGAACAATTCCAATCACACAATAGAGCGAAAATCTAATGTGATGGACCTGAGAGTGATAATGTCAGAGGATCTCACTTTCAAAGCTCACAACAATGTATCTACCACATCTGCTAGGAAAACAAGAACCTTCAAAACTAGGGATGCCAAGCCCATGATGATTCACTTCAAATCCCTTGTTCCCTCTAGGCTGGAATACTGCTGCACACTAACGGCCATTATCGAAGCAGGCGAAATTGCAGACCTGGAAAATGTTCAGAGAACTTTCACGGCACGTATAAGTATGATAAAGCACCTAAATTACTGGGAACGGTTGAAGTCCCTTGATTTGTACTCCCTGGATGCAGGCAAGAAAGATACATGTTAATATACACTTGGAAAATCCTGGAAGAACTAGTCCCAAATTTGCACACGAAAATCGCTCCCTATGAAAGCAAAAGACTGGGCAGGAGATGCAACATCCCCCTCAATGAAAAGCAGGGGTACCACAAGTACACTAAGAGACAACACAATAAGTGTAAGTGGTCCAAGATTGTTCAACTGCCTCCCAGCATACATAAGGGGGGATTACAAATAGACCCCTGCCTGTCTTCAAAAAAGCACTGGACATGCACTTAAAGTCAATACCTGACCATCCAGGCTGTGGATCGTACGTCGGTTTCCTTGCTGCCAACAGTAACAGCCTGGCTGATCAGGCTCTGATCCACCATGAGACCTGGTCACAGACCGGGCCGCGGGGCCACTGATCCCTCCACTACAGATTTATATGCCCTACAAATCATTATATTTTGTTCCATCCTTTCTAAATGTCCGAATCATCTCAACAACCCCCCTGGATAATACTTTTAGAAGATTTGCATCACCTTCTAATTTCCAAACGACGAATTCTCTGCATAATATTCACAACACTCATTGCTCTCAGATGCCTCCAGCCTCTTCCCTGCTGCAACGGTCACAACCCATGCCTCACACCCTGATAAGAGCATTGGTACCACTATACTCTCATGCATTCCCCGTTTTGTTTCTATGGACAACGTTCTTTCAAGTACTTTCACACTTCTCAGTGCGTCATCAGGAGCTGTGCAATGTTGCAAAGGCAACAACAGGAGGCCTATCCAACCTGACTATATATGGGGTGGGGTGTGGTGGGGACCGGTGTGTGGTGGCATCCCGCTTGCCTCTCCCAGACAGTATGAGACTGGTGTGTGCTTCCACACTACCACTCTCTGAAAACTTACCTTACATCTCCTGTTGTTGTCTTTGCAACATTGCACAGCTCCTGATGACGCACTGAGAAGTATGAAAGTACTTCAGCTAAAGATTTCCACCCCCCGTGGTTTATCTTGCATATATATATATATATATATATATATATATATATATATATATATATATATATATATATATATATATATATATATATATATACATATACATATATATATATATATATATATATATATATATATATATATATATATATATATATATATATATATATATATATATATATATATATATAAGAAGTGAGGTTTTCTACAGAGCGGCTCCCACAGTATGGCTCCTCCTGAAAAGGCCTTCTACAGAGTGGCTCCTTTTCCAGAGTGGCTCCCTTTTCACACCTATGTGGTAATGACCCTTTTCACACCTATGTGCTAATGACCTTGACCCTGCCCACGACCCCCACTCACGACCCCCGCCCACGACCCCCGCCCACGACCCCCGCCCACGACCCCCGCCCACGACCCCTGCCCCACGACCCCCGCCCACGACCCCCCCCGTCCCCCCCCCCGCGCCCCCCCCCGCGCCCCCCCGCGCCCCCCGACCGTCGTGCCGACCCACCACCCGCGCCGCGCCCTCGCGCCCCGCCCCGCGCCCCTCGAGCCCCGCCCGCGCCTTCTGCTGCGCCTTCTGCAGCGTCGTCCGGATCGCCCCCGCGCCCCGAATTTTTTTCCGATTTTTTCGAATTTTTTTTGAATTTCATTTGCTCTCCTCGGATCAAATTTTTGAGGTTCCCCCTCCCACTTTCACCCCCACCCCAAATTTTCTCGATAATACAAGTTTTGGATTCCCCCCTATGGGGGTTTCGAAATTCTTATGATCTCCTTGGATGAAGTTTTTTTTTCTCGATAATACAAAGACTCCAATTCCTCGGATCAAATTTTTGGGTTCCCCCCTCTGGGGGTAAGCATTCAAATGAACTCCCACTTGCATCCCAACTTTTTTTTTTCGATAATACAAAGACTCCAATTCCTCGGATCAAGTTTTCGGATTCCCCCCCTATGGGGTTTCGAAATTCTTATGATCTCCTTGAATCAAGTTTTCTCGATAATACAAAGACTCTACTTCCTTGGATCAAGTTTTTCTCGATAATACAAAGACTCCATCTCCTCGGATCAAAGTTTTTTGGATTCCCCCCTCTGGGGTAAGTATTCAAATGAACTCCTTCTATGGGGGCATGCTTACTACAGGTCTAAACAAGTGTGACGTCAGTATTCCTCTCATTAAGTTAAATGAAGTAAAAAGGGTGTTTACTCGGCGGTCAGTGACGTCACACACACACACACACACACACACATACAAGCTGAATCTTGTCGACTTCCCCCTATGTCAGTGACGTCACATGATGACCTCACACATACAGGCTCAATCTTGTCGACTTCCCCCTATGTCAGTGACGTCACGTGATGACCCCGCACACAGGCTGAATCTTGTCGACTTACCCCTACACACATTTCATATACAACATAGGGGAAAACATTTTCACTCTTAACCCAGGATAACTCAATTAATTTCACATTTTTTTCGTTAATACCCACATCAATCCACAATTTCTTTACAACACAAGTCTAGACATTTTTCTCGTTTTAACTATTTCATCTCAGGTCACTCCCCACGAAGTAACCTACCTCCTCCCCACCCTCCCGATCCCTCACACTCCAACCAACACCTCACAATTTTCACTCATAACCCCCCAATTTTTCTCGTTTTAACTATTTCATCAGAAAGTCACCACAACACTTATAACCACTTTTCGATAAATTCACTAGTCACAATTTTACATATTACGAAGTTAATACACACACACACCTCACTTTGAACACCTTCAAAACACTCTCATAAATCATTTGAATACTCACAAAAAATACCTTTGAACATTTCCAAACAACACTGAAACACTTCCAAGACAACATTTTGAATACTCCCAAATAAGATTTGACAGCTCTAATTTATCTACACTTACACATTTCATTAAATTACAACTCATCCCCCCAAACTCCTCCCTCAGTCTCCAGACTTCACAACATTATCACAAAAACTAACTCAAACACTTTACTTTGAACATCACCAAAAAAACACCATCAATTGCCTTTGAATACTCCAAAAACATCATTCGAACACCCCCAAAATCACCTCTGAATACTCTCAGAACACCTTCATAAGTACTCTTGCACATCATTTGAACACCTTCAAAAACACCTTTGAACATTTCCAAACAACACTGAATCACTTCCAAAACACCATTTGAGTACTCCCAAATACACCACTGAATACACTCAAAACACCACCAAAATCACCCACAACCCACAACGCCCACACCCCTACAATTTTTTCTCGTTTTATCTAATTTCATCAGAAAGTCACAACAACCCACATTTTTTTTCTCGTTTTATCTAATTTCATCAGAAAAAGGTACAACAACCCACAACTTATAACCACTTTTTCGATATCTCTAGTTCGACAACAACGCCCACAATCCACAACACCCACATCCCACAACACCCACATCCCACAATCCACAATTTCTTCACAAAATACAACACAAGTCTAGACATTTTTCTCGTTTTAACTATTTCATCAGAAAAAGTCACCACACCACTTATAAACACTTTTCAGCAACTCTAGTTCGACTACATTACCCACAACCCTCATCATTTACCAAATTTATTCACATTTTTTTCCCCCTTCTTTTTACTGAATCTTAAATGTAATACACATTCCTCTTTACATTACTAAAATTCTAATAAAATCCTCTCCATACCCAGCTCCTTGTATCCACATAAATTGATATTATACTCGCATCAACTAATCTCACTACCCAACTATTGCGACATGTTTCAACACCCTCCATTCTTTTCCAATATATCATAACTTTTCAATTCTATAACTTCTTTTTAAAATATTCACACATTTACCTTTATTTTCAGTAACCTAACTTATCTTAACCTAACCTAACCTAACCTAAAATAACCTAACCTAACTTATCCTAACCAACTCACTTTACTTTGAACACCTTCAAAACACTCTCATACATCATTTGAGACAACCTTTTCTCAATATGTCTCATCCACAACCTTTATCATCTCACTACAGAACAACCCCAAGATTACTTCGAACACTCTCATAAATCATTTGAATACTCACATAAACACCTTTGAACATTTCCAAACAACACTGAAGCACTTCCAAAATATCATTTTGATTACTCCCAAATAAGATTTATCATCTCTAATTTATCTACACTTACACATTTCATTAACTGAAATTACAACACATCCACCAAACTCCTCCCTCATTCTCCAGACTTTACAACATTAGCACAAAAAAAAAACTAACTCATACACTTATGACATGAGACATTACCATATCTAACACACTGACTAACTTTGAACCAACTCTGAACACCACTGATCTTCTTCAAAAAATACTCTGCACATCATTTGAACACCTTCAAAAAACACCATCAAACACCTCCGAATACTCCCAAAACACTACTGATTACTACCAAATCACCACTGAATACTATCAAATCACCGTCAAAATCACCAGAAACTAAGTTTAACATCACTATCTAACATCCTTTTTATAGAAATCCCCTCAAATCACTATAACCAAGAACTCCCTCCCCATTTGGCGCATAAAAAAAAAAGCATGAACACAAACCTAATACGCAAACACTTAGTACATGATCACCATCAACTGAAAACATATCTTGTACACACACATAATCTAAGACAACCACCAACTACAATCACCCATGTTCACTTACCTCAAAAATCACTAATATCACAGAAAACACTCATTTTTATAAACATTTCACACACACACAAAAAAAATCATATTTGACAATATCTAAGCGCACTCACCTCACTACCACCAACACACGATGTCACACCTCACAGGACCGACGAGCTCACCTCCAGTGACGTCACACTCCCATTGTGTTACTTGGTGGTTGGTAACATCACACCCAACCCACCTTGTTTCAACCTGTTGTACCCTACATTATCTAAGAACACTATATCCAAGACGATTACCAGATTTTATGATCCCCACCACCAAGATCACAGAAAACACACATTTTTATAATTATTCACACAAAAATCACGATCACCAATTCCATATCATGTTTACCGTCATCTATCAACACTCATCACCAAGATCACCAAAAATCTAAGATCATGCATCTCAAAACTACTATGATCACTGAAAACACTTATTTTTTAAACATTCGCACAAAAATAAGACATACACAAAAATACCACAACACTTCCACCAACATCTATAACATAACATGAGCACTATAACATATCACTATCACAAAAAAAAAAAATACACAGACACCCACATCTTATACATTTCAATCACAAATTTAAGACATGAGACATACACACCAAATCTAAGACATTCACCTCCAACTAAGACATACACATCTTAACTAAGACATACACCAAAAAACCTATACTTGACATATTGCGATATGAATATTCATACCGCATTTAAAACATCCTTCCTTATTCATTCCGTATATCTCCTAGAGTTGTTTTAACCCCGACGGACCCATCACGACGTAGGAGAAAGAGGAACCATCACCACTCCAACACCACCTACTACACTCTGGCTCCTAATGTCATGATGGGCCCGTCGGGGTTAAAACAACTCTAGGAGATATACGGAATGAATAAGGAAGGATGTTTTAGGGATGATGTGTATGTCTTAGTTGGAGGTGAATGTCTTAGATTTGGTGTGTATGTCTCATGTCTTAAATTTGTGATTGAAATGTATAAGATGTGGGTGTCTGTGTATTATTTTTTTTGTGATAGTGATATGTTATAGTGCTCATGTTATGTTATAGATGTTGGTGGAAGTGTTGTGGTATTTTTGTGTATGTCTTATTTTTGTGCGAATGTTTAAAAAATAAGTGTTTTCAGTGATCATAGTAGTTTTGAGATGCATGATCTTAGATTTTTGGTGATCTTGGTGATGAGTGTTGATAGATGACGGTAAACATGATATGGAATTGGTGATCGTGATTTTTGTGTGAATAATTATAAAAATGTGTGTTTTCTGTGATCTTGGTGGTGGGGATCATAAAATCTGGTAATCGTCTTGGATATAGTGTTCTTAGATAATGTAGGGTACAACAGGTTGAAACAAGGTGGGTTGGGTGTGATGTTACCAACCACCAAGTAACACAATGGGAGTGTGACGTCACTGGAGGTGAGCTCGTCGGTCCTGTGAGGTGTGACATCGTGTGTTGGTGGTAGTGAGGTGAGTGCGCTTAGATATTGTCAAATATGATTTTTTTTTTTGTGTGTGTGTGAAATGTTTATAAAAATGAGTGTTTTCTGTGATATTAGTGATTTTTGAGGTAAGTGAACATGGGTGATTGTAGTTGGTGGTTGTCTTAGATTATGTGTGTGTACAAGATATGTTTTCAGTTGATGGTGATCATGTACTAAGTGTTTGCGTATTAGGTTTGTGTTCATGCTTTTTTTTTATGCGCCAAATGGGGAGGGAGTTCTTGGTTATAGTGATTTGAGGGGATTTCTATAAAAAGGATGTTAGATGGTGATGTTAAACTTAGTTTCTGGTGATTTTGACGGTGATTTGGTAGTATTCAGTGGTGATTTGGTAGTAATCAGTAGTGTTTTTGGGAGTATTCGGAGGTGTTTGATGGTGTTTTTTGAAGGTGTTCAAATGATGTGCAGAGTATTTTTTGAAGAAGATCAGTGGTGTTCAGAGTTGGTTCAAAGTTAGTCAGTGTGTTAGATATGGTAATGTCTCATGTCATAAGTGTATGAGTTAGTTTTTTTTTTGTGCTAATGTTGTAAAGTCTGGAGAATGAGGGAGGAGTTTGGTGGATGTGTTGTAATTTCAGTTAATGAAATGTGTAAGTGTAGATAAATTAGAGATGATAAATCTTATTTGGGAGTAATCAAAATGATATTTTGGAAGTGCTTCAGTGTTGTTTGGAAATGTTCAAAGGTGTTTATGTGAGTATTCAAATGATTTATGAGAGTGTTCGAAGTAATCTTGGGGTTGTTCTGTAGTGAGATGATAAAGGTTGTGGATGAGAGATATTGAGAAAAGGTGGTCTCAAATGATGTATGAGAGTGTTTTGAAGGTGTTCAAAGTAAAGTGAGTAGGTTAGGATAAGTTAGGTTAGGTTATTTTAGGTTAGGTTAGGTTAGGTTAGGTTAGGATAAGTTAGGTTAAGTTAGGTTAGGTTAGGTTAGGTTAGGATAAGTTAGGTTAGGTTAGGTTAGATTAGGATAAGTTAGGTTAGGTTAGGTTAGGTTAGGTTCGGTTAGGTTAGGTTAGGTTTGGTTAGGATAAGTTAGGTTAGGTTAGGTTATGTTAGGTTAGGTTAGGTTAGGTTAGGTTTGGTTAGGATAAGTTAGGTTTGGTTATGTTAGGTTAGGTTAGGTTAGGTTACGTTCGGTTAGGTTAGGTTAGGTTAGGTTAGGTTAGGTTAGGTTAGGTTAGGTTAGGATAAGTTAGGTTAGGTTAGGTTAGGTTAGGTTAGGTTAGGATAAGTTAGGTTAGGTTAGGTTAGGATAAGTTAGGTTAGGTTAGGATAAGTTAGGTTAGGATAGGTTAGGTTAGGTTAGGACAGGTTAGGATAGGTTAGGTTAGGTTAGGTTAGGTTAGGTTAGGTTAGGTTCGGTTAAGTTAGGTTAGGTTTGGTTAGGATAAGTTAGGTTAGGTTAGGTTAGGTTAGGTTAGGTTAGGTTAGGTTAGGTTAGGTTAGGTTAGGTTAGGTTAGGTTAGGTTAGGTTAGGTTAGGTTAGGTTAGGTTAGGTCAGGTTAGGTTACAGTTGGTCTGGAAAGAGATGATTATGTGATTTTCTACCTTGGGTGTGAACACCATTTCATGGCGTCTGTCTGACCTGAGTTGACGCAGGTGTTCGGTAAGGAGATGACTATGTGATTTTCTACCTTGGATGTGAACCGCATTTCATGGCGTCGTTGGAGGGGGGAAGGGGTGTACAAAAATCATGACGCAATACTTTGGGGTAAGGCATTAGGTTAGGTTAGGTTAGGTTAGGTTAGGTTAGGTTAGGTTAGGTTCGGTTAGGTTAGGCTAGGTTAGGTTAGGATAAGTTAGGTTAGGTTAGGTTAGGTTCGGTTAGGTTAGGCTAGGTTAGGTTAGGTTAGGTTAGGCTAGGTTAGGATAGGTTAGGTTAGGTTAGGTTAGGTTAGGTTAGGTTAGGTTAGGTTAGGTTAGGTTAGGTTAGGTTAGGTTAGGTTAGGTTAGGTTAGGTTAGGTAGGTTAGGTTAGGTTAGGTTAGGATAGGTTAGGTTAGGTTAGGTTAGGTTAGGTTAGGTTAGGCTAGGTTAGGTTAGGTTAGGTTAGGTTAGGTTAGGTTAGGATAGGTTAGGTTAGGTTAGGTTAGGTTAGGTTAGGATAGGTTAGGTTAGGTTAGGTTAGGTTAGGTTAGGTTAAGTTAGGTTAGGTTAGGTTAGGTTAGGATAGGATAGGTTAGGTTAGGATAGGTTAGGTTAGGTTAGGTTAGGTTAGGTTAGGTTAGGTTAGGTTAGGTTAGGTTAGGTTAGGTTAGGTTAGGTTAGGTTAGGATAGGTTAGGTTAGGTTAGGTTAGGTTAGGTTAGGTTAGGTTAGGATAGGTTAGGTTAGGATAGGTTAGGTTAGGTTAGGTTAGGTTAGGTTAGGTTAGGTTAGGTTAGGATAGGTTAGGTTAGGTTAGGTTAGGTTAGGTTAGGTTAGGATAGGTTAGGTTAGGTTAGGTTAGGTTAGGTTAGGTTAGGTTAGGTTAGGTTAGGTTAGGTTAGGTTAGGTTAGGTTAGGTTAGGTTAGGTTAGGTTAGGTTAGGTTAGGTTAGGTTAGGATAGGTTAGGTTAGGTTAGGATAGGTTAGGTTAGGTTAGGTTAGGATAGGTTAGGTTAGGTTAGGTTAGGTTAGGTTAGGTTAGGTTAGGATAGGTTAGGTTAGGTTAGGTTAGGTTAGGATAGGTTAGGTTAGGTTAGGATAGGTTAGGTTAGGTTAGGTTAGGATAGGTTAGGTTAGGTTAGGTTAGGTTAGGATAGGTTAGGTTAGGTTAGGTTAGGTTAGGTTAGGTTAGGTTAGGTTAGGTTAGGTTAGGTTAGGTTAGGTTAGGTTAGGTTAGGTTAGGTTAGGTTAGGTTAGGTTATGTGTGTGTGTGTGTGTGTGTGAGTGTGTGTGTGTGTGTGTTAGGTGGTTATAGAATTTTGTGAATATCTTGGGTACAGTGATTTTAGTGGATTTGAGATGGGTGATGAGATGTATTTGTGGATGTGAAATGTGATTTTTGCGTGTGTTCAGAAGAGGTGTGTTGGGAGATGGGTGAGTGGATGTGAAGAAATGCGGGTGAGATGGAGAGGGGTATGGGGAGGGTTGTATTAGAAATTTAATGAAATATGGGGGGATTTTACTGAAAATAAAGGTAATGTGTGAATATTTTAAAAAGAAATTATAGAATTGAAAAGTTATGATATATTGGAAAAGAATGGAGGGTGTTGAAACATGTCGCAATAGTTGGGTAGTGAGATTAGTTGATGCGAGTATAATATCAATTTATGTGGATACAAGGAGCTGGGTATGGAGAGGATTTTATTAGAATTTTAGTAATGTAAAGAGGAATGTGTATTACATTTAAGATTCAGTAAAAAGAAGGGGGAAAAAAATGTGAATAAATTGGTAATTGATGAGGGTTGTGAGTAATGTAGTCGAACTAGAGTTGCTGAAAAGTGTTTATAAGTGGTGTGGTGACTTTTTCTGATGAAATAGTTAAAACGAGAAAAATGTCTAGACTTGTGTTGTATTTTGTGAAGAAATTGTGGATTGTGGGATGTGGGTGTTGTGGGATGTGGGTGTTGTGGATTGTGGGCGTTGTTGTCGAACTAGAGATATCGAAAAAGTGGTTATAAGTTGTGGGTTGTTGTACCTTTTTCTGATGAAATTAGATAAAACGAGAAAAAAAATGTGGGTTGTTGTGACTTTCTGATGAAATTAGATAAAACGAGAAAAAATTGTGGGGGTGTGGGCGTTGTGGGTTGTGGGTGATTTTGGTGGTGTTTTGAGTGTATTCAGTGGTGTAGTTTCAGTGGTGTAGTACTCAAATGGTGTTTTGGAAGTGATTCAGTGTTGTTTGGAAATGTTCAAAGGTGTTTTTGAAGGTGTTCAAATGATGTGCAAGAGTACTTATGAAGGTGTTCTGAGAGTATTCAGAGGTGATTTTGGGGGTGTTCGAATGATGTTTTTGGAGTATTCAAAGGCAATTGATGGTGTTTTTTGGTGATGTTCAAAGTAAAGTGTTTGAGTTAGTTTTTGTGATAATGTTGTGAAGTCTGGAGACTGAGGGAGGAGTTTGGGGGGATGAGTTGTAATTTAATGAAATGTGTAAGTGTAGATAAATTAGAGCTGTCAAATCTTATTTGGGAGTATTCAAAATGTTGTCTTGGAAGTGTTTCGGTGTTGTTTGGAAATGTTCAAAGGTATTTTTTGTGAGTATTCAAATGATTTATGAGAGTGTTTTGAAGGTGTTCAAAGTGAGGTGTGTGTGCGTATTAACTTCGTAATATGTAAAATTGTGACTAGTGAATTTATCGAAAAGTGGTTATAAGTGTTGTGGTGACTTTCTGATGAAATAGTTAAAACGAGAAAAATTGGGGGTTATGAGTGAAAATTGTGAGGTGTTGGTTGGAGTGTGAGGGTTCGGGAGGGTGGGGAGGAGGTAGGTTACTTCGTGGGGAGTGACCTGAGATGAAATAGTTAAAACGAGAAAAATGTCTAGACTTGTGTTGTAAAGAAATTGTGGATTGTTGTGGGTATTAACGAAAAAAATGTGAAATTAATTGGGTTATCCTGGGTTAAGAGTGAAAATGTTTTTCCCTATGTTGTATATGAAATGTGTGTAGGGGTAAGTCGACAAGATTCAGCCTGTGTGTGCGGTCATCACGTGACGTCACTGACATAGGGGGAAGTCGACAAGATTCAGCTTGTATGTGTGAGGTCATCATGTGACGTCACTGACATAGGGGGAAGTCGACAAGATTCAGCTTGTATGTGTGTGTGTGTGTGTGTGTGTGTGTGTGTGTGTGTGTGTGTGTGACGTCACTGACCACCGAGTAAACACCCTTTTTACTTCATTTAACTTAATGAGAGGAATACTGACGTCACACTTGTTTAGACCTGTAGTAAGCATGCCCCCATAGGAGGAGTTCATTTGAATACTTACCCCAGAGGGGGGAATCCAAAAAACTTTGATCCGAGGAGATGGAGTCTTTGTATTATCGAGAAAAACTTGATCCAAGGAAGTAGAGTCTTTGTATTATCGAGAAAACTTGATCCAAGGAGATCATAAGAATTTCGAAACCCCATAGGGGGGGAATCCAAAAACTTGATCCGAGGAATTGGAGTCTTTATATTATCGAAAAAAAAAATTGGGATGCAAGTGGGAGTTCATTTGAATGCTTACCCCCAGAGGGGGGAACCCAAAAATTTGATCCGAGGAATTGGAGTCTTTGTATTATCGAGAAAAAAAAACTTCATCCAAGGAGATCATAAGAATTTCGAAACCCCCATAGGGGGGAATCCAAAACTTGTATTATCGAGAAAATTTGGGGTGGGGGTGAAAGTGGGAGGGGGAACCTCAAAAATTTGATCCGAGGAGAGCAAATGAAATTCAAAAAAAATTCGAAAAAAATCGGAAAAAAATTCGGGGCGCGGGGGCGATCCGGACGACGCTGCAGAAGGCGCAGCAGAAGGCGCGGCGGGGCTCGAGGGGCGCGGGCGGGGCGCGAGGAAGCGGCGAGGGTGGTGGGTCGGCGCGACGGTCGGGGGGCGCGGGGGGGCGCGGGTGGGGGTCGTGGGCGGAGGTCGTGGGCGGGGGTCGTGGGCGGGGGGTCGTGGGCGGGGGTAGTGGGCGGGGGGTCGTGGGCGGGGGTCGTGGGCGGGGTCAAGGTCATTAGCACATAGGTGTGAAAAGGGTCATTAGCACATAGGTGTGAAAAAGGAAATGGAGCCACTCTGTAGAAGGCCTTTTCAGGAGGAGCCATACTGTGGGAGCCGCTCTGTAGAAGGCCTTTTCAGGAGCCATACTGTGGGAGCCGCTCTGTAGAAAACCTCCCTACTTATATATATATATATATATATATATATATATATATATATATATATATATATATATATATATATATATATATATATATATATATATATATATATATATATATATATATATATATATATATATATATATATATATATATATATATATATATATATATATATATATATATATATATATATATATATATATATATATATATGTGTGTGTGTGTGTGTGTGTGTGTGTGTTAGTTACCATTTGGTCCTAGGCACATGTCGATTAGACACTAGGCCTGTTGTATGTGCATGCGTGTGTGTGTGTGTGTGTGTGTGTGTGTGTGTGTGTGTGTGTGTGTGTGTGTGTGTGTGTGTGTGTGTGTGTGTGTGTGAAGAAAAAAATAGCACGAAAGTACACTTCTTGATGACCCTCAGCACGTCCGTGGGTGGCTGTTCTCGGTGTGTCAGGAGAACAGCATCGACGGTGACTACCTGGCTGACTTCGGCAAGTACACAGGAGCACAGCTGATGACAATGACCCTTGAGCACTTCCAGCAGCTCAATCCACTCCACGGTAAACTACTCTATGACAGGATCGCACGTTTTGCCCGGGCCTCAACTCCAGGTAAGCTCATTTTTCTTGATATATATAAATTTATAATGACAAAGCACCACACACACACACACACACACACACACACACACACACACACACACACACACACACACACACACACACACACACTCAAACACACACACACACACACACACACACACACACATACACACATATATATATATAATATATATATATATATATATATATATATATATATATATATATATATATATATATATATATATATATATATATATATATATATATATATATATATATATATATATATATATATATGCATATATATATATATATATATATATATATATATATATATATATATATATATATATATATATATATATATATATATATATATATATATATATATATATATATATATATATATATATATATATATATATATATATATATATATTCAAAGAGGGTCATGGAGCGCCCAGGGGAATGGGAAAGTAAGCAGATCTGAAAATAGGAAAGGGAAGTTAGCAACAGTTTCCTTGATCAAGAATCCTTCACTAACTTCAAGGCACCTGGAAGGATAGTAGAGGCTGTGCCATAAATTTCTGTTCATTCCATGATGCTGTGAAATAGAAAAAAAAATTTAACACAGGCGAGAAGAAAATTTCAATTAAACCACAAGTTAGTCAACTCACTAATACACCCAGTGTATTAAACCACAAGTTAGTCAACTCACTAATACACCCAGTGTATTAAACCACAAGTTAGTCAACTCACTAATACACCCAGTGTATTAAACCACAAGTTAGTCAACTCACTAATACACCCAGTGTATTAAACCACAAGTTAGTCAACTCACTAATACACCCAGTGTATTAAACCACAAGTTAGTCAACTCACTAATACACCCAGTGTATTAAACCACAAGTTAGTCAACTCACTAATACACCCAGTGTATTAAACCACAAGTTAGTCAACTCACTAATACACCCAGTGTATTAAACCACAAGTTAGTCAACTCACGAATACACCCAGTGTATTAAACCACAAGTTAGTCAACTCACTAATACACCCAGTGTATTAAACCACAAGTTAGTCAACTCACTAATACACCCAGTGTATTAAACCACAAGTTAGTCAACTCACTAATACACCCAGTGTATTAAACCACAAGTTAGTCAACTCACTAATACACCCAGTGTATTAAACCACAAGTTAGTCAACTCACTAATACACCCAGTGTATTAAACCACAAGTTAGTCAACTCACTAATACACCCAGTGTATTAAACCACAAGTTAGTCAACTCACTAATACACCCAGTGTATTAAACCACAAGTTAGTCAACTCACTAATACACCCAGTGTATTAAACCACAAGTTAGTCAACTCACGAATACACCCAGTGTATTAAACCACAAGTTAGTCAACTCACTAATACACCCAGTGTATTAAACCACAAGTTAGTCAACTCACTAATACACCCAGTGTATTAAACCACAAGTTAGTCAACTCACTAATACACCCAGTGTATTAAACCACAAGTTAGTCAACTCACTAATACACCCAGTGTATTAAACCACAAGTTAGTCAACTCACTAATGCACCCAGTGTATTAAACCACAAGTTAGTCAACTCACTAATACACCCAGTGTATTAAACCACAAGTTAGTCAACTCACTAATACACCCAGTGTATTAAACCACAAGTTAGTCAACTCACTAATACACCCAGTGTATTAAACCACAAGTTAGTCAACTCACTAATACACACAGTGTATTAAACCACAAGTTAGTCAACTCACTAATACACCCAGTGTATTAAACCACAAGTTAGTCAACTCACTAATACACCCAGTGTATTAAACCACAAGTTAGTAAACTCACTAATACACTCAGTGTATTAAACCACAAGTTAGTCAACTCACTAATACACCCAGTGTATTAAACCACAAGTTAGTCAACTCACTAATACACCCAGTGTATTAAACCACAAGTTAGTCAACTCACTAATACACCCAGTGTATTAAACCACAAGTTAGTCAACTCACTAATACACCCAGTGTATTAAACCACAAGTTAGTCAACTCACTAATACACCCAGTGTATTAAACCACAAGTTAGTCAACTCACTAATACACCCAGTGTATTAAACCACACGTTAGTCAACTCACTAATACACCCAGTGTATTAAACCACAAGTTCGTCAACTCACTAATACACCCAGTGTATTAAACAACAAGTTAGTCAACTCACTAATACACCCAGTGTATTAAACCACAAGTTAGTCAACTCACTAATACACCCAGTGTATTAAACGACAAGTTAGTCAACTCACTAATACACCCAGTGTATTAAACCACAAGTTAGTCAACTCACTAATACACCCAGTGTATTAAACCACAATTTAATCAACTCACTAATACACCCAGTGTATTAAACCACAAGTTAGTCAAATCACTAATACACCCAGTGTATTAAACCACAAGTTAATCAACTCACTAATACACCCAGTGTATTAAACCACAAGATAGTCAAATCACTAATACACCCAGTGTATTAAACCACAAGTTAGTCAAATAACTAATACACCCAGTGTATTAAACCACAAGTTAGTCAAATAACTAATACACCCAGTGTATTAAACCACAAGTTAATCAACTCACTAATACACCCAGTGTATTAAACCACAAGATAGTCAAATCACTAATACACCCAGTGTATTAAACCACAAGTTAGTCAAATCACTAATACACCCAGTGTATTAAACCACAAGTTAGTCAAATCACTAATACACCCAGTGTATTAAACCACAAGATAGTCAAATCACTAATACACCCAGTGTATTAAACCACAAGTTAATCAACTCACTAATACACCCAGTGTATTAAACCACAAGACAGTCAAATCACTAATACACCCAGTGTATTAAACCGCAAGTTAATCAATTCACTAATACACCCAGTGTATTAAACCACAAGTTAGTCAAATCACTAATACACCCAGTGTATTAAACCACAAGTTAGTCAAATAACTAATACACCCAGTATATTAAACCCAAGTTAGTCAAATAACTAATACACCCAGTGTATTAAACCACAAGTTAGTCAAATAACTAATACACCCAGTGTATTAAACCACAAGTTAGTCAAATCATTAATACACCCAGTGTATTAAAACACAAATTAATCAACTCACTAATACACCCAGTGTATTAAACCACAAGTTAGTCAAAACACCAATACACCCAGTGTATTAAACGACAATTTGATCAACTCACTAATACACCCAGTGTATTAAACCACAAGTTAGTCAAATCACTAATACACCCAGTGTATTAAACCACAAGTTAGTCAAATAACTAATACACCCAGTGTATTAAACCACAAGTTAGTCAGATCACTAATACACCCAGTGTATTAAACCACAAGTTAGTCAGATCACTAATACACCCAGTGTATTAAACCACAAGTTAGTCAACTCACTAATACACCCAGTGTATTAAACCACAAGTTAGTCAACTCACTAATACACCCAGTGTATTAAACCACAAGTTAATCAACTCACTAATACACCCAGTGTATTAAACCATAAGTTAGTCAAATCACTAATACACCCAGTGTATTAAACCACTAGTTAGTCAAATCACTAATACACCCAGTGTATTAAACCACAAGTTAGTCAAATCACTAATACACCCAGTGTATTAAACCACAAGTTAGTCAACTCACTAATACACCCAGTGTATTAAACCACAAGTTAATCAACTCACTAATACACCCAGTGTATTAAACCATAAGTTAGTCAAATCACTAATACACCCAGTGTATTAAAACACTAGTTAGTCAAATCACTAATACACCCAGTGTATTAAACCACAAGTTAGTCAACTCACTAATACACCCAGCGTATTAAACCACAAGTTAATCAACTCACTAATACACCCAGTGTATTAAACCATAAGTTAGTCAAATCACTAATACTCCCAGTGTATTAAACCACTAGTTAGTCAAATCACTAATACACCCAGTGTATTAAACCACAAGTTAGTCAAATCACTAATACACCCAGTGTATTAAACCATAAGTTAGTCAAATCACTAATACACCCAGTGTATTAAACCACTAGTTAGTCAAATCACTAATACACCCAGTGTATTAAACCACAAGTTAGTCAGATCACTAATACACCCAGTGTATTAAACCACAAGTTAGTCAACTCACTAATACACCCAGTGTATTAAACCACAAGTTAGTCAAATCACTAATACACCCAGTGTATTAAACCACAAGTTAGTCAAATCACTAATACACCCAGTGTATTAAACCATAAGTTAGTCAAATCACTAATACACCCAGTGTATTAAACCACTAGTTAGTCAAATCACTAATACACCCAGTGTATTAAACCACAAGTTAGTCAAATCACTAATACACCCAGTGTATTAAACCATAAGTTAGTCAAATCACTAATACACCCAGTGTATTAAACCACTAGTTAGTCAAATCACTAATACACCCAGTGTATTAAACCACTAGTTAGTCAGATCACTAATACACCCAGTGTATTAAACCACAAGTTAGTCAAATCACTAATACACCCAGTGTATTAAACCACAAGTTAGTCAAATCACTAATGCACCCAGTGTATTAAACCACTAGTTAGTCAAATCACTAATACACCCAGTGTATTAAACCACTTGTTAGTCAAATCACTAATACACCCAGTGTATTAAACCACAAGTTAGTCAAATCACTAATACACCCAGTGTATTAAACCACAAGTTAGTCAACTCACTAATACACCCAGTGTATTAAACCACAATTTAGCCAACTCACTAATACACAAAGTGTATTAAACCACAATTTACCCAAATCACTAATACACCCAGTGTATTAAACCACAATTCAGCCAACTCACTAATACACCAAATGTATTAAACCACAATTTAGCCAACTCACTAATACACCCAGTGTATTAAACCACAAGATAGTCAAATCACTAATACACGCAGTGTATTAAACCACAAGACAGTCAAATCATTAATACACCCAGTGTATTAAATCACAAGTTTGTCAAATCACTAATACACCCAGTGTATTAAACCACAAGTTAGTCAAATCACTAATACACCCAGTGTATTAAACCACAAGTTAGACAACTCAGTATTACACCCAGTGTGTTAAACCACACTAATACACCCGTTGTATTAAACCACAAGTTAGTCAACTCACTATTATCCCCAGTGTATTAAACCACAAGTTAGTCAACTCACTATTATCCCCAGTGTATTAAACCACAAGTTAGTCAATTCACTAATACACCCAGTGTATTAAACCACAAGTTAGTCAAATCACTAATACACCCAGTGTATTAAACCACAAGTTAGTCAAATCACTAATACACCCAGTGTATTAAACCACAAGTTAGTCAAATCACTAATACACCCAGTGTATTAAACCACAAGTTAGTCAACTCATTAGTGCACCAGTGTATTAAACCACAAGTTAGTCAACTCACTAATACACCCAGTGTATTAAACCACAAGTTAGTCAACTCATTAGTGCACCATTGCATTAAACCACAAGTTAGTCAACTCACTAGTACACCAGTGTATTAAACCACAAGTTAGTCAACTCACTAGTACACCAGTGTATTAAACGACAAGTTAGGCAACTCAGTATTACACCCAGTGTGTTAAACCACAAGTTAGTCAACTCATTCACTATTACACCCAGTGTATTAAACCACAAGTTAGTCAACTCTATCACTATTACACCCATTGTATTAAACCACAAGTTAGTCAACTCACTATTACACGCAGTGTATTAAACCACAAGTTAGTCAACTCACTATTACACGCAGTGTATTAAACCACAAGTTAGTCAACTCACTATTACACGCAGTGTATTAAACCACAAGTTAGTCAACTCACTAGTACACCAGTGTATTATACCACAAGTTAGACAATTCACTATTACACGCAGTGTATTAAACCACAAGTTAGTCAACTCAGTATTACACCCAGTGTATTAAACCACAAGTTAGTCAACTCACTAGTACACCAGTGTATTAAACCACAAGTTAGACAATTCACTGTTACACGCAGTGTATTAAACCACAAGTTAGTCAACTCACTATTACACGCAGTGTATTAAACCACAAGTTAGTCAACTCACTAGTACACCAGTGTATTAAACCACAAGTTAATCAACTCACTATTACACGCAGTGTATTAAACCACAAGTTAGTCAATTCACTATTACACGCAGTGTATTAAACCACAAGTTAGTCAACTCACTAGTACACCAGTGTATTAAACGACAAGTTAGACAACTCAGTATTACACCCAGTGTGTTAAACCACAAGTTAGTCAACTCACTATTACACGCAGTGTATTAAACCACAAGTTAGTCAACTCACTAGTACACCAGTGTATTATACCACAAGTTAGACAATTCACTATTACACGCAGTGTATTAAACCACAAGTTAGTCAACTCACTAGTACACCAGTGTATTAAACGACAAGTTAGACAACTCAGTATTACACCCAGTGTATTAAACCACAAGTTAGTCAACTCACTATTACATGCAGTGTAAAAACCACAAATTAGTCAATTCTCTAGTACACCAGTGTATTATACCACAAGTTAGACAATTCACTATTACACACAGCGTATTCAACCACAAGTTAGTCAACTCACTATTACACGCAGTGTGTTCAACCACAAGTTAGTCAACTCACTATTACACGCAGTGTGTTCAACCACAAGTTAGTCAACTCACTATTACACGCAGTGTGTTCAACCACAAGTTAGTCAACTCACTATTACACGCAGTGTGTTCAACCACAAGTTGGTGGGATTACTCAGGAATGAACTTAGAACAATTTTTTTATTTTAACACACTTTTATAGTCTAAGAGCTGTTATCAAACCTCAGCTCATTTCGAAGCTCCAGCTCTATTTGAGGTATTCTACCCCCCCCCCAGGTTGCCACCCAGGTACTTAATGCTAGATGAACAAGGGCAGTGGACACTTGGTACGTGAGGCGAGCGAGCTACCAACCAAGCCAGGGAATACCTGAAATGTTATTTAGTGCTATATGCGTTTTGTAGAAGGAAAAAGACAGCAGTAACCAAAAATTCGCTCCTGAAGCCGCTTTGATTAATTTATCGAGTCGGAGTAGGATGTCAATAATTGAGGGTCCCTTTCTAAAACCAAATTGATGGGGAGAGGCAGTTTGTGATCTTTAAATACCAGTCTGTTTACAGGGATTAATTCACAAACAGCGTTGTGTTAGTGATGGGTCTGTAATGAGACAGACCTTATCTTGAGGTTCCTAGTTTAAGGAACAGAAGGACTACTTCATGACTCACGTAATCGTTAAACACCACTGCAGCGCCGTGTCACCATCTGGAGAAGACCCGGGCCGGAAGTACCGGCAAATCGTCAAGAAGAACCATTGCAGCAAATCACAGAACAGGTGGGACTTGAACCCATGGAGGGAGGTGAGGCCTCAGACTCACATGCCAGTGTGTTTACCACTGGACCAGCTGGCTCTATTACAGCCAGCTGGTCCTGAGTTTTAGGCCTCTGAGTTTTTGGACTCACTTGCCGTGGGCTCGAACCCCAGCCGTTCTGTGATTTAATTACTACTTTGGTTTTCCAGTTTCATCAGTATGAGACTTAAAATTCAGTGAGCAGTTTTCCCACTCGGGTTTGGAGTGCAGTAAGGAAAGTGGTTCAGTATAGTCCTTGCGAACACGAACAAAGTGATGCCCAGTTGCTTCGGCGACTTCGATAGCATCTACTACTGTTTCACACACAACAGTAAGAACGGGACCAGTCAGGTTTACACCTGACTACTAACTTTCGTACTTGTTTCCAGACTGCGCAGGTGGAAGTAGTGTTGTTCGGTGGACACATAAGAAAATCAATATATTCGTTTAGCTGTCTGTTTAATTTGACTCACATGTGCTCTTGCTTGTTTGTTAGTTAGACAATGGTCTATGGTGCAACTGTAAAGGTAGCGGCTTCATGCACCTCATTTCAGACGAACTGCACGAGCGCAGTCGTGAGACCACCAGGAGACACGTTTCTGAAAATATTTACTTGGACTCCGAGGAATGGCTAGCGTAGCTGCCGAGAGTACCGAAGTGGTAGAGGAATCGGGAGGAGGATTAGAAAAAAAGCCATGGTCAGTATTAGGTGGCCAATATGCGCGCTCGAATTATCACTACGATGGGCAAGGATGACTGATGTAAGAACAAGAAGTAATAAGAATACGGATGTGGAGCGCTGTCTTGTAGATCATTTATTACTGTCCAGTCGAATTCTAGCGCTATTAAGTAAGAGTAGATAGAAAGATTTACACACAAGAAGGCATACCGGGTTTGTGGAGCTAGGTGTGTCAGATTGTTGGTGTTTGAAATGTGGAGAGATAATGATATGAGAGAAGATTCAAACTGGTCTCTTCGAGAGTTACAATGTGACCCTCTTCATATTAGTTAAAGACAAGAGTCGTGAAGGGAAGAGATTTTATGAGCAGACTGTGTACCATTTATCTAAACAGACATGAACTACAGAATAGCAGAGTACAAACAGAGGTTGGGGAATGTGGGAAGAGTGTTGCGCACAAGAAGAGTGCTTTCATAGCTGCAGTCGTCAGGAAGGGCATCTAACGTTTGTAAAAGAACGACGAGAAACAAAACATTCATCTGTGTTATATAGGTTAGATTCTAAGTGTAAGGCATACAGTAAAAAGAGGGTGGGGGGGGAATAACATTTAGATTTCTCCCCTATTTCCCTTGTATCCTCTAATATCCCATTACATAACTGACACTATTGCTGGTAATTCTGCGGCAGAGGTAATCAAAAGGTTCTTATGGACTGGAGTGGTCGCTAAACTCTACGTCAGGTAGTAGAGGCACAGTAGTGTAATGGATCTGTATGTAGTGGGGTTCAGTGTGTCAATAGAAGCAGTATGAGTATGCATGTTAGTTGCAAACTTAGAAGGTGGAAAAACAGTAACAGTGTGAAGGGCAGGATCATGAGGCTGAGATGCTGTGATATTAGTGAAAGGTTGTAGTCAGAGTCATGCGGTTTGTGCTTTCGGGTTTTAATGAGAGTTCTGTTGAGTTTCTCCGTTTTACGGAAGGTTTATTGAGAATAAAGAATAAAAAAGGCACAATATCGTGACTAGAATAGTACATAACACACACACTGGAGACTGAAACTTATGACGATGTTTCGTTCTGTCTTGAATAATTAACTAAGAGAAGAAAAGGTTGTGTGGGGGTTGGTTCAAGCGATTGTACTATTTTTGTAAGAATACGATTTAGTATGTACAGTTATATTTCTAGAAATATAACTTGATACTATGACAGTCAGTATTCAGACTATGAGTGTGTTCTCTGTGTCAGGTGCGTGCTGCTACCAGCAACAGATGCCACAGCACGACCCTTACATCTACACCACCTGCAGCGGTGCCACTTACTGCGATCTACAGCCTGACATGACCTCTGCGGTGACCCCTCAGGTCAACGATGGCTGGAGTGCCTGCTACCCTCTAAGGGACTACCCCTCCTCTGACATGCACTACTACACTCCCACCTACTCGACCCCCACACCACCCACCAGGGAGGAGGACTTTGACCCCCAAACCCTCGACAAATTGTACAGGCTGGACATGAATCAACAAGGTCCCTACGAGGAGGCTGCAGGTCTCAGCACCATGGGCATGGCTGCTGGGTATCTGCCAACTGCAGCCACCCCACCAACCACTCCTACCCATTCATCGCTTGTCTTGGGTAAGTCTACTACCACCTCTCACTCCTGCTTTGGTGACCAAGGCTGGCTATTATTATTGATATTATTATAAATTATAATAATAATAATGTTAATAATGATGATATTTGTTATTATCATTATTATTATTCTAAAAATAATAATAATAATTTTTATTATTATTATTATTATTATTATTATTATTATTATTATTATTATTATTATTATTAAGGGGAAGTGGGAAAGCCTTAGTTACCATAGAGCGTCTCCTGAATAGGAGCTAATCAAGTTTGATCCAAAGAAGATCAGAATAACTTTAGTTTCCCTAGATCATGAGCCACCCCTCCACCCCCTCCCCTCCACCCCCTCCTACCCTTCCACTCTCGTGGAGGCCAAATGGATCTTGAGCAGCAAGCGGCTGATGAGTCGTGGCTTAGACATGTTTGTAACTTGTTTTTGACTTGTTTTCTTGACCTCAGTAGCACCATAGTTGTTTTGTTTATCAAAGTAGTACCATAGTTATTGTTTACCTCAGCAGTTCCATAGTTTATTGGATTTTTCCTTTGTTTTAATTTACAGATCATCACTCGTCCAGTGACAGCGCCAACAGAAATAGAAGTAAGTACGAGAAAGACGTAAGAAATTCAATTGAGTTTAAAAAGAGGAATAAGATGTACACTAAGATGTTTCGTAGTAGTAAAAGATGATACTGGAGGAACCAGGTATATTCTTACCTACGCTATGTACAAGGTTTTCTAATAGCCTTATGAAGACATTTTCATATATATGTACTGGGATCAATATATATATATATATATATATATATATATATATATATATATATATATATATATATATATATATATATATATATATATATATATATATATATATATATATATATATATATATATATATATATATATATATATATATATATATATATATATATATATATATATATATATATATATATGTATAGTCCCTTTATATAAAGGGAAAGGGGACAAAAGAGATTGTAAAAATTATAGAGGAATAAGTTTACTGAGTATACCAGGAAAAGTGTACGGTAGGGTTATAATTGAAAGAATTAGAGGTAAGACAGAATGTAGGATTGCGGATGAGCAAGGAGGTTTCAGAGTGGGTAGGGGATGTGTAGATCAAGTGTTTACATTGAAGCATATATGTGAACAGTATTTAGATAAAGGTAGGGAAGTTTTTATTGCATTTATGGATTTAGAAAGGCATATGATAGAGTGGATAGAGGAGCAATGTGGCAGATGTTGCAAGTATATGGAATAGGTGGTAAGTTACTAAATGCTGTAAAGAGCTTTTATGAGGATAGTGAGGCTCAGGTTAGGGTGTGTAGAAGAGAGGGAGAATACTTCCCGGTAAAAGTAGGTCTTAGACAGGGATGTGTAATGTCACCATGGTTGTTTAATATATTTATAGATGGGGTTGTAAAAGAAGTAAATGATAGGGTGTTCGGGAGAGGGGTGGGATTAAATTATGGGGAATCAAATTCAAAATGGGAATTGACACAGTTACTTTTTGCTGATGATACTGTGCTTATGGGAGATTCTAAAGAAAAATTGCAAAGGTTAGTGGATGAGTTTGAGAATGTGTGTAAAGGTAGAAAGTTGAAAGTGAACATAGAAAAGAGTAAGGTGATGAGGGTATCAAATGATTTAGATAAAGAAAAATTGGATATCAAATTGGGGAGGAGGAGTATGGAAGAAGTGAATGTTTTCAGATACTTGGGAGTTGACGTGTCGGCGGATGGATTTATGAAGGATGAGGTTAATCATAGAATTGATGAGGGAAAAAAGGTGAGTGGTGCGTTGAGGAATATGTGGAGTCAAAAAACGTTATCTATGGAGGCAAAGAAGGTAATGTATGAAAGTATAGTAGTACCAGCACTCTTATATGGATGTGAAGCTTGGGTGGTAAATGCAGCAGCGAGGAGACGGTTGGAGGCAGTGGAGATGTCCTGTCTAAGGGCAATGTGTGGTGTAAATATTATGCAGAAAATTCGGAGTGTGGAAATTAGGAGAAGGTGTGGAGTTAATAAAAGCATTAGTCAGAGGGCAGAAGAGGGGTTGTTGAGGTGGTTTGGTCATTTAGAGAGAATGGATCAAAGTAGAATGACATGGAAAGCATATAAATCTATAGGGGAAGGAAAGAGGGGTAGGGGTCGTCCTCGAAAGAGTTGGAAAGAGGGGGTAAAGGAGGTTTTGTGGGCGAGGGGCTTGGACTTCCAGCAAGCGTGCATGAGCGTGTTAGATAGGAGTGAATGGAGACGAATGATACTTGGGACCTGACGATCTGTTGGAGTGTGAGCAGGGTAATATTTAGTGAAGGGATTCAGGGAAACCGGTTATTTTCATATAGTCGGACTTGAGTCCTGGAAATGGGAAGTACAATGCCTGCACTTTAAAGGAGGGGTTCGGGATATTGGCAGTTTTGGAGGGATATGTTGTGTATCTTTATACGTATATGCTTCTAAACTGTTGTATTCTGAGCACCTCTGCAAAAGCAGTGATAATGTGTGAGTGTGGTGAAAGTGTTGAATGATGATGCAAGTATTTTCTTTTTGGGGATTTTCTTTCTTTTTTGGGTCACCCTGCCTCGGTGGGAGACGACCGACTTGTTGAAAAAAAAAAAAAATATATATATATATATATATATATATATATATATATATATATATATATATATATATATATATATATATATATATATATATATATATATATATATATATATATATATATATATATATATATATATATATATATATATATATATATATATATATAAATATATGTATATATATATATATATATATATATATATATATATATATATATATATATATATATATATATATATATATATATATATGTATATATATATATATATATATGTATATAAATACATATATATATATATATATATATATATATATATATATATATATATATATATATATATATATATATATATATATATATATATATATGTGTGTGTGTGTGTGTGTGTGTGTGTGTGTGTGTGTGTGTGTTTAGCAATAAGAGTGTTGTCAATCTTAATGTTCAGTTGTGCAACACCTGCTCTGTTACCAAACATGATATAGAAGGTTTCGTCAGTATTAAGTGTAAGTTTATTGGCAGTCATCCAAGTTAATATTTTTATTAGCTCTTCGTTAACAATGGTGTTGAGTGAGGCAAGATTTGGGTGGAAGATGACATAAGTAGTGTCGTCTGCAAAGAGAATGGGTTTCAGGTGTTGTGTTACGTTATCTATGGAGGCAAAGAAGGGAATGTATGAAAGTATAGTAGTACCAACACTCTTATATGGATGTGAAGCTTGGGTGGTAAATGCATCAGCATAATATTTACACCACACATGTGGATACCCAGAATGATATAAAGCAACTGCAGAAATCACCCAAAAGTTCACAAATTACCAACAAATAGGACTCGTACTACACCTCCTACCCCGCTGCCACTGAAGTGATACTCCACTACATTCACCCATCACCCATCGCCTACTATTCACCCGAAGCCACGGCCAATGGACAAGGGTCAGAACAATAAAAGAAGATCCAGTAACCAGGTAAGGACTCCTAACATCAAAGGTGAGAGCAGTAATAACACGAGGAAAACTTGTGGTACTGCCAGCCAGGACACAACCCTCATCACCCACCGGCACCACCACAACACACGACAGACAACAACAAACATGGCTGCCGCCGCTACAGTCCAAGATAACTCCTTCCCATTATTTGATGTCAAGAAGATCACCGACCCAGAAATAGCTAAACTCCTTATGATTCAGAACCAAACGATCACCAAACTAACTCAAGAAATGCAGGAACTAAAGGCTAGCAATGCAGATTACCTCAACAAGATCACTGCTCTAGAACATAAACTAGACACTCTAGAACAACAAAGCAACACCCACACCCAGTCCTAGACACCATAACACTAAAAGACGTACCCTACTTACTACCAACATTACAGAGGAAAGATCAAGAGTGGACCAACAACTTGCCAATGTCATAACCAACTTCCAAGACCATAATGACCAACAGCAGCTATCTGACGCTGTTGTAGTTAACAGCAAACATCTCCCAGCCACAGTCACCCAAGAGACCTGCATGGAGACCACCCTACAGCTTATCAAGGACCACCTTCGCCTTAACATACGTAGTGACGACCTAAAGGATTGCAAACTGATGGGCTACCAAGCAGGTAAAAAAACAGTGCTGTTAAAATTCCAAACTAGCCTACAAAGAAACAACCTACTAAAAACATCTATTTCTATGAAAACTGATGTTTACGTCAATGAGTGCCTTACCAAAACAAGACAAAACCTTCTTTATCGGCTAAGAAAATTACGCTATGCCCAAAAAATCCACCAGTGCTTTGTGAGGGATGGAAAAATCGCAGTTAGGAAACAGCCCACTGGGAAGAGATACTTCATCTCTACAGAACATGACCTTAAAACATTCCTAAGTGAGGCTGGACTAACAGAGTCAGAGTAAAGTACAGATAATACCCATAGTCCACCGTTAGTGTTATATTGTCATAAATTTGTGCCCCCCTAAAATTCTAATACCCCAACTACTTTTGATTGTCATTGTTGTATTCAACGACCATTCTACCTCATAGTCTTAATTGTGTTTAATATCTACAGAATCTATCTCCTTTTTTACAACTTACCACATCACTGTTCCATCTTATTTTATTATAAACTAACCATAACTTGTCTTCAATAATTCTACCTCACTTTAAAAAACACTCAATTGCCCAATTTTATTCTAAATCCCTATTATTGCCCAATTTTACTTTAAACTATATTGATCAAACTTATTGTAAACTTCTTTTATTGACCATTTTTATTCCATACTTTTTTAAACTAGTATTTTCAACTACAACTTTTATATTATCCTGTCTACCATCTTACTAGCATATTATAACCAAGTCATTGCCATTTTTATTTTTATAATTTTTTTTTTATAATTCTTTTGCTACCATAATTTTTGTATTTTATCCTGTCAATTTAAATCTAATTGTACACTAATTCTTGTAAACAACTTATATAAGACCTTAGTGCAATTACAATTGAGAGTCTTGTGCCTTTATTATATTATTAGATTAATCACAGTTTTAATCTAGGTCATTCTAGCTCAATACATAGTCAATACCAAATTCACTATACTAGACCATAGTGCAATTACTAGTGAGAGACGGGTGCTATTTTTAATTTGTATTTTTATATTATTAGATTAAATTCAGTTGTACCATAGCTCATTCTAACTCAATACATAGTCAATACCAAATTCACTATATTAGACCATAGTGCAATTACTAGTGAGAGACTGGTGCTATTTGTAATTTGTATTTTTATATTATTAGACTAAACCTAGTTGTACTATAGCTCTTTCTAGCTCAATACATAGTCAATACCAAATTCACTATATTAGACCATAGTGCAATTACTAGTGAGAGACGGGTGCTATTTTTAATTTGTATTTTTATATTATTAGATTAAATTCAGTTGTACCATAGCTCATTCTAACTCAATACATAGTCAATACCAAATTCACTATATTAGACCATAGTGCAATTACTAGTGAGAGACTAGTGCTATTTTTAATTTGTATTTTTATATTATTAGATTAAACCTATTGTACTCTAGCTCACTCTAGCTCAAAACATAGACTCCACAAAAGTCATTATTAGACCTTAGTGCAATTACAAGTGAGAGTCTTGTTCTATTTTTAATTTGTATTTTTATATTACTAGTTTATACCTAGTTGTACTTTAGTTCACTCCAGCACAACACATAGACAACATCAACTTCATTATGTGTAGTAGTGACTATACTCTACATGACCAAAATACTCTAGCTATATACTTGTCCAAACTTCCTACCACCACAGATATCAGTACTAGAACACAACTCAGGATATAAATAACCATAATTTAAACCTAGAAGATGATTGATCACATTGACCCTGATCTAAACCTACATAATCTGACACACAATCAAAACCTATTGGAAAGTAACTGCCTTTATTACACAGCATCACAAGCCAGCACTATCCTAAACAATGCTAAAAGTCTATTAGTACTTAACTACAACATCAGGTCCTTAAGCAAACACTATGATGACCTCTTAGCACTCCTTGAATCACTAAAGACACCCTTCTCCTGCATTATTCTTACTGAGACCTGGCTTAAGCAGGACACAATGGATATCTACCCTCTACCAGGATACACAGCAATTCACAACTGCAGACCAAACCAAGTTGGGGGTGGTATTGCAATCTATTACTCTAACCAATTATCTTGCCTTAGCACCACTTGCTTTAGTGATGAATATGGGGAATACATTATTGCTAATTTTACTGTAAAAAACCTTAAGACGCCTATAACAATCGGTGCCATTTACCGGATACCTCACACAAACATCCCAAATTTCAGTGAGAAATTAAAGTCACTAATAACAAACAGACAAATGAATAAGCACCACCTTCTCTTAGGTGGAGACTTCAACATCAACCTTGGCTTACTAGATGATCAGCCTGTAACTGACTTCATCAACAATATGAACAACACACTTCTCATACCAACAATAACTAAACCAACCAGGCTCACTGAGACAAGTGCAACCATAATAGACCACATATGGACCAATATACTAGCCCCCCTTAAATCAGGGATAATCACAGATAGCACTACAGACCACTACCCTACCTTCATCCTGACAAACATTAGTAAACCACCACTTGAATACAACAAAGTCTCATTTAGACTCCATGACGAGGCCTCAGTAAGGAAGTTCACAGCTGACCTAGAGACTGTTGACTGGCCTACAGAATTCTCCAAGGCCAATGGTATTGATGACTGGACAGACATTTTTCTTAACAAATTACTTAGACTATACAACAAACATTGTCCTATAAAAACAAAACAGATCACAAACAAACGGCTTGGTTGCCCATGGCTAACCAGCACCATTCTGAAATCCATTGACAAGAAACACCAATATGAAAAGCAATATAGACAGGGCTTAATACACAAAGATATTCTTAAACACTATTCATCAGCTCTCCCCAAAGTAATAAAGAAAGCCAAACAACTATACTACTCCAGTAGATTCACAGACACTAGAGGAGATATAAAAAAGACCTGGAAAACACTCTCTCAGATTCTAGGGACCCACAAACTGAGAAAAACCAAGAATATTGTCCTAACTAAACCTAATGAAACACCACTACATCCCACTGACACAGCTAACAAGATAAACGACTTCTTCTCAACCATAGGATCTAATCTCGCCAGTAAAATCCCACATACCAATGCCCATGCCGGGGACTACCTAGATGGGAATTTCCCTAATTCCTTCTATCTTGCACCAACTGAGCCCACGGAAGTCACCGAGATTATAAAGTCACTTAAAAATAACTCGGGGAATCTGTCTCATGTCCCACCATTACTGTACAAGAGAGCGGCCTATGTCCTTTCGCATGCTATTTCATTACTTTTTAACAAGTCACTAGAGACTAGCACCTTCCTGAAACTACTCAAGATGGCAAGGGTTACACCAATACATAAAGGTGGTGACCCTACAGACTTAAACAACTATAGGCCAATATCTAACTTACCATTGCTATCCAAAATCTTTGAGAAACTCGTGCACAGGAGACTGTATTCATTTATAACGGCTCAAAACATACTCAACCCCTGCCAATTTGGATTCAGGAAAAATAAAAGCACTAATGATGCAATCATAAAAATGCTAGATCTGCTATACACAGCATTGGAAAATAAGGAATATCCACTAGGAATTTTTATTGACCTAAGAAAAGCTTTTGACACAGTAGACCACGACATCCTACTCCACAAACTTGATCATTACGGTATAAGAGGCCATCCGCTTGCTTATTTCAAATCTTACATTGCTAATAGGTATCAGTAAGTCACCATTAAAGATACAGCATCAGCAACACGGCCAATTGATACTGGAGTTCTGCAGGGAAGTGTCCTTGGTCCCCTGCTCTTCGTCATATACATCAATGACCTTCCAAACGTATCCCAACACCTGAAACCCATTCTCTTTGCTGACGACACGACTTATGTCATCTCTCACCCTAATCTTGCCACCCTCAACACCATTGTGAATGAGGAGCTGATCAAAATATCGACTTGGATGACAGCCAATAAACTTACGCTTAATACTGACAAAACCTACTATATTATGTTTGATAGCAGAGCAGGAGATGCACAAATTAACATTAAGATTGACAACACGCTAATTACCAGAAATAACGGGGGCAAATTCCTAGGCTTATACCTTGACAACAACCTGAATTTCAGCACCCATATTCAGCATATAACCAAAAAAGTATCCAAAACGGTTGGGATCCTCTCCAAGATACGATACTACGTGCCGCAAAATGCCCTTCTCACACTATACCACTCATTTATCCACACCTCACCTATGCTATTTGTGCTTGGGGATCAACTGCAGCAACACACCTAAAGCCAATAATAACCCAACAAAAAGCTGCAGTAAGAATAATCACTAAATCCCATCCCTGGCAACACACCCCCCCCACTCTTCATAGACCTAAACTTACTCCCTGTTCAGTACATCCACACTTACTACTGTGCAATCTACATCTACAGGGCCTTAAACTCTAATATCAACCTTGACCTAAAACGCTTTCTTGATAGTTGTGACAGAACCCACAGGCATAACATCAGACACAAACATCTCTATGACATTCCCCGTGTCCGACTAAACCTTTACAAAAATTCAATGTATGTCAAAGGCCCTAAAATCTGTTATACCCTACCTGAGAACTCTAGAACTACAGACACATTCATCACCTTCAAAACTACCAATAGAAAACATCTTATCTCCCTGGTACACCCTGTCAACTAACTACACGAATACCACCTGGTTGTTCACACTTACACTCACTCACTCATTTGACCATAAACAGAAATATTAATCTCAATCTTAAAATAACGAATCCTGTGATACTCCAATACTGAAACTATTTACTGTGCCAAAACAAAAGCATTCACATTGCTAAACTCACAAACTAGTATTTAGTCACTTAGCCATAATACCAACTTACCTCATAATTTGTAATACTTTACAATTAAGAATAAAACTAAGTCTGCCCGAAATGCCTAGCCATGCTAAGCGTTCTAGTGGTACACTCTGTAATCACTATTTTACAACATGTAAACCACACAATAACCAAATTTCTGTAAACTCAACATTATAATCCTTATAGAGAATAAACTTTGAATTTGAATTTGAATTTGAATTTGAATTTGAATTTGATGTATAAGAGGAAGAGTAGGGGACCAAGGACACTTCCCTGTGGCACTCCAGTAACAAGTGGTCGTGTTGATGAGGTTGTGTCCTTAATGGAGACGTATTGATATATATATATATATATATATATATATATATATATATATATATATATATATATATATATATATATATATATATATATATATATGCAAGACAAGCCACGGGGGATGGAAATCTGTAGCTCAAGTACTTTCACACTTCTCAATGCGTTATCAGGAACTGTGCAATGTTGCTAAAACAGCAACAAGAGAAGTAGGGTAAGTTTTCAGATTGATGTGGAGCCAGCCAGCCAGTCTCTGTCTGACAGGAAAGTGGGATGCCACCACACACCGGTCCCCTCCCTCCCCCCCTCACTCCCCAAAGGGGGGTGGGTGAGGTAGGCCTCACAGTTGAAATTACAAAAAAGGCCACTGGCATGCCTAGGCATTTCGGGCATACTGCTATCAAAGTTAGGTAACTGTAGTGATTAAATAGATTTACAATTGTGAGGTAGTTCAAAACATTTAAGAATATTATAATTTGTAAATTTTGTAATGAGAATGGTTTTGTCTTGACATGATACAGTTTCTACTAGAGCTCCTACACTGGAGTATCTAAGGCAAATTTAAGACTAGCTTAAGAATTAATAGGCAATAGCTATATTCAAATTTTATGTTTACAGTCATTTGGGTGAGTGTAAGTGTAAATTTGGAGGAATCACAGATATCGAGAGTATTGGATGAGTTTTGGATGTGTATGATATGAATAAGATGGTTTTCATGTAGTTAGCTGACGGTGGGGTGTGTTAGGGAGATAAGATGTTTTTTAACGGTAGTTTTGAAAATGGTGGTTGAGTCTGCAGTTCTAGAATTCTCAGGTAGGGAGTTCCAGATTTTAGGCGCTTTTATGTACACTGAATTTTTGCATAGATCTAGCCGGACACGGGGAATGTCATAGAGATTCTTGTGTCTGGTATTGTGCCTATGTATCCTGTCACAACTATCAAGAAATTGTTTTAATTCAGGGTTAATATTGGAATTTATGGTTCTGTAAATGTAGGTTGCACAGTAGATGTGAATGTTCTGCACAGTAAGTTTAGGTCTTTGAAGAGTGGAGGCGGGGTATGTTGCCTAGTATTGGATTACATGATAATTCTTACTGCGGCTTTTTGTTGGGCTATTATTGGCTTTAGGTGGGTTGCTGCTGTTGATCCCCAGGCAGAAATGGCATATGTGAGGTAGGGATTGATGAGTGAATAGTATTGTGTGGGTAGGGCTGATTGTGTTACGTAGTAACGTATCTTAGAGAGGATCCCAACCGTTTTGGATACTTTTTTTATGTGTTGGATATAGGTGTTGAATTTCAGATTGCTGTCGAGGTGTAGGCCCAGGAATTTGCCCTCATTATGTTTATGAAAAAGAGTGTTGTCGATCTTAATGTTCAGTTGTGCAACACCTGCTCTGTTACCAAACATGATATAGAAGGTTTTGTCAGTGTTAAGTGTGAGTTTATTGGCAGTCATCCAGGTTGATATTTTTAGTAGCTCTTCGCTAGCAATGGCGTTGAGGGTGGCAAGATTTGGGTGGGAGATGACATAAGTAGTGTCGTCAGCAAAGAGAATGAATGGGTTTCAGGTGTTGTGATGCGTTGGGAAGATCATTGATGTATAAGAGGAAGAGCAGGAGACCAAGAACACTTCCCTGTGGCACTCCAGTATCAAGTGGTCGTGTTGATGAGGTTGTGTCCTTAATGGAGACGTATTGATACCTGTTAGTAAGGTAGGATTTGAAATATATAAGTGCGTGGCCTCTTATACCGTAATGATCAAGTTTGTGGAGTAGGATGCCGTGGTCTACTGTGTCAAAAGTTTTCCTAAGTTCAATAAAGAGTCCTAATGGATATTCCATATTCTCCAGTGCTGTATAAAGTAGGTCTATCGGTTTAGTTAGGACAATATCCCTATTTTTTTCAGTTTGTGGGTGCCCAGACTCTGAGAGAGTGCTTTCCAGGTCTTTTTTATATCTCTTGTTTCGGTAAATCTGGTGGAATAGTACAATTGCTTTGCCTTTCTTATTAGTTTGGCAAGAGCTGTTACATAGTGCTTAATAGTATCTTTGTGTATTAAGCCCTGGAATATTGCTGCACTCTAACAGCACCTTTCAAGGCAGGTCAGAGAACTATATTGAGGTTTCTAAACCTGTATTCCCTGGAACGCAGGAGGGAGAGATACATGATTATATACACCTGGAAAATCTTAGTTTGCACACGAAAATCACTCATATTTAAGAGACCATACAATAAGTGTCAGGGGCCCGAGACTGTTCAACTGCCTCCCAGCACACATAAGTTTCAGTTTCAAGCTGGCACTGGATAAAATCAGTTCCTGATCAGCCGGGCTGTGGCTCGTACGTTGGTTTGCGTGCAGCCAGCAGCAACAGCCTGGTTGATCAGGCGCTGATCCACCAGGAGGCCTGGTCACAGACCGGGCCGCGGGGGCATTGACCCCCGAAACTCTCTCCAGGTAAACTCCAGGTAATGGATATTCCATATTCTCCAGTGCTGTATAAAGTAGGTCTATCGGTTTAGTTAGGACAATATCCCTATTTTTTTCAGTTTGTGGGTGCCCAGACTATGAGAGAGTGCTTTCCATCTTTTTTATATCTCTTGTTTCGGTAAATCTGCTGGAATAGTTTGGCAAGAGCTGTTACAAAGTGCTTAATAGTATCTTTGTGTATTAAGCCCTGTCTATATTGCTTTTCATATTGATGTTTCTTATCAATGGATCTTAGTTAGCCATGGGCAACCTAGCCGTTTATTCGTAATTTGTTTCGTTTTTATAGGAAAATGTTTGTTATATAGTCTAAGTAATTTATTAAGAAATATGTCTGTCCATTCATCGATACCATTGGCATTGGAGAATTCTGTAGGCCAGTCAGCTGTCTCTAGCTCTGTTGCGAAGTTACTTTCTGAGGCCTCGTCATGGAGTCTACAAGGAACTTTGTTCTATTCCAGTGGTGGTTTACTAATGTTTAAGAGGAATGTAGGGTAGCGGTCAGTGGTGCTGTCTGTGATTATCCCTGACTTAAGGGGGGCTAGCATATTGGTCCATGTATGGTCAATTATGGTTGCACTTGTCTCAGTCAGCCTGGTTGGTTTAGTTATGGTTGGTATGAGAAGTGTGTTGTTCATATTGTTGATGAAATCAGTTACTGTGTGGTCATCTGTTAGGTCAAGGTTGATGTTGAAGTCTCCGGCTAAGAGAAGGTGGTGCTTGTTCATTTGGTTGTTTGTTATTAGTGTCTTTATCACTAAAATTTGGGATGTTTGTATGAGGCATCCAGTAGATAGCAACGATTGTTATAGGAGTCTTAAGGTTTTTTACAGTAAAATTTGCAAAAATATATTCTTATTCATCACTATAGCAAGTGATGTTATAGCATGATAATTCATTAGAATAATAAATTGCAATACCTCCCCTAACTTGGTATGGTCTGCAGTTGTGGATTGCTGTGTATCCTGGTAGTGAGTAGATATCTGTTGTGGTCTGCTTAAGCCAGGTCTCAGTAAGAATAATACGGGAGAAAGTTGTCTTTAGGGAATCAAGGAGTGCCAGGAGGTCATCACAGTGTTTGCTTAGGCCCTGATATTATAGTTAAGAACTGTTATATTTTTAACAATATTTAGGACAGTATTGGCTTGTGATGTTGTGTAATACAGGCAGTTACTTTCCATTAAATTTTGATTGGGAGTTAGATTATACAGGTTTAGATCTGGTTCGACGTGATCATCATCTTTTAGGTTAAATGGGAATTTTTATATCATGTATAGTGTGTTGGGTTCCAGTACTGATATCTGTAATAGGGGGATGGTTGGACAAGTATATAGCTAATGTATGTTGGTCAAGTAAAGTGTACAAACTAATAAACATAATGAACTTAGTGGTAACTATGTATTAAGCTAGAATTAATTAGAATATTAACTAGGTATAAGCTATTAAGATAAAATTATAAAATAAAGTAGCACCAGACTATAACTTGTAATTGCACTAAAGCTAATATAAGAGATTTTATAGTGATTAAAAACAATTAAGACTATGAGGTAGATTGAATACAAAAGTGAAATACAGGTAAACAGGTAGATAAAAGATACAGGTAAACAACAGATATTTATATACTGTAAATGGTAATATTTGGCAATAACAGATAGTAGAATAAAATGCTCACTGTTTTAATTTAAAGACTAAATGCATTTTAACAGTGATATGATAAGATGGTAAACTATAGATATTAATAACAGATAAATTGTAAATTGTAAATTGGAATATATGGCAACAACAGATATTAAAAAGTATAGTAAAACAAAATAGGGCAATGATATGGTAAATTACAAATATATAATAAAGTAGAAGATATAACAAGGAAAGAGATTTTGTAGTTAATAAGAACAATTAAGACTATGAAGTAGAGTGGTAACTGAATACAAAAATGAAATACAATAGTAGTATGAGGGTATCAAAATTTAAGAAACAAATTTTGTGGCAGTATATGACAACTACAGAGTGGTTCATAACATTATCCGTGGACAGTGGGTATAAACTGCACTTTATTCTGAGTCAGTTTGCAGATAGCATGAAGAAATACTAGAAGATAGTTAATAAACCATACCACGGGCGGGGATAGAACCCGCGATCAGAGAGTCTCATAACTCCAGACCGTCGCGTTAGCCACTGGAGCAGCTAGCCACAATAAAATTCGTTCAACTGGGTATATTTCTACACCACAGGAATGTTAGCATAGGCACCACTGTCACCACAAATGCAAGTTTTTACAGACGAATCTCCAGCTAGCGTGGCCGTGACGAACTCTAGCTCAAGTCCCCTCAAAGCCGTCAACATGACTCACGATATCGTAATGACACGATTGGAAACAAACCATACCACGGTCGGGGATAGAACCCGCGATCAGAAAGTCTCAACACTCCAGACCGTCGCGTTAGCCGGGGTATGGTTTGTTTGCAATCGTGTCATCACGATTTCGTGAGTCAGATAGTTTATAGCCAGCCCAGAGCTTCTAACCGCCGGGAACAAGTCATGTGACATAAAAAGTTACAATATAGTGGATGATAGTTGATAATAATGATAGGAATGACATTAAAATTAAGAATAGCCTAGTTATGATGAGAAAGGAAGCCTGAATAAGAAAAAAATCACATAAGCATATTAACTGACATCATGGTACGCCTGTCGTTAAGTCTGTCGCAAACATTGATATTTAACATGTTAGGTCTACTGTAGGTACAGTGGTACAAGGTACACGTAGGGGGTTGCAACATGGTGATTGCAATTGCAGTTTAATGGTTTAATAAATCAGGTTGTTGGTAATATTATAATGATGATAATAATAATGACATTAGCGGATGATAGCTGATAATGATAGGAATGGCATTAAAATTAAGAACAGCCTAGTAATTATGAGGAAGGAAGCTTGAATAGTAAAAATTCACACAAGCATATTAACTGACACTGTGAGTATTTCCTGATTATTCTGGAAGGTTCGGTAACACCGACTGACAAATGAGGGATTTTTTACCTCTATTTCATCAGTTAGAAGGTTGTAATAAAGTTGGTAGAATTACCGACAATATGTAAAGTAAAAGGACACAAGTGCAACTAATGTGACATTTTATTGTGGCAACGCTTCGCTCTCCAGGAGCTTTATCAAGCCATTACAAACAATACATGGACACAGAGGGTATATAAAGGTTCAGAGTGAGATGCAATACTAGTGAGGTACCATTTCGATGTTCACTAGTGGTAGTGGTAGTAGTAGTAGTAGTAGTAGTAGTAGTAGTAGTAGTAGTAGTAGTAGTAGTAGTAGTAGTGGTAGTGGTAGTGACAAAAGTAATACAATATGGTAGAGCAATTAATTCGTACATAAGTAAAAGTATATAAAAGCTATTACTTGGGTAACATAAAATTAGTTTGGACAAATATAGAGTGGTAAGAGGCAGGTTGTTTCAGTGTTCACTCTCTGTAATGTGCTTTGTGTAGTATAACAGGAGAGACTATGTGATGGCAGGGTTTACTGTTTTCAGGAGGATTCTTGCTATATTCTTTTTATATCCTTTTACTCACGTACGAATTAATTGCTCTACCATATTGTATTACTTTTGTCACTACTACTACTACTACTACTACTACCACTAGTGAACATCGAAATGGTACCTCACTAGTATTGCACCTCACTCTGAACCTTTATATACCCTCTGTGTCCATGTATTGTTTGTAATGGCTTGATAAAGCTCCTGGAGAGCGAAACGTTGCCACAATAAAATGTTACATTAGTTGCACTTGTGTCCTTTTACAGTTAGAAGGTTGTAAATGAATGTATGTTCTGATCCAATATTGTAACTTTTTGCGCTACTTGACCTGTTCCCGGCGGTTAGTAGCATGGGGTTGGCTATTAACTATCAACTAGTATTTCCTCATGCTATCTGCAAACTGTGAGGCCTACCCCCACCCGGGGAGGGGGGGAGGGGAGGGGACCAGTGTGTGGTGGCATCCCACTTTCCTCTCTCAGAGACTGGCTGGCTGGCTCTATACCACCACTCTCGGAAAACTTACCCTACTTCTCTTGTTGCTGCCTTTAGAACATTACACAGCTCCTGATGATGCACTGAGAAGTGTGAAAGTACTTAAGCTAAAGATATCCAACCCCCCCTTGGCTTGTCTTATATTGTTAAGGTCGCCTGTCTGCGATTGTTTTGCATATATATATATATATATATATATATATATATATATATATATATATATATATATATATATATATATATATATATATATATACTATATATATATATATATATATATATATATATATATATATATATATATATATATATATATATATATATATATATACGACATGGGTGTGAAGCATGGGTGGTGAGTGTTGCAACAAGGAGAAGGCTGGAGGCACTGGAGATGTGTCTGAAGGCAGTGTGTGGTGTGAATATCATGCATAGAATTCGTAGTTTGGAAATTAAGATGAGGTGCGGGATTACCAAAACTATTATCCAGAGGGGTGAAGAAGGGTTGTTGAGGTGGTTCGGACATGTAGAGTGAATGGAACTAAATAGAATGACCTCGAGAGTGTATAAATATGTAGAGGAGGGAAGGCAGGGTAGAGGTCAGCCTAGGAAAGGCTGGAGGGAGAGGATACAGGAGGTTTTGTGTGCGGGGGGCTTGGACTTCCAGCAAGCATGCTTGAGTGTTAGGAGCGAATGCAGACAAATGGTTTTTAGGACTTGACGTGCTGCTGGAGTGTGAGCAAGGTAATATTTATGAATGGATTCAGGGAAACCGGCAGGCTGGATTTTAGTCCTGGAGATGGGAAGTACAGTGTCTGCACTCTGAAGCAGGGATGTTAATGTTGCAGTTTTATAACTATAGTGTAAGCGCGCCTCAGGCAAGACAGTGATGGAGTGAATGATGGTGAAAGTTTTTCTTTTCCAGCCCACCCTTCCTTGGTGGGTAAATGACGATTTGTTAATAATAATAATAATAATAATAATAATAATAATAATAATAATAATATAATATATATATATATATATATATATATATATATATATATATATATATATATATATATATATATATATATATATATATACATACATATATATACATACATATATATATATATATATATATATATATATATATATATATATATATATATATATATATATATATATATATATATATATATATATATGTACTCACCTAGTTGTACTCACCTAGTTGAGGTTGCAGGGGTCGAGTCCAAGCTCCTGGCCCCGCCTCTTCACTGGTCGCTACTAGGTCACTCTCCCTGAACCATGAGCTTTATCGTACCTCTGCTTAAAGCTATGTATGGATCCTGCCTCCACTACATCGCTTCCCAAACTATTCCACTTCCTGACTACTCTGTGGCTGAAGAAATACTTCCTAACATCCCTTTGATTCATCTGTCTTCAGCTTCCAACTGTGTCCCCGTGTTGCTGTGTCCAGTCTCTGGAACATCCTGTCTTTGTCCACCTTGTCAATTCCTCTCAGTATTTTGTAAGTCGTTATCATGTCCCCGCTATCTCTCCTGTCCTCCAGTGTCGTCAGGTTGATTTCCCTTAACCTCTCCTCATAGGACATACCTCTTAACTCTGGGACTAGTCTTGTTGCAAACCTTTGCACTTTCTCTAGTTTCTTTACATGCTTGGCTAGGTGTGGGTTCCAAACTGGTGCCGCATACTCTAATATGGGCCTAACGTACACGGTGTACAGGGTCCTGAACGATTCCTTATTAAGATGTCGGAATGCTGTTCTGAGGTTTGCCAGGCGCCCATATGCTGCGGCAGTTATTTGGTTGATGTGCGCTTCAGGAGATGTGCCTGGTGTTATACTCACCCCAAGATCTTTTTCCTTGAGTGATGTTTGTAGTCTCTGGCCTCCTAGACTGTACTCCGTCTGCGGTCTTCTTTGCCCTTCCCCAATCCTCATGACTTTGCACTTGGTGGGATTGAACTCCAGGAGCCAGTTGCTGGACCAGGTCTGCAGCCTGTCCAGATCCCTTTGTAGTTCTGCCTGGTCTTCGATCGAATGAACTCTTCTCATCAACTTCACGTCATCTGCAAACAGGGACACCTCGGAGTTTATTCCTTCCGTCATGTCGTTCACAAATACCAGAAACAGCACTGGTCCTAGGACTGACCCCTGTGGGACCCCGCTGGTCACAGGTGCCCACTCTGACACCTCGCCACGTACCATTACTCGCTGCTGTCTTCCTGACAAGTATTCCCTGATCCATTGCAGTGCCTTCCCTGTTATCCCTGCTTGGTCCTCCAGTTTTTGCACTAATCTCTTGTGTGGTACTCTGTCAAAAGCCTTCTTGCAGTCCAAGAAAATGCAATCCACCCACCCCTCTCTCTCTTGTCTTACTGCTGTCACCTTGTCATAGAACTCCAATAGGTTTGTGACACAGGATTTCCCATCTCTGAAACCATGTTGGCTGCTGGTGATGAGATCATTCCTTTCTAGATGTTCCACCATTCTTCTCCTGACAATCTTTTCCATGATTTTGCATGCTTTACATGTCAGTGACACTGGTCTGTAGTTTAGTGCTTCATGTCTGTCTCCTTTTTTAAAGATTGGGACCACATTTGCTGTCTTCCATGCCTCAGGCAATCTCCCTGTTTCGATAGATGTATTGAATATTGTTGTTAGGGGTACACATAGCGCCTCTGCTCCCTCTCTCAGGACCCATGGAGAGATGTTATCTGGCCCCATGGCCTTTGAGGTATCTAGTTCACTCAGAAGCCTCTTCACTTCTTCCTCGGTTGTGTGTACTGTGTCCAGCACATGGTGGTGTACCCCACCTCTCCGTCTTTCTGGAGCCCCTTCTGTCTCCTCTGTAAACACTTCTTTGAATCTCTTGTTGAGTTCCTCACATACTTCACGGTCATTTCTTGTTGTCTCTCCTCCTTCCTTCCTTAGCCTGATTACCTGGTCCTTAACGGTTGTTTTCTTCCTGATGTGGCTGTATAACAGCTTCGGGTCAGATTTGGCTTTTGCTGCTATGTCGTTTTCATATTGACGTTGGGCCTCCCTTCTTATCTGTGCATATTCGTTTCTGGCTCTACGACTGCTCTCCTTATTCTCCTGGGTCCTTTGCCTTCTATATTTCTTCCATTCCCTAGCACACTTGGTTTTTGCCTCCTTGCGTCTTTGGGTGAACCATGGGCTCATCCTGGCTTTTTCATTATTCCTGTTACCCTTGAGTACAAACCTCTCCTCAGCCTCCTTGCACATTGTTGCTACATATTCCATCATCTCATTAACTGGCTTCCCTGCCAGTTCTCTGTCCCACTGAACCTCATTCAGGAAGTTCCTCATTCCTGTGTAGTCCCCTTTCCTGTAGTTTGGTTTTATTTGTCCTTGCCTTCCTGCTTCTCCCTCCACTTGTAGCTCTACTGTGTATTCGAAGCTCAAAACCACATGATCGCTGGCCCCAAGGGGTCTTTCATATGTGATGTCCTCAATATCTGCACTACTCAAGGTGAATACTAAGTCCAGTCTTGCTGGTTCATCCTCTCCTCTCTCTCTTGTAGTGTCCCTTACGTGTTGGTACATGAAGTTTTCCAGTACCACCTCCATCATCTTAGCCCTCCATGTATCTTGGCCCCCATGTGGCTCCAAGTTCTCCCATTCGATCTCCTTGTGGTTAAAGTCGCCCATGATCAGAAGCTTTGCCCTGCATGCATGAGCTCTTCTGGCCACTGCAGCCAGTGTGTCAACCATCGCTCTATTGCTCTCGTCATATTCTTGACTTGGCCTCCTGCTGTTCTGTGGTGGGTTATACATCACTGCAATTATCACCTTGGGACCACCAGAGTGAAGCGTTCCCGCTATGTAATCACTTTCTTCTCCGCTGTCTCCTCTCTCCAGCTCATCAAAATTCCATCGGTGTTTGATCAGCAATGCCACTCCTCCACCCCTCCCCTGTTCCTTCTGTCTTTTCTCAGGATCTGGTATCCCGCTGGAAAGATGGCATCTGTTATCATACCTGTAAGCTTAGTTTCTGTGATCGCTATGATGTCTGGTGATGCCTCTTTGACTCTTTCGTGCCACTCCTCCCACTTGTTTGTTATTCCATCAGCGTTTGTGTACCATACCTTCAGTTTCCTTTCCAACACTGTGGTTTGGGGGGCCTGTGGGGGTGGGAGACCTGGTAACTTACTGTGGGATTCTATGGTTGGGGGTTGGGTGGAAGCTGTGGGTATGGATTGTATTGTGTGTTGGGATGGTGTGATAGGTTGTGGGGTTCTGAGGATAGTTGTGTGTGTGCTTGCCCTTGCTGCTCTGTTCTGCTCTGACTGACCTCTGCTGGTTCCATCCTTGTCTCCTTTCCTAGCTCCTTTCTCTTTTTTGTCCTCTCCCTCAGCTGCTTTCTCTCTGTTTGTGTTCTGTCTCTGTCTAGGAACACCTTCTTGTACTCTTCCGAGCTTTTCAACCTTGGTTTCTCTTGGAGGATCCTGTTCCGCACTGTTTCTGTCCTGAGAATCAGCTTGATCGGTCAGTTTCTCCCCTTCAAATACCCCTATCTCCCGAAGCCCATGGATTTTGCCCTTTCCTCCTCCCATTGCCTCTTCCTCTGTGACTCTGGTTCCTGTCTGTATGTGGTCATTTTCTCCCTTGATTTTTCCAGTGGCTCTTGGTAGCATGGTTGTGCCTCAGCATTCGACCAATCTCCCTCTCCATCTGCACCAATCTGCTCTTCCCTTCCACTCCCTGGCCCTTCTTTGCAGGCTGATATGACCTTAGCATAATTCATATCTCCTTCCTTCCTGTTCAGCCTCTCATCATCGTATGGTGTGCCTTCTCTGGTCACTACCCCTGAGACTTGCTTCAGCCTGTTTACCTCAAATTCTAGGACCTTTACCCTGGCTACTGCAGTTTCGACTTGTGCCTCCCAATTCTTCGTCTCCTTCTCCAACCTCTTTTCCCATTTCACAGAGAGCTCTTTCTCCATTTTTTCAGAAAGCTCTCCTAATTTTCTCTCTCATTCTTGCTCTATCCTTTTCCACTGTTCCTCCATCCATTCCTCTCTACCAGTACCATTGTCATCTGATCCCTGATTCCTGCGAGTCCCAACCATTTTTTTTTTAATGAAAGAGAGAGAGAAAGAGAAAAAGAAAAAGGGGGAGAGAGTGAGAGATAGGGAGAGAGAGAAGGGGAGCCTAGAAGGAGGGGAAAAGAAGGGAAAAAGGGGGAGAAAGTGAGAGAGGGAAAAGGTAAGAGAGAGGGGGGAGTGACAAGGGAAGAGAGAGAGAGAGAAAAGAAGAGGAAGAGAGAGAGTAAGAGAGGAAGAGAGGAAGAGAGAGAGGGAGAGGGAGAGAGAGAGGAAGAGAGAGAGAAAGAGTGAAAGGAAGAGAGAGAGGAAGAGAGAGAGGAAGAGAGAGAGGATGAGAGAGAGGATGAGAGAGAGGATGAGAGAAAGGGGGAGAGAGAAAGAGAGAGAGAGAGAGAGAGAGAGAGAGAGAGAGAGAGAGAGAGAGAGAGAGAGAGAGAGAGAGAGAGAGAGAGAGAGAGAGAGAGAGAGGAAGAGAGAGGAGAGGAGAGGGAGAGAGATGGGGGGGAAAGGAAGGGTTATAGGGTCACTTCACAGGAAGGTGTAAAATCCTGTATATGTGTGTGTGTGTGTCTATATATGTGTGTGTGTGTGTGTGTCTGTATGTGTGTGTGTGTTTATGTGTGTGTTTGTGTGTGTGTGTGTGTGTGTGTGTGTGTGTGTGTGTGTGTGTGTGTGTGTGTGTGTGTGTGTGTGTGTGTGTGTGTGCTACAGCTATTCAAGTGCCTAACAACAGTGCTGTTCTCCCCAAGTGTGTGTGCATATGTTTATTTAAACAGTCCTTATTTCCCACATATGTACTACATATGTATTGTATATGTACCCGATATCTTGGTTCCCACTGTACTCTTATGCGTTTAAAATTACGTTAAAAAATAAATACACTAGGCTTCGCCTATATGCCGCTACCTCTAAATTCTATTAAATGCCAGTAAATGCTGCTTATTCTAATTCTGATAGCTCGAGGAGAGTGACCCCCAATTCCAGCTAGAGACAGGTACTATTGACCCCATGCAACTCAAACTAGGTGAATATTACTTGCGGCTGGCAGTGGAGTAATGTTGCGGGTCTGTCCTGTCCCAGAAGTTGATGTTTGATGCTTCTCGGTAATTTTTCCACTAACTTCCGGTATGCACTATATTCTCTAGCTCTTCTAATTTTTTCACTCACTCACTGTATTTACTGACACATCCATACATATCTCTTATCTCCCTGGTCTTGAGTCGCACTTATTCTTCAAAATACCCCACTGCATTATTATGGCAACACTATTTAGGCCTGACATAACCGTTCGCCCTTCCAACGGCCCCTACTAAACACTCAGCAACTATTTCCTTTGTTTTCTTTTCTGTGATCACTTATATTTCCTTTTTTCGGGGCTTAAGTGATTATATGCACTCTCATGCGTGCACACGCCTATATCCCACACTCTATTCCTTATGGCACAGTCAGAAATTATCACCAAAACACTAGCTCAAACCGCGTGACTCCTCCACGAGTGTATGTGTGTGTGTGTGTGTACTCACCTATTTGTACTCACCTATTTGTGGTTGCAGGGGTCGAGTCTTAGCTCCTGGCCCCGCCTCTTCACCGGTTGCTACTGGGCCCTCTCTCTCCCCGCTCCATGAGCTTTATCAAACCTCATCTTAAAACTGTGTATGGTTCCTGCCTCCACTACGTCATTTTCTAGGCTATTTCACTGCCTTACAACTCTATGACTGCAGAAATACTTCCTAATATCTCTCTGACTCATTTGTGTCTTCAACTTCCAATTGTGGCCTCTTGTTTCTGTGTCCCCTCCCTGGAACATCCTGTCTTTGTCCAAATTGTCTATTCCACGCAGTATTTTATATGTCGTTATCATGTCTCCCCTGACCCTCCTGTCCTCCAGTGTCGTCAGGCCGATTTCCCTTAATCTTTCTTCATAGGACATTCCCCTTAGCTCTGGAACTAACCTTGTCGCAAACCTTTGTACTTTCTCTAGTTTCTTGACGTGCTTTATCAAGTGCGGGTTCCAAACAGGTGCTGCATACTCCAGTATGGGCCTGACATACACGGTGTACAGTGTCTTGAACGATTCCTTACTAAGGTATCGTAATGCTGTTCTCAGGTTTGCCAGGCGCCCATATGCTGCAGCAGTTATCTGATTGATGTGTGCTTCCGGAGACATGCTCGGTGTTATACTCACCCCAAGATCTTTCTCCTTGAGTGAGGTTTGCAGTCTTTGGCCACCTAGCCTATACTCTGTCTGTGGTCTTCTGTGCCCTTCCCCTATCTTCATGACTTTGCATTTGGCAGGATTAAATTCGAGAAGCCATTTGCTGGACCAGGTGTCCAGTCTGTCCAGGTCTCTTTGAAGTCCTGCCTGGTCCTCATCAGATTTAATTCTCCTCATTAACTTCACATCATCTGCAAACAGGGACACTTCTGAGTCTAACCCTTCCATCATGTCGTTCACATATACCAAAAATAGCACTGGTCCTAGGACCGATCCCTGTGGGACCCCGCTCGTCACAGGTGCCCACTGTGATACATCATTATGTACCATGACTCGTTGTTGCCTCCCTGTCAGGTATTCTCTGATCCATTGCAGTGCCCTTCCTGTTATATGCACCTGATGCTCTAGCTTCTGCACTAATCTCTTGTGAGGAACTGTGTCAAAGGCCTTCTTGCAGTCCAAGAAGATGCAATCAACCCACCCCTCTCTCTCGTGTCTTACTTCTGTTATTTTATCATAAAACTCCAGAAGGTTTGTGACACAGGATTTGCCTTCCGTGAATCTGTGCTGGTTGGCATTTATACTCTTGTTCCGTTCCAGGTGCTCCACCACTCTCCTCCTGATAATCTTCTCCATAATTTTGCATACTATACACGTCAATGATACAGGTCTATAGTTTAGTGCCTCTTCTCTGTCTCCTTTTTTAAAAATGGGAACTACATTTGCCGTCTTCCATACCTCAGGTAGTTGCCCAGTTTCCAGGGACGTGTTGAAGATTGTGGTAAGTGGCACGCACAACATATCTGCTCCCTCTCTAAGGACCCACGGGGAGATGTTGTCCGGTCCCATTGCCTTTGAGGTATCGATGTCCCTTAGCAGTTTCTTCACCTCCTCCTCATCTGTATGTATGTCGTCCAACACTTGTTGGTGTATTCCTTGGTGTCCCCATCTGGTCTGTCCCCCCAGAGTCCTTCCTGTCTCTACTGTAAATACTTCCTTAAATCTCGTGTTGAGCTCCTCACATACCTCTTGATCGTTTCTTGTGAGTTCTCCACCTTCTTTCCTCAGCCTTATCACCTGGTCCTTGACTGTTGTCTTCCTCCTAATGTGGCTATACAGCAGTTTCGGGTCAGATTTGACTTTCGATGCTATGTCGTTTTCATACTGTCGCTGGGCCTCCCTCCTTATCTGTGCATACTCGTTTCTGGCTCTTCTAGTAATCTCCTTGTTTTCCTGGGTCCTATGCTTCCTGTACCTTTTCCATTCTCTGTTGAACTTAGTTTTTGCCTCCCTACACCTTCGGGTAAACCAAGGACTCGTTTTGGTCTTCCTATTATTTCTGTTTCCCTTGGGAACAAAACTTTCCTCTGCCTCCTTGCACTTTGTTGCCACATATTCCATCATCTAATTTACTGATTTTCCTACCATTTCTCTGTCCCACTGAACCTCCTGCAGGAAGTTTCTCATACCTGTGTAGTTCCCCCTTTTATAGTTTGGCCTGTCCCCTTCAGTTCCTGTTGCCTTCTCCACTTGTAACTCTACTATATAATCAAAACTCAGAACCACGTGATCGCTAGCTCCAAGGGGCCTCTCGTAAGTGATGTCTCAATGTCTGAACTGCTCAGGGTGAACACAAGATCCAGTCTTGCTGGCTCATCCTCCCCTCTCTCTCTGGTTGTGTCCCTGACAAGTTGATGCATGAGGTTTTCAAGTACCACATCCATCATCTTGGCTCATGTTTCGGGACCCCCATGTGGCTCCAGGTTTTCCCAATCGATCTCCCTGTGGTTGAAATCACCCATTACCAGTAACTTTGCTCTGCTCGAGTGAGCTCTTCTTGCCACCTCAGCCAGTGTGTCCACCATCACCCTGTTGTTTTCTTCGTACTCCTCTCTTGGCCTCCTGCAGTTCTGTGGTGGGTTATACATCACTCCAATGACTACTTTATGTTCTCCGGACTGAATTGTACCTACAATGTAATCTCTTTCTCCAATCATGTCCATGCCTTCCATTTCCTCAAATCCCCATCGGTGTTTTATGAGCAGTGCAACCCCTCCTCCCCCTCTACTCCTTCTATCTGATATTCTGTTGGGAAGATTGTGTCTGTTATTGTCTCAGCG